>NC_085130.1:18968890-19285218 GCF_030269925.1 Bombyx mori
CCTCTCCCCTCTCCCTCTCTCCCCCCTCTCACTCTCTCTCTCCCCATCTCTCTCTCCCCCTCTCTATCTCACCGCCTCACTCTCCTTCGGCCGTCCCCGAGAGCTCGGTGCGTCTCGGCGGCGGGTGGGGTGGTGACGGTCATGGTTGTCGTGGCGGCAGGCTATTTGGAGCGCAAGCAGCAGGCCGGGTGCGGCGGGAAGCGCGCCACGGTCCGGTCGTGGCGCGGCTACCACGCCGTGCTCTGCGGGCAGCTGCTCTGCTTCTTCAGGGACCAGATGGACTTCGCAAGCACCAAGGCCGCGGCGCCGCCCGTCGCCATACTCAATGTGAGGCTCCGACACACGCACGCACAACACACATACACACACACACCAAGACACATATACGCATGTACGCACGCACGCACGCACACACGAACGCACGCACGCACACACGCACGCACACACGCACAAACACACAAACACTCAATACAAAATTTCCATCGGGTAACTCAAGCTTACAATAACGTACATTATTTTTATTTCAATTTGTCGAATAAAACTAAAATTAAACCATTACAAAACTACACAAAATTATCACTAAATTCCGAAAACCGATATAGTTTACAATAATATATTATGTGAGTAGTCCGTGGACTGTGGTGGGAGTCCTTCCCTCGGTGCGGTTCCTCCACAAGCCCAGTATAAACCAAGCCGCGTTGCGCAGGCGGAGTGCTCCGCGGCCCCGGACTACACCAAGCGCAGCCACGTGTTCCGGCTCCGCTGCGCCGACGGGGCCGAGTACCTGTTCTCGTGCGGCAGCCGCGCGCTGCTGCAGGACTGGGTCAACAAGATCTCCTTCCACGCGCGGCTGCCCCCGGAGCTGCAGCTGACGCCCTACGCCGCGCCCGGGGACTCGCCCACCGCCGAGATCCGAAGGCGGCTCCAACAGTGAGGGTCTTTTTTATTGCTTAAATGGCTGGAAGAGCTCACAGCCCACCTGGTGTTAAGTGGTTACCGGAGCCCATAGACATTTACGACGTAAATGCGTCACCCACCTTGAACTCTAAGTTCTAAGGGTCTTAAGTATAATTATTGCCCTTGTAGGCAGACGAGCATACGGCCCACCTGATGGTGAATGGTTGCCGTCGCCCATGGACTTCAGCAATGCCAGAGGCAGAGCCAAACCGCTATCTATCGCTTAATACTCTCCACAAGCCTCGTTTGAAGAAGGACATGTCATAGCGCTCAGGAAACACCGTGGAGGGGAGCTCATTCCAAAGCCGGATGGTACGTGGCAAAAAAGATCTCTGGAAACGCACTGTGGATGACCGCAGTGGCTCCAGGTAGTATGGATGAACTCTACTCCGGTGGCGGGCGGTGCGATGGTAAAAACGAGATGAAGGTACCATCTCGAACAATTCCTCAGAGCACTCCCCATGGAACATTCAGTACAAAATACAGAGGGAACCGAAGTCCCTCCGCAGACCCAGAGGTTCCAAACGAACCGTGAGAATGGGCATTCAACTGCGCACGTATTCCACCAGAAACGCCTCGTCGTCGTCCGAAGAGGAACTGTCTCCGGAGCCCCAGCGCAAGTCCCGGTCCCAGGCGGAGATCCTGCAGGAGCACAGGAGCAGCCAGCAGGCGGCCAGGAGTAGCGCCACACCAGAGCGGACCACCACCACGACCGAAAGACTCATTGGTATATAAAAACTCATGTATGGTCAGGGAGCAGGCGTACCCCCTCGGCGTCCCCTCACTTCGTACTTAACCTTGGGTGGCACCGTCATCCCGCCTACTTCTCTCAGGTTCGAAGATGATGTTATACAACTAAACTTCAACCTCAAGCCTCAAGGTGCGCAGCTCGCGTCCACAACAGAGACAGCCTTTGAAAAATCGTGATAATTTAAAATGGGAGGGCTCACGACAGCGGGTTGGGAGGTGCTCGGACACATCATGAGCGTGTTGACCCCCCCAACCCCCCGCCCGGTCCCCTCACGTGTGTCGTGTCGTTGCAGAGTCGACAGTGCTGCCGTCGCTGCCGCCCCGACAGCCGCCGCGCGAGGAGGAGGCCGCCGACGTCGTCCTCAGGTACGTCACCGCCGCCCCGCCCGCACGGTGCTGCGGACGTGGCTCCCTCCCTGTGATATTATACTACAGAATGGAAAGCAGTCGACGGCGCCCCAAACACACGTCATTACGGATCCTCCCGATCCACTAACGGTGCTTTTAGGTACCTCAAGCACCGGTCATCGTTCAGGGCTCGACGAGCGAATGAACCCACAGACACAGCCCACTGAGTTTCTCACCGGATCTTCTCATTGGGTCGCGTTTCCGATCCGGTGGTAGATTCTGCGAAGCACTGCTCTTGCTAGGGTTCGTGTTAGCAACGTCGTCAGGTTTGAGCCCCGTGAGCTCACCTACTAGTTAAGGCGACGCTGATATAGCCTCTCAAGGCTATCAGCTTAGGTAGGAAAAAAAAAGTGATATATATCCCGCGTATTGCACAGGGAGTGCTCACCTCAGAGTGGTTTTACCACTACTCTCCCCTGAAGAAGAATTAATATCTTTCTTATTATGTAACACTAGCGACCCGCCCTCGCTTCGCTTTGGAAACATTAAATTTTATTATTGATAGTGGAGTCCCGCGATGTTATCCCGCGGTAAGACAATAACTGCGAGTGACGTCGCGGGGCGAAGCTAGTCTAAAAAAAGTAGCCTAACTTACTCCTTATATCATCAGCTCCCTATCAGTGAAAGTCTCGTCAAAATCGGTCCAGCCGTTCCAGAGATTAGCCGGAACAGACGCTCCGTGAGACGGCGTCCCGGCGTGACCCAGGGTAGGGGACCATGGACCCCTCCACGCGGACACTAAAGTTTTTCCAATTTCTGGTGAACAGGAACGCGGAGCAGGCCGCCGGCGGGACCTGGGGCAGGTCCAGATTCTCAAACGGACGAGACATCAATTCAGACTTCATCAGGTCACAGAAAGACGGTATGTGTCTTAAAGGAACATGATAATATCAGTTCCAAGTGATATTTTTTGGACGCTGTATTGCCTGGACGGGCCCGTGGACATCAACGTGAGCACGCAGAAACTTGAAATCAGAATCTCTATTTCATAATGTATAGAACTCGTATAGAAAAACTCATTTTTCAACCAAACTTGCTCATAGACATTTTAAGGTTTGTTTCGTTAATTAAACAGGCAAAGGAACGCACAGCCCATACAGCCAAATTATAAGAAAAAACCGAAATAATTTTTGTTGTTCGAATAATTAAATTAACTTGAATTAGTTAAAATAATGTTTTAGTAAATTAGTGTCGTCATTTTGAAACACAAAGTCAAAGTTTTTTTATAACATTAGAACTATTGAAAACCGAAATTATTACCAAAAACTTAAAATAAAAATTAATAGTAAAAATTTATAATAAAAACCGAAATATTGTTAATTAAATATTTAGATTACTAATAATGTTGTCTTACAGATATCTATACTAATATATAAATCTACAGTGGTTTTTACGGATGTTCCGTTATAACTACTGAACCGTGCATCCGATTGACTTGAAACTTGGTATCCACGTAGAAAATACATGTACTTGATGAATAGACTAATATTTATATGAGTGCTGGACTCCCTAATAATAATGACAATAAATAATAATGTTAATTTTAACGGCGAGTATGGCTAGTATATTAATTAAACGAATAAATTTATTGCTAACTTAATATTAGTAAAACCTGGACTAACCTAAGTTGAATATAGACCGCGAGCTTTGATAAGACTGTTAAGTAATTGTGAAGATCGTATAGCTTCCTTGAAGACTGGTCCAGGACGAACTGGCCTGACCAAGGTTCAGATAGTGGCAGAAGACGGACCTGGTGGAAGATTCACTTCAGTTTTGTTATCAGACGCTCGCCAAAATCGACATTAAACCGTCAAAATAGATTTAAATGTGTCTCTGAAATTATTTAACGGGGTCTTACCGCTGTGTTTGAGGGTGGGTGTCTTTGAGGGTGTCTTTGGGGAACAGATTCATCCCACAGTCGACTCTCCGTCACGGCGCTAGAACACGCCTAAAAATATCGGTGGCTAATTTTAAATTGAAAAATGTGGTGAGAACCAGTGTGCCTTTAGGGAACAGATTAGTCTGCTCCTAACATCCCAAGGTCGACTCTCCGTCACGGCGCTAGAACACGCCTAAAAATATCGGTAACTAGTTTTAAACTGAAAATGTGGTGAGAACCAGTTAAATAAAAGTTTGTGTAATAATATCGAGGGGTGAAAGGCTTGAGCGACATTAATTTATCTTTGTAATTAGAGGTTCGTTTTATTTGGTATTCAGCATCAACAGTTCGATGTTTTTAATTGAACTTCAATTAAGTTTAATGTATTGAAATAGCTGTTGATTTTTTTTTTTGGGTTATGATATTTTTTCCAAATTTTAAACTTTAAATGGCTCTCTTGTAATTTAGCGAACATTTCGCTTAAGCCAAATACCTAGCTTTTCACCCCTCGAATTACAGTTGCATTCAAGAAATTATTGAAATCGACCGATCAACTTCGGTATTATTTATTTAATTCCTTCGTTATCCGGATTCGTTCTAAACAATAGTTCAATAGATATGTTTAGCAGAATGGTTGTTGTGCTCTATCGAATGTGCTTTAAGTGTAGTCCTGTCGTGTTGTGTCGTGATGTTCTTGTTAATTCTTAGTTCTACATTCGCCAATCGGATTTCGGCCATGCTTTCGCAGGCCAAGGTAATAAAGGTACTAGTAGGTACCAAAACAGACATAGTTTATTACGTCTTAGTTCATAGTCCTTTTACAGTCCATTCATAGTCCTTTTACAGTCCATTCATAGTCCCTTTACAGTCCATTCATAGTCCTTTTACAGTCCATTCATAGCCCTTTTATAGTCCATTCATAGCGTATTTACAGTCCATTCATAGTCCTTTTACAGTCCATTCATAGTCCATTTATAGGCAATTTATAGTCCATTTATAAGCAATTTATAGGCCATTCATAGTCCATGCATAGTCCATGCATAGTCCATTCATTAAGTAATCCTCTCTATACGGCTCAACTGTGAGTTTAGAACTACGACACAGTGTGCCTTTTGGTATCCAATCATTAAAATTCTCCTTGAAGACCTCAATAACCTTCTCTTTGATGATAATGTACTTCATTTTCCCGTTTACCTAACCCAAATTCATTCAAATTTGATGTAAATGTAATTATAACAGTTGTGGCGGATTCAAACAGCTCGATTATATTATAAGAAAGGACTGCGATTGATTTTTTATATACTTCAATTTCGGCATGCCATTCAATTTAGAAGCTCTTCGTACCAATACGCATCGCTTTCACTAAATACAGAATATTTTTACGACCGTAAATAGCCGCGGACCTGCCTCCCTTACCGCCGATGGGGCCCCCGGAACGACCCCCCAGCCTCCCGGATCGACCGCCAGCTTTACCAGAACGAGCCCCAAACCTCCCCGAACGGAATTCAAATGCAAACGACAGAGGCGAGAGATCTGTGACCGCGCTGGTGGATAGCTACCAGCAGAGAATGTCAGGGTCGTGGCAGGGAAAGGACGCTAACAGGAACACAACATGGCAGCAAGAGAGACAGAACAATAACTACACAAACGTGGAGACTTCGCACTTCTACTCGAGCGAGGCTGGTCAGTTTTGGAGCTCTTTGTATGGCTTTCGATGATGAGACGTGAGAAGTGCAACTTCTGCGGCCGAACAGACCCTGTAACAGGTTAAGCAGTATACTTTCTAGGCTCTGTCGTCAAAGAAGTTTCACTTCTGTTACTTACTCTGAATTGCACGCGCCCGGGGTATGCGGCGACTGTTCTCCGAACGCCATTATAACTTCCTGACGCAAGTCAAATTAATAACCATTTTTTCGGGCCGAATATTTCGCGGTTTTAACGTGACATATCGTCAATCTTAGAAACTTTGAAGCTTACGGCCAAACTCAAACTCGCTCGGCAACCAGCGAATGTCCTTGACGCCGCCATAACTTGAATTCGGGAACAGTTTGCCTATATCCTCGTCAATAAATTGTAGACACAATAACGGGACTAGATCAGGAAACGAACTCCGCGCACGCTCCTATCAGGCTCCAAGAAAATCGACCGTGCTGCGTTGCCATAGACATCCCGGTCACCGTCTTCGCCGAACCCGTCGCTTGCGACGAAGGGCTCGACGAGTAAATTAACCCACAGACACAGCCCACTGAGTTTCTCGCCGGATTTTCTCAGTGGGTCGCGTTTCCGATCCGGTGGTAGATTCTGCGAAGCACTGCTCTTGCTAGGGTTCGTGTTAGCAACGTTGTCAGGTTTGAGCCCCGTGAGCTCACCTACACGTTAGGGTGAAGCTGAAATAGCCTCTCAAGGCTATCAGCATAGGAAGGGAAAAAAGACATTGCAGTAATCCGTATAACATACTGACATAGGCCTCTTCGCCAACTTCGCACAAACATCAGTTCTATTTCTGAGCGAAATGATATTCGCACCCAGATATTGACCAATGTCGTCTCAGTACTAGAAGTGACAGTTGTATTTTAATCTGACGCTCTGAAGTGTGCCTTGAGATAATCCGGTCATGTTCATGATGTATGAGGAGTATTAATTATCCGGTTCTAGAATGGTAAAATAGATTGTCTATGCTCCTAGTAATTCAGGTCTCCATGGGTGACGATAAAACCTTATCATCAGATTAGCCAACGGTACGTCTAACTCCCTAGTAAAGCCCCGGCCAAAATTAACTTAAACATTTTCACGATCACATTCATTGTCCGTCGAGTCGAACGAAGGTAAAAATGCTTTTAGTCCCGTTATTGTGTTGTCGATTCCGTAAAATTTACTTTAATTTTTAATGTTATTCATTAACATGCGAACAAAAGGATCCAGTCATCTTCTGTATGTCTTACATCGACTGCAATGTTCGTCTTATCTTGCTTTGTATTTGAACAAAAGCTATTTTGTATCTCTATGTAGCTTGCTTCTGACACAATTTATTTCTCTGCTAACAAAAATGTGTGAAATATTTAAAGTTATTTTACATTTTCAATCGTTTCAAATACTTTACGGTCTTCATAGGCGAAACCGTAAAAGTATTTTTAATAGAAGTACAAATTATTTAATTTCACATACATACTTAATTAAGAATAAATTGTGTTTTGTAGTTTTTTTTAGAATTTGCTTTTTATATTGGGTTGTTGGTAGCTTGAATGTCCCCACTTGAATGTTTGTTTTATTATGTTCCGTCTCTATAACTTTTAAAGCTTCAAATGTGTGAAAAAATTGAATGTCGATTCACACGTGCTTAAAATAAGCGACGCTTTTTCCGTGGGATTCGGTAGCATTAGCACAATCTACATTGTATTTATCATTTATTATTTTTATTGTAGTGATTATAGATTTGTTATTAAATTTATAGTAAGCTTGTTTTTGTTAATTTATTCTAATAAACTAGTAGTAATTTTAGTTGATATAATTTAAAACAGTTTTGCGGTTCTGTGCTGTCTATGTATTAATCTCTGCTTTTTAAGGTTTTCTTTTACTTTTTACTTTTACGAAAAATCTTTACATAGCCGTAAAATTGTTTTTAAACGGACTTGTTTTACATAATTTGTATATTTTTTTAATATTTATTCGTGAATTATAAGTAGTATGCAGTTTATAGTTATTGCTTAGCGTTTATTCTTCTTGCTATTAATTTTTGGTGTGGGTTCTTTTTTATTATTATTTTATATTTAAAACTTTTATTATTTTACTTAATTGAAAAACGCATTAGCATTAAACTAGCATTGACGGGTGTATTTCGTAGTTAATGCCTTGATTAGTATATTTTTGTAGACAAAAAGTCTGTTTCGATTGCTGGAGACTATATAATATCGTGTATTATAATAATATATTTGATTCGGCGCCCCAGTTTGCTGTATTAAAACGCATTAGAACTCCACTTTGAGATTCGAACTAAAACATCTTACATATGAATTACCAATATAAGGATAATTACAGTGACTTTAACTTTGACAAGTGCTTGTAGTAAAGTATAGTAAAAAATATCATTTAATTAAAACTATTTTTACCGTTTATATTATATTTTTTAACACTATTCGTATATTTTACAGATTTTGTGGTTGCGTAAAATTAAAATCTTATATTTGTCGACATTTTAATATTGTTTTGAGTACCGTTAATTTTTCTATACAAATTATTTCTATTGTTTTACGTATACTGACTGACTGATTCGATGATGCAGTGGTTAGCGGCTCTGACTGTAGCACCGAGGGTTGTGGTTTCGATTCCCGCATCAGGACAAACATTGTGTGATGAACATATTTGTTTGTTCTTCGTCTGAGTTGTTTATTATTTATTTCTTTGGGAAACCAACAGAACAAAACATACATATAATATATCAAAAAATAGCTAAATCAATAAACAAACAAGTTTCCACCATCAAAATCACGTTTTTTTTTTTTGTTGCCTAGATGTGTGACGAGCTCACAGCCCACCCGGTGTTAAGTGGTTACTGGAACCCATAGACATCTACAACGTAAATGCGCCACACACCTTGAGATAGAAGTTCTAAGGTCTCAGTATAGTTACAACGGCTGCCCCACCCTTCAAACCGAAACGCATTACTGCTTCACGGCAGAAATAGGCGGGGCGGTGGTACCTACCCGTGCGGACTCACAAGAGGTCCTATCACCAGTAATACAGCTTTTAAATAAATACAGCTTTTCACCCCTCGAATCTATTATTACTTAATCTATATATTAATACGCGAAGGAATAAATTTTGTATCCCTTTTTACGAAAATTGCGCGGACGGAGGAGTATGAAATTTCACACACTTACAGAGAATATAGCGAAGGAGTGCAGAATGCTAATATTTTTTTTAATTATGCCAAAAAAATACATTAAATCAATAAAAAAAACATTACACACACTACCATGTATTTGACGCACACACGCATGCATACTATTTATTTATTGTCAAACTTTTGTTCTTGACGTCTGTTGTCAAATTGAGATTAGATTGAATATTGTTTGTATTTATTAATATTTTTCTCTAGTATGTAGTAATTCTCAAAGTGCAAAGTCACTCGTAACTTCCTTATTGATTTATATTCTGATGGCGTATTTAGTGGAATCGCGACTAATGCAGTGGCGTGCACGCATTCTACATTCAGCGGAAGTTGTTGAATTAATAATCGTTTTCCTGTATAGCATACGGAGGTGGTGGAAGCGGTGCCAGGCCGGCGTCCGTGGCTGGTAGCGGAGGCTCTCCCGCCGTAGAGCGGCCCGCCTCGCGGTAAGTTCTTTTGACATGACAACGACATCCCTTTGAACATGATTTTGACCCCCTTCAAAACGTCGGATTAACTCGAAATTTGGTATACTTATTGAGAACCGACGACAAGTCAATTTTTAAAAAAAATTAAAAAAAAAAGAAGATAAAATTGAAATTCAACTAAAAAATTGAAAATACATATTAGTTTAAAAAACTGACAAAATATTTACGCTTTTATAGAAAATCCTACTAATAAATAGAAAATAAATTTTAATAAATTTGAATTTAAAAATAGTGTATGAAAAAATGATTTTATTGTAAAAAAGCGTGGGGTGCATGATATCAGTAGTTATAAATATTTTATGAACAGATATGAATAGAAGGTGGTGGTAGGACCTCTTGTGAGTCCGCGCGGGTAGGTACCACCGCCCCGCCTATATCTGCCGTGAAGCAGTAATGCGTTTCGGTTTGAAGGGTGGGGTAGCCGTTGTAACTCTACTGAGACCTTAGAACTTATATCTCAAGGTGGGTGGCGCATTTGCGTTGTAGATGTCTATGGGCTCCAGTAACCACTTAACACCAGGTGAGCTGTGAGCTCGTCCACCCATCTAAGCAATAAAAAAAAACCTAATCTTTGGTAGCCTACTCTCACGGGCTCATCCTGATAGAGTTACTAACACTGTTAATAATTAGCACTTTCCAAATCCTCCAGGTCGTCGGGCGAGTCGGAGCTGTCCGTGAGCAGTGTGACGAAAGACAAGAAAGAGAAGAAGGGAGTCTTCGGAGGCTTCTTCAGCAAGAAGAAGCGGCCGCAGAGTCACATGTAGGAGGCGAAGAAGGCACCACTGACGTGACCACTCCGGTATCATTCCTGGTTTGCAAGTTTCTTAATGTCTTCGATGGTGGACCGTCATTCTGATAATGAGAGATGGTTAGCTCAGCTGTGACAGACACAGCCACTTAGAGCTTCTAATGATTCTAATTAAAAATGCATTAAATTTGTTTTTTTTTAAATATAATAAAAATATTTTCTTAATTCGTTCAATGCCGGTCAAAATTTGAAGCGGAACTCTAGAAGCATCTATATAGATGTTCATTAATGGTATATATTTAATTAGTAATGTTATAGTTCTGGTGTTAAGTGAATATGATGTTACAGTATCGCCTTTGTAAACACCGCCCTGTCTTTTACCGCGATATTAAAAGACTTAAATTTAATTTAGACATTGTTATGGCTCATCGACGACAGCTTCAAAATCAATTTGTGCTTAGGGCAACCCTAAATATTACACTTCTTATGATTTTTTTTAATGTGGCAACGCACTAGCGGCATGGCAACAAACCGTTGAAGTTGCACAGAAAATTCTGATCGTACCTACTTGCAAGTGTATTTTATTTTAGATTTAGATAATTAAAAATCCTTCTAGGAAACTAGGAAAGTTCCGTTGACGCCCGAAGTAGTTTGAAACTACGTAATTAGCATTTGAGAATCGGAAGATGTCGGGGATGTCTAGCTATCTCTCTCCCGCACTGTGAGCAGCGCTATTTGTCAAGAATACCCAATTTAATTCTAATCAAATCGTTTCTAAAAGAGTAGTTTTATTTTTACACGACATTAATGCTTTGCGGTAATAAGCAGGGTGATGGTACCAGGCCGCGAGGGCTCAACGCGCTCACCATTCACATTCCTTGCGAAAAATGTCACAAATTTTATTATATACACATAGGGACCAAAATACTAATGGTAATAATGTTGTTATATTTAAATGGTAAAATAACCTCTGTATTTGCAACTTAGAATTACTGAATAACATTACTCGTGCTATAGTTGAAGTTAAATATTTAAAAAAAAAAACTAAGAGAAACGTCAAATATCTGTCAAACTTTCGCTATGTATATTTTGTTTGTTAAAGGAATCAAAATTCAACAAATACACGTGTCTTTCTAGAATATTATTCGATTTATTATTACTATTACTTTAAAAAATATGTTACAAACAAAATTTTGTATCATAAAAGACTTCGATGTGTCAAATTTTATGCTAAAACGCTTTTTTTAATGTTAATTCAAACTGTTGTATTCTTCATTGATAAGAAAACGTGTTTCTCATTAATATTCTTTTATTATTATTTGTTATTTAAGTTTGTAACCTAACATAGCATTTTAAATGCGTCATGATGATAAAAATAAGACCCAAAAGTCTTGGCTCGACAGATATGGCAACACTGTAAGGCGAATAAGGCTAAAACATCGGGTAACTGATGGCCGTAAAGGCGTTGGCATAAGTCGAGACATCATATTATTATTCAGTTATAGTACAATAAAAAGAACCACCCATTAAATAATAGTGATGTTGATTTTTACAATTTTATTATGTCGTTAAATAGTTTGGTTAAAATCTTTTATTTACCTGTGAATGTGTGTACCTGTGAGCGTGTACATTCAAAAACCTTATTACAAAATATGCTATGTTAGGTTTTAGCTGATGAAGTGTTTATATTGTATAATTACTCATCGATAATGATTGTAAAAATGTCTGTGCGCTAACAGTTCTACTGTTTTAACTAACACAAGACTGCATGGAGTTAATTAATTTATTCCTCAGTCAACATTACACACAATCCCAATAATAAAATCGATGAGAGATGAGTTTAACGTAATCAATAAATTATATAAAATCTTTTAAAATAAGTAATAAAATATATTTTTGCGAATAATTTGTTTTATTTGATATTATGACATTATCGGTATTATTGCGTGCACGTACGGACGAGGTCACGGCCAGCTTGCTGGTAATAGGTTACAGAAGTCCATGGTCATCAATAACGTAAACGCAATTCACATTGTGTCTTAATTAGACCTTAGTCTCCATTCAAGAGTACAAGAGCTGCCTCACCGTTCAAGCCGCCTTCAGAAATAAGCGGGATGCGTTAACAATATATAATACCAATTACATATTATATTTATAATTACTAGTGGTCCCCGCAGTAGTCGAAATTCGACTATAATTAATTGAAATTATAAGTTTGAACATTATTACGGTTCTATTGTCATTCTTTAATCATAGATTTCGTCAAGACCACACTAATAGACAATCTTAAAGATAATATAAGCAATATTAATTTATTCTCAATTTGACCACAGACTTTAACAATAAGTAAAAGAGTGTATATGCGTGTGTGTGTCAAATACATGGTAGTATGTGTAATGTATTTAATTAATGAATTTTATGTATTTTTAAGCATAGTTTAAAAAAATAGCATACTGCATTCCTTCTCTATATTCTCTATAAGTGTGGGAAATTTCATACTCCTCCATCCGCGCTCGTAAAAAGGGATACAAATTTTTTGCTTCGCGTATCAATATATAGATAACTAACGGACTCGACAGACGTTGTCCTGTGAATGCATACATAAAAATTAATTCAAGTCGATCCAGCCGTTTAGTTGCAATATAGAAAAATAACGTAGATACCGTATGCAGCGCCATCTGCCGGGCTGGTTTGTGAATCTAAGCCATCCAGGGCGCCACTTAAACTATGGAGGGTGGAGGTAAGGAGAACTATTTCATATGGGAGAAGCTTGAAAGTGTCCCACTTTCAGCACTAAACAACAGTGCAAAAATCCTCCAGAATGGTATTAGCATAGGCACAGGGTGTGATATGAATTGAGCAGTTGTTAACTGACTGAAGTATGCTGAGTTAGGAAATTTAAGATATTTAATGACTAGAGTAGTTAGTGACAGTGTCATGTACAAGACCTCACATGTTTACGTAGTCCAAACTAATTTCGTCAATATAACCTAAAATTATTGCTGTGGTAAAACCCAGACATCGATTGCATTTTCTTATCAGCTTTTAGTAAAAGACTTTTTGTGATTTTGTAGTGCTTACAATTCTTTCGTCTTTTTTTATTTCTCTATCTTATCCAAATAACTTTCAGCGCCTTTTTTAAAATTTACCTGGTGGCTACTGTAGCGCCACCCTTATTTAGCAGATTTTAACGAACACTTTTTCACAGACAGAGACAGTTCTCCTTGCCTCTACCCTCCTTATTTTAAATAGAGAATTTAGCGTAGTAATCTATTGTCTTAATCGCGCTAAGCATCCGCCATTGTCTTTAAAACGCCGGCGTAAAGCGGCGCGGGAATAAGCGGGTTGTAGTTGGTCCCGTAGCGCCTGACGACCTCGATGTTCCCGGTCTGGTAGATGCGCTCCAGGCCGGCGCGCACGCGGGCCGCCTGCGCCACGTCACGCTGGTAATTCGTACCCCTTTTGTTTTTAACGTAAAAGCTGATGTCCTGGAAAGGGTCCTCGGAGACGCGAGGCAAACTCATCCTCTCGTATTTGAGAGACCGTTTCGATCTCTTAACAGAGCGGCGTTTGATGGCGTCGATGATCTGCCGCATCCGCGCCAAATGCTCTCTGATTTTGTCGACAACGTTTTTGCTATGGCTATAACTGACTCCGGGTCTGTGTTTGTGGTAATTAAGACCGGTGTCATGTCTATGATTTTGGAGTAGACGATACAATAAGAATCTTTCGTTGTCGAGCGAACGTTTTTTCACGCTTCGGGCGCGTGTGAAATCTCCCGAAGCGGCTTCTTCTATCTCAGAGTTCGCCCAGACTTTGTGTTTGAGGTGAAAATTCGCAAAATTCCGAGCTGGTTTGTCTCTGACGTTACGTTTCGCATTGACAGCTGACAAATCTGACAGATTCGGCGAAGGGTTCCTGTGTAAAGATCGTTTGACAATGGATTTTGGGATTTCTCTTAAGGGGTTGTCATCGGTTGCCATTAGAAGTTCTAGAGATGATTCGTCTGGTATCGGTTCAAGAATATCTGGAATTGATGTTGACGAGGACGACTCGGAATCTGCGCTGGTTTCTGAAAACAAAACCAGAATTTCTTTGTGATATTTTTTGTCGTGACTCAAGGCATTGTTTCTAAGTATTGTTACGCCGAGTGAGAATAACGCCATCTATCGCCGAATAGTCGAACGAATACCGAAGGATCTAGTAACATCTAGAACGCGCGCGAAGTACAACGCCATCTTTTGTCAGATAGCGGAAACACAATACTAGAAATGTGTGGAATATTCTCGATGATTCTAGGGATTTCGTCTCGACTATACAAGCGTTGAAGAGATGGCACGCAGTCAGTCAGTAATCGGATCTACTCGAAGCGAAACAGCGAACGGATCACTTGAAGCGAAGTGGAAGAAGCGAATTGAGAATTTTAAAGTGTTTTAAGTGTTCAATACAGTGTTAACTTGTAATTCGGTAGACTTATTTATCCCGAACACCAGCGCGTAACTTTTTTTATTCTAAGTCCTTATTAATCCTGTTAACTTTGATAGATCATTTGGCCAGACTCCATGAGAGGCCTTTGTCGGAAATAAAAAACACTACTTTCATTTGTAACAAAAATACCGTTGCTCTCACCGGTGACGTTGTACAGTGACGCGACCATGGGCGGAATGGCGAGGGGATATCTGCAGCGCACTATGGCCGGCACCTCAGACTTCATCTTGAGACATCTCATGAGATAATTCTTTACTTCCTCCGGCGTCTGCATTATGTCAGGGGGAATGAACGTTGGAAATGGAGATGAGGTGGTGGCTGGAATGATTATGTGGTTTATAAATGAAACAAAAGTACACGTGTGAAAGTTGGGACGAAAGTTTTTTTTTTATTGCTTAGATGGGTGGACGAGCTCACAGCCCACCTGGTGTTAAGTGGATACCGGAGGCCTTAGACATCTACAACGTAAATGCGCTACCCACCTTGAGAAGTAAGTTCTAAGGTCTCAGTATAGTTACAACGGCAGCCCCACCGTTCAAACCGAATCGCATTACTGCTTCACAGCAGAAATAGGCGGGGTGGTGGTACCTACCCGTGCCGACTCACAAGACGTCCTACCACCAGTAAACAATAACATAAATATCAAAGTTACTCACTAGTCGTCGTCGCCTCTAAGAAATCCTTGGGATTAACTTCGAATCCGGTGAGATGAGCTAATCTATCCAAGAGCCAGGCCAGTTTCAATATCAATTCGTTCTCTTCTTTATCTGCATCCTTAAATTTATGTAAATAGAAAGCTTATATTTCGATGTTCGATCGGTTTAATCTATTGTGACGAAATACCGTTAGATTTAAAACGCTAATAACTATGAGACAGTTTGAGATCAAACAGACACGACACGACTCAAGGATTAAAGACATGTGAATCTTTGGTTTTTCAATATAACTAATTCAGGCGAGCTCGTAATCTACCTGACATCGAGCGGTTACAAGAACTTAAAAATAGCCCGCCTTGAAATATAAAGTCGAGGGTTTGATTATTGGAACAGCCTACTGAGTTTCTCGTCGGATCTTTTCAGGGAGTCACGTTTCCGATCCGGTGGGAGATTCTGCGTAGCACTGCTCTTACTAGGGCCAGTGTTAGCAACACTCCCGGTTTGAGCCCCGTTAGCTCACTTAGACGTCAAGGAGATGCTGAAATAGCCTCTCAAGGCTATCAGCATAGGTAGAAAAAAAAAATTGGAACAACAGTTATACTATATACTTCCTAGTCGGATACTCTTAGCAAAGTCGTTCCCTAGCAAAGTCGTTCCCAAGGCAGCCACACGTCGAGCGATGATCCTCCATTAAAGGCGGCTGTTAGAATTGCGAGCACATTGTACTGTGGTGGCTTTCGTAATACTGGTGATGAGGTCGATACTGCGCGTGGGGATCGACCTCTGTCAAAACCTATATTTATGCTACACTGTCCTGTAAATCATCATTCTCCTGCCCTTCTCCCAGTCACCTGGGGTCGGCCCAACATGTTTTCTCCTTTCACACTCCTCTATCATATACCATTTCTTCGCTCACACCCCTCTTACACATATCGTCTTTCACGCAATCCATCCATTTCTTCTTCTATATCCTTCCACATTCATAGTTAAAACTCTTTTACCAACCTCACTTCAATTTTTATTCGTCAAATAAAAGTGTAGCAGTACCTTTTGATACTTATCAGCGTAGGCCAAGTCCTGTAGCCTCCTGGTGGTCGACATGGCGAGTCCTGCCAGGCGCCTCACGTGCTCGCTGGCCCGACTCACTCTCTGACAGGTCTCGTTCAGCGCTAATAGGAAGGTGCGGACGTCGAATCCTGCCGAACTGTTGTATGCCGTGCTACTAGGGACCCCAGCAGCAGCTAGTCCCGGTCTAGTGCTGGTCAGGTTGCTAAGTCGAGAGTTAGTATTGTTCCCGTTTAGATTGCTACTAGGAGTAATATTGGTTTGATTGTTGGTAACTGTACTAATGTTGCCAGGTATGTTGGTGATGTTGCCAGGTAGGTCAGTGGTGTTGCTATTAGCGGTTATTTCAGTAGGCAATTCAATAGCTGGAAGCCACGGTGTGCTCTGTAACATAAAGTAATTTATGAAGTTTTTTATTTAAATCATTGTCTAATTACAGAATTGAGGCCGTCAGCGCAAAAGTGGCCTAAGCTTACTATATGAATTTTCATGAATTTGAATTTGAGTAGGTAAAAAAACAATACGTGCAAAAATAATGTTTACAAAGCTATCTGTTATCTATCGGTGAAACTATGGATAGGCCGGTTTTTCATCAGATTTCATTATATTTTAAATAAATTCCAATATACGTCATATAAGCTTGAATATAAAAAATTGTGGGTTAGGCCACTTTTACGCTGCGGAACATAAATTGGCGCGTTGTTCTGGATTCGTCGAGCAACGCGCCGCCCTCGTCGCGGTCATAGGAGAGGACCTCTCGCTGCCGCGCGTCGTGGCTACGATGCTCGGCAGCGACGCGTCCTGTAAGGCGATGCTCGACTTCTGCGAGTCCACCATCTCGCAGAAGGAGGCGGCGGAGCGAGAGAGGGAGAGCTCTTCCCTATCCGCACCGATCCGTCGCCGTCGAGCCGGGGGCCGGAGGCGGGAATACGCCCGTACGTCCCGGCCCCTGTAGGTAGCGGCCTCCCCCCGGTGAAGGTCAAGGGGCGATCTGAGGGGGTGAGGCCGCGCGGCGCGCTACCAGCACTCTAGCGCGCTGCCGTGGAGTGAATAGAGCGACCAGTCGACGGTGTATCGCGTCCCGACCCGGCAGGCTGGTTCTGGTCCAGCGGGGTATTCCGGGACACCAGCGGCACCGTCCGGGCGGCTCGACGGGCTGCCGTACCGAGACGGCTGACGTTTCAGAGCCTTCGATTCGCCTCGAAGGCTCCGTCGGCCGGGCGTCCTTGGGGTGAGCCGCGCCGTCTGGTTGTAGTGTTGACCGCGGTAGCCCCCCTACCTCATCCGGGTTCTGACCTCGGAGGGGATCGTCGGGTGTAAGAGTGCAGGGGAGTCGTTTAGTGGGTGGGCCCTAAAATCCTTGGGCCCGCGGTCTGCTTACAACACCATGCAGATCGTTGAGTCTCACATACCCCGCGCGCCCCTTTTGCGCGGAGACCTCGTAGGAGGTTCGGCCCTCTATCCGAAAAAAAAAAAAAGCCACTTTTACGCTGATGGCCTCAATTCTGTTTGAATTTTACATTCCTGGATTTGCTTTCCTGCGGTGTACAGCCTACGTTTTACGACCTATTACGACGTAAATGCGCCACCAACCTTGAGATATAAGTTCTAAGGTCTCAGTATAGTTACAACGGCTGCCCCACCCCCCCCTTCAAACCGAAACGCATTACAGCTTCACGGCAGAAATAGGCGGGGTAGTGGTATCTACCGGTACGGTACGGACTCACAAGAGATCCCACACCAATTAATTACGCAAATTATAAAATATTCGTTGTTATCTGACGATATGAGAATATGGAAATAATTATCAACATTGTCACCTCGTTGTTCGCTCTGTTACAGGCTTCCAGAGTGAGAGCATACTGTTCAATTGACCTTCGAAGACCTTCAAGATAAACGCTCCCTTCGTGAACTATTTCGGAAACCTAGAACAGTGTTGCAACTTTAAATAAATAATAGTTTAAAAAAACTAACAAAATAAAAAATCCACTAATCCGCTTTTATAAAAAATCCAACTAAAAAATAGAAAATAAATTTTAATAAGTTTGAATTAAAAATAGTGTAAGAAAGAATGATTTTATTGTAAAAAAAAGCGTGGGGTGCATGGTATCAGCAGTTATAAATATTTTATGAACAGATATGAGTAGAATGGTTATTTTGATAATATCCTGAAAAGCACCCCACGCTTTTTACAATAAAATCATTTTTTCTTACACTATATTTCATTCAAATTTATAAAAAATTATTTTCTTGTTTGTAGTTAGATTATCTATAAAAATGTACTTTTTTAGTTTTTCTAAACTATTATTTATATTTCATTTTTTAGTTAATTTTCAATTTTTTTTAGTATTGAATTGTCATCGGTCCTTAATAACTATACCAATTTTCGAGTTAATCCGACGTTTTGAAGGGTGTCAAAATCATGTTCAAAGATTCCGTTACATACGTCTGAAGCTAATAAAAGCGTATTAAAAATACAAATAAAAAATATAAACGTATTTATTCATCTCAGCCTACAGATGTCCACTGCTGACCAAATACCTCTCCAATTGATGTCCAATGCAGCCGATCCGTTGCCACCTGGATCTAACCAACTATTCGACACTAATTTTAAATTGCTTTATGCCGCTAAATTTATGTCGTGTTTAATAGTTATAACGGAAGATGTAGCGTGGGTAGATCTCCCACAAGATGATGAGGGTCGCGGGGATCTGTTGTATGCTAGCAGCGCCATGACCCATCGTTGTGGCGAAGCTTGAGGGCTATGTCCAGAAATGAATGCTGTGGTCTGAAGGATAGATGATGGATAGAAGGTTAAATCGGAGTTTATTCGCCCAAGAGATTTTGATACAAAAATTTTGCGTGGCTTTCGTCAGTCATTACAAGTCGGATTGTTGGTATAAGGCTTTTTCTAGTATCATTAAAATTAACAGCACACAAACATCAAAAATTATGGCGGGTAGAGGTAAGCAGAACCGTCTCTGTGTGTGAAATGTGTCCGTTAAAATCTGCTAAGTAAATATAGTAGATGGGACATTGCTTCTTCCAACAGGGATTGCAGCCCTAGATATTAGTGCTGGTTGTTGTTTTTTTTTATTCACATAAATTCCCTGTGCTATGTACTGTTATGAACAGTCCATAGTGCAAAAGCTTCACGTCATCTCGGATCCTCCCGATCCACTAACGGTGCTTCTAGGTACTTCAAGCACCGGTCACCGTTCTCGTCGAACCCGTCGCTAGCGACGAAGGGCTCGACGAGTAAATTAATCCTCAGACACAGCCCACTGAGTTTCTCGCCGGATCTTCTCAGTGGGTCGCGTTTCCGATCCGGTGGTAGATTCTGCGAAGCACGGCTCTTGCTAGGGTTCGTGTTAGCAACGTCGTCAGGTTTGAGCCCCGTGAGCTCACCTACAAATGCTGAAATAGCCTCTCAAGGCTCTCAGCTTAGGTAGGAAAAAATAAAAATAAAAAAAAAGTAGTGTTGAAAGGGGCAGAGTTGATGCGTCTCATGATGTCCCGCCATCTCTCCCTGCTCGAGGCCATTCTACTGCACTCTATTGGGGGACCTTAGGGGCGTAAAGGTTAGGTAACTCAAATTTATATAGAGTTGGAACGTTTGCCTACGTTTGCCGCTAGAGGCGCTGTTCCAACTCCATACAAATTTGAGTTAACTTTTATGCGGTAGGCAGCGGCTTGGCTCTGCCCCTGGCATTGCTGAAGTCCATGGGCAACGGTAACCACTCACCATCAGGTGGGCCGTATGCTCGTCTGCCTACAAGGGCAATAAAAAAAAAAAAAACGCTGTCGAGAACGTTAAAAAACCCGCACTAAGCACACTAGTTCTACTTTGCGATAAATAGCGATTGACTCTGCCCCTGGCATTACTGAAGTCCATGGGCGACGGTAACAACTCACCATCAGGTGGGCCGTATGCTCGTCTGCCTACAGTGGTTAGAATAATAACTTCGTAACTTAATGACCCATTATTAATGTCAGTCTTAGGACGTGCAAATGATTGATTGTCCAATAATAACTTACTTTCTTCTCCATATACGAGTGGTAGCCATATTTTCGTGCGTATTTCATCTCTTTATTATCCACATTGTGATTTAGCGAATCAATATTGAAATCATCAAACATCTTTTTGTACATTAATCTTTTGTTTTCTTCCTTTTTTTCTAATTCGTTTTTTTCGAAGACATATTTACGTATTTCCGGTAAGTCTATTGTCCATGACAACACTTCCGGTACCGCGATGAGCGTTAGTAATAAATTGAGTGACTTTTTATAAGTCATTTCTTTGTTCTTAAAGTCTGAAAACATTATTAAATGTTGTAGTGTTTTCTCAATCACTCATGTATTTGTAATATTATTTATATTCATTTATAATATATTTTTCATTTTACGCATTTGATAACGCCAACACGGATGACAATTTAAATAGGAACTTTTTTAAAAGGCTTAGAAATCGTACTTCTTTTGTTTTTAATGATGTTCTAATGTCCAGTTAGTTTTCCTTTATTATTGTTTTATATACTGATTACATAAAATTGCCGAATTTGAACACGCATTACTGGAAAAATAGCAAACAAGTTAGAATTTGAATGTCTAACCAGTAATATGAATGAGATTTGGATTTAATGTATAACTCCTAATTTTACAGTGCTTACGAATACCTATATAGTTATAGGACCACGTGCCTGTTGTCAGGACAACAAATCTATTGTACTTATAATTACGGTAACAATAAGGTTATGAGAATTAAATCAAATAACTCGCTTTTGGCCCCAAATTTGAAAACGACCCTGAAACCAAATAACATTTCAACCCTCGATCACTACTTAAAAGGCAATTAATTCTATTCGAAGCGAAACCTCGATCTGATCGCCTCGAAAACCAAGAATCGAGTTATGGTAAAGTCTATCTCAATTACTATAATAATTAAATTGAGTTTTAATTATGTAGTATTTCGGTGACTTTTTTATTCATCCTGAGCCCCAGCCCATAACAATACTTACCAATATTTTCGGGTCATGAACACAAACACTAAAACGATTTAATTTCATAAAACACGGTCTTCGATAATTACTCACAATTTAAAATGAACAATAACTAACATTTACGTTGTGATCCTTTAATGATTATTAATCGAATAGAGGTTAGGAAAATTGAGGATGCGGCCGATTTTTTGTTTTGTTTGTAAAGTATTTCCCGCCGTTGTGGCGAGGCCATCTTGCTTAAGTTGTGCGTGTTCGGCCATGAATATCCACTCGAATGAACCCTTTCACGTATGAGGTATAAATCGCACTGGTGCGGTTTCATCTTCCACGTGGACTTCAGGAGGCGTATTTTCTTTCCCGTGTACAACAGGAGACAGTACTGCTTTGAAACACGCACGTGTTTGTTGCGCAATATTTTTTTTATGATTGAAGTATTATTAGTGGCCCGGAGGCCTTTCCAGCTTCACCAGGACAGGTGGGCGAGCAAGGGCTCAGCCAGGAGGGGTCGGATTTGCTAACAGCTACCCAAGCGCCTCCGAGGAAGACCTAACAACTCAAGAGTAGCTGCTTCGCGAATGAATCTACTACCGGACCGGAATCGCGACCCGCTGAGGAGATCCGGCGAGAAACTCAGCGGGCTGGTGTTTAGGTTAGGTTGCACGTCGAACTCTTTGTCGAGTTCGACGAGTACGGTTACCGGGGTCCCTAAGCCTGCTCCTAGTGTTAGAACTGAAGGTATCAATTGTTGCGCTAATTCCCTTTCCAAACTCGTATTCAATTCCAGACGCGTGTCCATCAATCGCGCACTGTTTGCGATCGCGATGTTAGACAGGGGCGTAGTTGTGCTGCTGGCTTTAAGTCTATGAGCGAGTGTTTTTTATGAAGGAAGAATTACCGACGACCCGGAGGCTTTTTCAGTTTCACCAGGACAGCTGGGCGAGCAACAGGAAACCTAACAACTCAAGAGCAGCCTCGTCACGAATGAATCTACTACCAGATCGGAATCGCGACCCGCTGAGAAGATCCGGCGAGAAACTCAGCGGGCTGATATTTAGGTTAAGTTGCACGGTTACCGTAGCTACAGTGTCTTCATCCATCCTCACCCACCACCCTCATCCCATCCCATCCGCACTAAAACATAACCAACAGGATTATGAAAACTGCAAGGTGCTTCTTTAAAAACATTTTTATTGATATCAACAAAATTTAATTGCACAGTGAAGCCTCTTCATCTTTCATACAAAAATATTGAACGCTTTTTAGACAGCACGATTACAATCAGAATAGAAGATTTATGTACTTTTGACATGCATGCGTTGCTGACAATTTCTTATGGCAGAAGATATGTACCTACTAAATAATAAACGACTGATGCTATTCAGTAGAATCACTTCAGCCCTGTCAGAGTTTATTAACCACAGAAATAAAAGAACACGTTAACTTGGCAGATTTCAGTTCAAAACCAAAAATATCAAAAACTGAAAGATAATGGAGGGTAGATGTAAGTAACCTGCTTTACGTTTAAGAATAGTTGAAAAAGTATCCGGTTAAAAGTGGTAAATTGAAACTCAAAAACTCAGCACATCAGAGTGCTCTGGGGAATTGTTTGAGATGACCTCACCATCTCATTTTTACCATCACACCGCCCGCCACCGGAGTAGAGTTCATCCCTGGAGCCACTGTGTTCATCCACAGGGCGTTTACAGATTGTTTTTTGCCATGTACCAATCCGGCTTTGAAATGAGCTCTCCTCCAAGGATTTTCCCGAGCGCTATGACATATCCTTCTTCAAACGAGGCTTATGAACAATATTTAACTGTAGGTAGCGGCTTGGCTGTGCCCCTGGCACTGGCGCGTGACAGAGGTTCACCAATGTTTAAATATATAACTTTATTATTTACAATTTATTCACTAACTAATAATAGCACTTACAAAAAAAATACTACAAAAAGATTGTCCCTGTTCCAACTATGCTCTGTCAGACGACACTGGCCTTAAATGCGGAGACATTGACACGAACAATGTCAATACACCAAAGTAAGAACGCGTCCTTAGCCCCAGTTGAGACAAACAGCCTCACTCACGATTTCATATCTGTTATAATGTTATAAACTTCAGTAACGCCGTGGGCTTTGATCCTGTGCTTTTGAACCTCACATTTCCTGATAAACGTCGCCGGACATTCGGGGCACTGAAGCCTCTTACCCCTGTTGTGCCTTCGCTTAGCGTGCTCCGTCCTACGCGAGGCGGATATGAAGCCCTCGCCGCAATCATCGCACTTGTAGGGCCTCTCTCCCGTGTGCCGCCTCTTGTGGTAAACCGCAGCCATTTTACTGACCAATTTCGCACCGCAAATATCACATTCGAAGTTCCTGACGCGCGTGTGGACCACAGAATGTTCCGCCAATCTAGCCGGAGTGTAGAAACGTTTGCCGCACCACTGGCACTGGTGAGGTCGAATGTCCATGTGGATCCAGAGTATATGATTCTTCAGTTGAGGTCGCGAGGAGTATGTCTTATTACAGTAATCGCAAGTAAACGAGGCGGGATCGCGTACGTTGTAGCGCTTCGTCCGCGGGAGACCATGGACATCGGGCTTGGCCTCCGGCTCGCACTGGGACCTGTGCTCCCTGTAGCAACCGCGGTTAGTGAACTGACAGCCGCAGGAGCGACAAGTTCGCACCATGTGCATTTGCGTGTGGTGATCAAAGGACTCTTTCCTAGGGAAGGTTCTACCGCAGTCGGAGCAAGTCAGGGCGCCGGGCTTGTGATGTTTGGCCACGTGCTGAACGCGGTCGGCTTCGGTTGTAAAAAGCAAGGGGCATTCCTTGCACAGGTAAAAGGTGCTTTTGTGGACGGTTTTCATGTGCGCAAGCATGGGGTCGCGTCTTAAGACGACATCCCCACAAATGAGGCAGGCTTCCTTCTGCCCGCTGTTCATTAGATGAGCGTTCAAGAAATGGGGGCTGGAGAAGGTTTTCCCGCAGTCAGGACACGCACAGTCAGGACCGGTGCGGTCCACGCGCAATCGCTTCGGCGGCTTCCTGGAAATTCTACTTTGGAACCTGTTAACCAACGCTTTAGGGTCGCCAGTCGTGTAATTCTTCGTGATTTGCACGCTCAAGTCGTTCGAGCTCACGAATGCGCATAAAGACTTCACCTGTGGTACGACCGGCGCCGTTATACTGGACAGGCTATTTATAACTTTGTACCAGGATTTTTGTGAGTTCTGAACGAACATTCTGAACTCTTGGACAGCCAAGGCGGAGCTGGCGCACGAGACGCAGGCCCCGTTGGGACACAGGGGATCTTCTTTGATCTGCAATCATGGTCCGACTAATACTTTAATACGTGTTAACATAAATGACTAAATCAGTAAAATATCGACTTGACCGCATTAACGAATCGATATATAAATATATTTATATATTATATTTTTACGGGTGGTAGGACTTCTTGTTGTGAGCCCGCACGGGTAGGTACCACCACCCTGGCTATTTCTGCCGTGAAGCACTAATGCGTTTCGGTTTGAAGGGCGGAGCAGCCGTTGTAACTATACTGAGACCTTAGAACTTATATCTCAAGGTGGGTGGCGCATTGTAGATGTCTATCGACTCCAGAAACCACTTGACACCAGGTGGGCTGTGAGCTCGTCCACCCATCTAAACAATAAATATATATATATATTTTTAGGATGGATTATTTATTAGTGGCCCGAAGGCTTTTTCTCTCAGTCAGGAGGGATGGGATTTGCTAACAGCCACCCGAGCGCATCCGAAGGAGACCTAACAACTCAAGTATAGCTACTTCGCGAATGCGGTATTTATTTATCGCAGATGAGAACTCAGCGATACCGTTATGTGGTTACCAAGATCAATATACATACTTAATACAATACCATGAAGATCTCGACCTCCATATCTCAAAATGGGCGGGTATTATGCGATTTATCGTGCCTTGTATCCAAAAGTTCATTGATTTAGCACAACCAACTCATTTCGACTTTTACATATTATAATATACACTTTAGACTATAAGTATAGTATAAGTGGAGTATATTTTTTATTGCGTTTACGAATCAGTGCAGATGACAAACGTACGAAGCCAGTACGTACTTAGCAAACGAGAGAGGGTAATAAAAAAAAAACATAGCGAGGCACTTCTGTCTCGAATAATTTTGAGAAACGTTCTGTGATCTCATATCAAATGGTCAGATACAAATCCTGAATTAGCACGTAGCTGACATTCACGTAAGACAAAGAAATAAACGTTTTTTTATCTTCCTATTAAAGTAAATTTAAAAGGAAGCTTTTTTCATTATACCGTCCTAAACGTCCAATTAGCAAGCTTGGTAAGTAACTTGATAGCGTGATTGTCGAATGCGAGACAATTAAATTTCGGACCTTCCCCACTTTATAGTGAAACTTATACGTTTAGCTTTTAGGCATGGCGTTTATACAAGAACCGTCCCTTTTCATTCTCTTTCCCCACTTTCGACCACTTATAAAGTGTAGCCACATAAATAACCAAAGAAGTTCACATCTAAACGTTTTTAATTAGTCCAATATTTTATTTTTGAAACGTCGCTTTATAGGCACGTCCTGTGCTTTGTCTGGTATCTGAATAAAATCGAAATGTATCGTTGAGTAATGCTTTTTCAGTTCCCAGGGTCTTAGAAATCTCGCGGGGCACTTGTCGCACGCGTGCGGCATGTTCTGGGTGCCCATGTGTCGCCTCTTGATGTGGTCTAAGCGCCTCGAAGACGACAAAAACCTTTCGCCGCACCTCTTGCACTCGTAGGGCTTCTCGCCAGAGTGTATCCTCTGGTGGAGCCGATAACCCAATTCCGTGGTCATTTTAGCACCGCAGTGACACTCAAACACCTTCCTCACGTGGTTATGGGTCCTGAGGTGCGACTGCAAATGCGCGACGGTCGACGCCCGCTTCCCGCACTTCTGACAAACATACGGCAACACGTTCAAATGTTTCTGTATTATGTGCACTTTCAGAGATGGTTTTTTGTTATATTCTATTTTACAATAGTCGCATATGAACGTGGATTCGATTGGCGAGACCTCGCGTTTGCATCCTCTCTGGTGATGCTTGAAGCATTTACGATTCTCAAATGTCCTGGAGCAGGACTTACAGTCGAACAACGTGTGCGAGTACATGTGAGCGCGCAAGGCTCTCTGGCCGCTGAAGCCGGTGCCGCACGTATTGCAAGAGAACGAATTAGGGCCGTGAGACGATAGCAAGTGACGCTTAACTGACTCTTGGTCTTCGAAAACCGCATAACACATCCGACAGTGAGCCACGGAGACGCCATGCTCGACCCTCATGTGCTCCGGAATGAATCTCTTCTGCATGACCAAAGCGCAGGTTCTACACGCGCAATTCAACGAACTCTTCAAATGATAGTTCAAATACTGAACGTTCTGGAAGGTCTTGCCGCACTCGGGACAAGAACATTCTAGAGGCGGCTGATACGATCTTTGGTATTTGCGCGGTTTCTGCTCTGTTTCCTCGTCAAACTTCGAGTTCAGCAATTCTGAGGCCGCTCTTGTATCTGTGGTGCTAATTTTGTCCTTCAGGAGCAAGATAGCGTCGTCGTATAGGAAAAAGAGAGTTCCACTGTCGGCGTTCGCGTGAATCCGCGATAGAAGCTCCGCGGCACTGGACCAACGCTTTTTCGATGTATCACACAGCTGTCTGAAGTTGTAAGCGGCCATGGTATCCTCGGAGCAATGCCTGCAGACCCCGGGTGGAAGGGCGTCTTCGTCCGCCACCTGAAACCACGCCAGCCATCAGTCCGCTCACCCTTGCTATTTGCGAGATAAGCAGTCTTTCATTTTCGCGTTAATAGCATTACTATAAGACTCCCAGTTTTATATCGCGAAACAATTAATTAATCGGATTAACTTAGTGCTTCAAAACAAACATTCAGGGTATTTCGGCATTCTTTAAATATTACATTTTATCAATGATTTCCCAATTATTATTAGTGTCCTAAGTCTTAGCCGTCTTCACGAAATATTAACACAAAACACAAGATGCCGATCCTTTGGTTAGGAAGTTATTTTCTGGTTTCTGCCATATAATCTGAATTATTAATTCCATTTGTAAATTCTGTTATTGGCTACACTGGGTAAGGCCATCACGACAATCAGTGTTTGACCTTCAAATGCCTGTCCAATCGCCCCTTCTGATGATATATCTTAGAGCACTTCGGGCATCCAAAACGGACTTTGGTATTACAAACATCGTGTTTCCTCGCGTGCCTCTCGTGGCCTCGTCTCGTGCTAAACTTCGCGTCGCAGTGGACGCACACGAATCTATCTGCGACTCTGTTGTGAGAATTACCATGTTCCTCCAGGTGAGAACGATTACCGAAAACCTTTCCGCATTTATCGCACTGGAATTTCTTTAGCGACATGTGCGCATTGAATATGTGAAATTTGAGGGTAGTCCTGACGCTGTATTCTTTCGAGCAATAGTCGCAGACGTATCGAACGGCGCCCCTGTTACTTACGCACGTTTTTCCGTGTTTCCTAAAACATATTCCGTTCGTGAACTTTTTACCGCAGGCACACACCGCCGGTCGGTGTTTCCGTAAGTGCGTCCACAGACTCGTTGCGTTGCGAAAGCTACGTTTGCATTCTACGCAGCAATGTACACCGATGTGCTTGGTTTTGTGTTTTTCCAAATACGAATACCTCGCGAACACCTCCGGGCATTTCTTACATCGGAACACCCTCGCGTTGTGATCATTTTCAGCGTGAGCTCCGTAAGAATTCAAGTTCATTAAACGTCCGCACTGCGTGCAATACTTTATTTTCAAATTCCTAATGTGAGCATTAAACCGCACCGCGTTCTTAAAACACTTCCCGCATTCGGGACAAGCCATTCTGGAACGTTCTGGACCTTTCATGCGTGCCGACCGCGTACTGATTTTGGCTCCCAAATCTTTTACAAGTTGCGAGTGATTTTCAATCTTTCTCTTGCTGCGGTAAGTTCGAAAATCGTTTGCGGCTACAACGTAGAGAGTAGCCGCGTTTTTCTCGAGCCCAATGTTGGCCAAATAATTGGCCGTTGTGCTCCAACGTTTGAATGAGTCTATGCATAATTTTAAGAAGAGCGTAAGATCGTGTAAACTACTTTTACAGTGCTTGCATATTTTGTTTGGTAATAGAGTTGAATTCTCCACCTAAAACAATATTTTCATCAGTCAGTTGCGACCACGCTCTAGAATGGGCAGATAAGAAAGTCAAGTATGAGCTACTTAAGCGCCAGATTTCCTACTTCATAATTAGACGTTCGTTTTTTTATGATTTTTTCACAAATTCGAAGACCGTTTTCCGCAGCTTTAGAGTCTAAGAAATAGGTTTCTAGATAGAAAACAATTGTATTCAAACTAGTCATGGTGATAAGTGCTATGTAACATTTCGATTGAGTAGAATTACAGTAATTCGTCTTATAACACGTTGCTCTTATAACGCGTTTTTATATTACGCGATCTCGATATTCCCCGGAGATTTCACACGTTATATTTCTGTACTGTGAAATTTGTAATGATTTATAAAATTCACTCTTAATTTCGCTACACCTATGCACATTGTGTCAATTGCGTTGTTATAAAATTGAAATTAAATCAATTTATTAAATTAGTGTTCCTAGTTTTCTACAGATTTAATTAAAAAAAATATTGGTATTATATTTGTATATAATGCGTTATGTGGGGTTGTATGATACAAGCGCGTTATGAAATATTTCTCCTACAACGCGATTCCTATAACGCGGAAGCAATCTACCGTGTTATGGGGGATTACTGTTTTATGTATATTTTTTTTAATATATTTTTTAGTTTTAATATATTCACTGAACGGATAAATAATTGGCATCCTAATAATGTTACACACTGACATGTAACAACATATTATTCCATTATTATGAATCCATTGTTATATGTAATAGATTTTCCCTGTAGACTGTAGACCCCTGTTAATCTAAATATTGTGTGTGTATTAATCTAAATAAATACTAACAAGATCAACAATAACCAATATCATATGTTTAAGGACGAGAAATATAATGGAATCACTGCGTTAATATATAAATGGACATTAGTTCACTACACTTGAATAACTTTAAAATAATGTGAGTTATGTAATAATAATAATTAATTAATTCGTTTCCAAATTATTCTTGTCCACCTGATGGTCGTCTGGAAGAGATCGCTCTTAGCGATAAGATTGCCAATTATACTTTTTTTGTATTTAATGTATCGCATTGTTTATTTATTTTTTTGGTGTACAATAAAGAATACTCTCTCTCTCTCTCCCTCTCTATGTATGTATGTGCTGTATCAGCTGAGATCTTTAGTTACGTGTGAATGTTTCTGTGGTGAACCAATAGAGCTCTACAACTTGCAAATTTTACTTTGCAAATTTCACAATCAAAGGACCCTGGTTTGTCTATGTGATGTACGGAGGAAACATGCTTCCTGAGCTGGTAGGGTAGCCTGAACTTAGCAGGACAGACGGCACATGAGTGTCTCAAGACCGTATCACTCTGTCTGTGTGCCTTGCGGACATGCTCGGACCGCCTTGACGAAGCAGAGAATCTTTCATCGCAGTATTTACACACATAAGGTTTCTCTCCGGAGTGTAGTCTTAGATGTTGTTGATAGCCTAGTTTCGATTTTAGTACAATATTGCATAGTTCACATTTGAAGGTCTCCAATGTTTCATGCCTCTTCAAGTGGACTGGTATGTGAGCAGCAGCGAGGTATTTTCCACAATACACGCAGGGGCGGTGAGTGGATTTCATATGCACAATCTGAATGTGAGTCGCTACAAATTTCTTTCCGGCAAACCTCTTCTGACAATAGTCACATATACATTCAGTGTTCCTACTGCCCCGGAGACCAACTTTGACTGACCTCTGATCACTCTTAACCAAAACCGATAGTTTATTCTTCGTTTGATGTATTTCCCGGCTTTCCCGGCTCAACTCACAGCACCTTTTAACGTGATAAAGGTAACAAGTTTGGTTTCGGTACAGTTTAGAGCACTTTGGACAGGTCTTTGGAGTGTGTACTGATAGATGAGCGTTGTATGCCGGCAGAGATTTGAATGATCGTCCGCAGTCTCCACACGTACACACACCGGGCCTGTGAGCGTCTGCCATGTGCTTCTTGTAATGTTTGTATGAGCGGAGCAGAACAGCACATTTGTTACAGTTGAATGGCTTTTTATTGTGTTTTTCTCTTAGATGCTCCACCAGATCATCTTCAGACATTATCCTTGCGCACACATAGCAAGCCCGAGTCAAGTCCGTCGATCCTTTCAAATGATCATACAAATCTGATGCATATGAAAATGTCTTCCCACAGTTCGGACATGAGCATTGTAAGCTTTTACCATATTCTTTACTTTTAATAGGCGAATGTTTGATTGTTTTATTTTGTCTTAATGAGTCTTCGGTGATGGATATTTCGTTGTCAGATACGACAGCATAAATTTTGGATGCGTTTACAGGATGCAAGGTGGTGACCTCCTCCAGTAATTTTACTGTGTTATGCCATTGCTCTATGGCTTTCTGGCAGAAGTTTCTGAACTCTGCTGCGGATAATGCTGAGAATGAGCAGGCCGAGCATAGAACGTCGGGCAGGTTATCTTCCACTGTTACCTGCAACCATTCTCTCGGTCAAACAGCAAAATTTTTATCATATTTTTGTTTTTTTGTAAGACTAGGTTTTGATCAGAGATTAAAGTGAGCTTATGGGTTTCAATCAATATATAATGTTTTAAGTGATGAATTAACAGCAGATATTGTGTACTTTGTTTAATATCTTTAATATTTACTTTACTCGACTTAAATATTAAAGCATATAATATTACGTCATCATTGCAAATCTCCGTAAACGCATTGTAAAATATTCAAATTAATTATAATAATAAAAGTCGAATACAATTCTTTTAAATAATATAAAGTAATATAGAAATTATACATAGAAAGAAAATCAAAGCAAACATTGTTTAATTTGAAAAATCTAAAACATAAAAAACATTAGGCAAGTTCGCGTCACATAGCTTCTGTCGGCCATCTTGTAATGAACGCGCGGACACGCCGTTCCGTTTTTCACAGAAAATAAACAATGTTCGTTTTGCAACTTTATTTAGACATTTTACATAGCTCACCTCGACTCCCGTGATTTGTTCTAATAGTTCAGCTAAGGTCACGGGCTTCTCTCCGTCCACCATTACAGTATCTCCTAGGTAAACTTGGCCCTCTGTTGTTTCACCCATACAAATACGACATTTTTCGGCGCCATCCCCTCTGACTAGATGGGAAATTAATGCTTTCACGTCCACTTGTCTTGTCATGTTTAATACTCTTCGTGGTTTGTTTCAGCGAACTTTTTATAACATTAAATTCAATGAATGTCGGCACATTACCCTAAATATCGGTTTAGCTAGACGTCAAAAAGTTCGTTTGATTGGTGCAGATTGACGTTCTGAAATTGTCATACTTCAAGCTGTCAATGTCAAACACAAGTTGACATTTTTTTTCTTTCAATGTAACCACGGGAACCAATTTTCCCTTAATTGAATCACAGATAATCTTCAATTGAAAAAAATAACCACCAATCATAAAATTATTTATCAAAATTTAAAAATAATTTTATCTTTGTACTCATTCAATAGTGTGTCAATAGTCACATATACTGATGCCGCTTTTGTGATTTTACCCTTGAACCAGAATAAAAAATAATTTCTGTGTTGCTCATGTAGAACAAGAAAATTATTTTTGGGTACTAGATGTAAAAATACTTACGTTTGTACATGCTTAAGAAAAATATTTCTCAAAATTGTGTCTATAAATTTTGTGTTAGCAAAATTTTATGAGTACGAAAATATTGAATGTCCTAAAACTTTGTCATTGCAAGTGTTGCTATAATAATAATAATAATAAAACATTTTTATTTCAGAAAAAATCCATAAAATAATAATAATACAATAGTCAGCACACAAAGAGTTCAACAATACAAATAGAAAATGAACAATATACTAATTCAATTAATTACAAACAAAGGAAATGAATTAGAAACTATAAAGCTATGAACTTTTTTCTATGGTTTTTAATTTTGCTTAAAATTCTCCCTAAATCCCATAAGTACCTATAAATATTTTGAAAATTAATTAAGAAAAGTAAAATCTCAATCGTTTTCGTAACTAACTAAGTACTAATAAATGTTAAAAATAAATAAAACAAATACAAGCCCCTATCCCCTATTTCTTGCATTGTGCATTTCTTTTTATCAAGTCAGTGATGTATTAAAATCCGAAAGTAGAGTGATGCTCTTCTTTTATGCTTTTTTTTTCCTACCTAAGCTGATAGCTTTGAGAGGCTATGTCAGCGTAACCTTAACTAGTAGGTGAGCTCACGGGGCTCAAACCTGACGACGTTACTAACACGAACTCTAGCAAGAGCGGTGCTTCGCAGAATCTACCACTGGATCGGAAACGCGACCCACTGAGAAGATCTGGCGATAAACTCAGTGAGCTGTGTCTGTGGGTTAATTCACTCGCCGAGCCCTTCGTCGCAAGCGACGGGAAGTTCGCTGAAGTCTTAGTAAATAACCAACAACATAACCATTGATAATACATTTTTTATGGGATTTTATGACCTGGTAACTAAGACTTTTAGGTCAAGTCTTATTTTAATTTTAATGAAAACGTTTTTATATGAAAAATTATGTTATGAAATGAAATGAGATGATATGGGATGAAATACAATCTCAGTACAGCACATACATACAATCAATTACTTTTTCAGTGGACTTTTTGGAGGATGCCGAGAAGCTACGTTCAGCGGCTTTGTTTCATTTTCCCACATTTGTGCACTTTCACAGACACTAAACAGTTAATAAACCACCGTTATGACACATTTAAACCTGAAGGAACACTAAATAGACCAAATTAAACAAATTACACAGCTTCGCTACTCGCGTTCCCGCCAAAAAGTCCAGAGAATTGATAGATCCAGTGTAGATTCTGCGAAGCACTGCTCTTGCTTGGGTTCGTGTTAGCAACATTGTCAGGTTTAAGCCCCATGAGCTCATCTACTAACCCGGCGACGCTGACATGGTCTCTCTAGACCAGGCCTGGGCAAATGGCGGCCGGGGGCCGAATCCGGCCCGCGGTAGAATTTTGTCTGGCCCGTGAAGCATTGTTTATATTATTATGAAAAACACAAATATTAGTTTTTGTCTAACATAAATTGGTGCATAATTTTTTTTAGATAAAATACATACTAAAACAAATTATCAGGGCCGGTAGGAGCCAAAATTTTCTCTTTCAGCGCCAATATAATTATGATAATTGAACAATTACAGTATGTATAATAGTCGCACAGTATCAAATTAGAAAAAACTGTTTGGCGAGAGGTCAAATTTTCCTCTGCAATGTGGCCCGACTATAAAAATATTTGCCCACCCCTGCTCTAGACCATTAGCTTAGGTAGGAAAAAAAGTACACGCTTCGTAAATCTTTAAATATATATTTCTTCTGTGCGTGTGTTTGTCACTTAACTCCTAAACGGCTCGACCGATTTGAATGATATTTTTGTACGCCTTTAGGTGGCACCCTGGATGTTTTAGATTCACAGATCAGCCCGGCAGATGGCGCTGCAGTCGGTATCTATATATTAATACGTGAAGCAAAACCTTTGTATCCCTTTTTACGAAAATTGCGCGGACAGAGGAATATCAAATTTCCCACACTCATAGAGAATATAGAGAAGGAGTGCAGAATGTTATTTTTATTTTAATTATGCATAAAAAACTCATTAAATCATTAAAGAAAACATTACACAACTACCATGTACTTGACATAACAAATATACACACACACACTCTGCGCTTGTCAAACTTTTGTTACTGTTGAAAATCTGGTATCAAATTGAGAATAGATTAATATTATTTATCTTTAATACCTACTATTTATCTATAGTATAATTTTGGCGAAATCTGTGAAATTATAATAAAGAAGTCTAATAGTGTTTGACAATAATAATGTTTTTGAATAAAATTTCAATTAATTATAGTCGAATTTCGACTACTGCGGGACCACTAGTCTAGGATTATTATCTTTCCTAGAAATAATTTCTATGGCAAAACTTGGAAGTTATAAATGTACATTTTCCCATCCCTTTATTCCTCAATCATTCCTCTGATTTCTGGGAAACTTGTCACAGTTGTTGTATGTTTTTGTCATACGAAAGATAAATGGCGCTAATGCAGCCCCAACAACTAAATTTCATACATTTAGCAGTGGCCACAGAGGAATGTATCTGTTCACTAAATATCACTACATAGTATAAAACAAAGTCGCTTTCTCTGTCCCTATATCCCTATGTATGCTTAAATCTTTAAAACTACGCAACGGATTTTGATGCGGTTTTTTTTAATAGATAGAGTGATTGAAGAGGAAGGTTTATATGTATAACTAGCGACCCGCCCTCGCTTCACTTCGGAAACATTACATTTTATAATTGATAGTTGAGTCCCGCCATGTTACCCGCGGTTATTGTCGTATCGCGGGTGACGCCGCGGGGCGAAGCTAGTCTAAAAAAAGTAACCTAAGTTACTCCTTATATCATAGGTACCTATCAGTGAGTCTCGTCAAAATCGGTCCAGCCGTTCCAGAGATTAGCCGGAACAAACAGACAGACAGACAAAAATTGTAAAAAATGTTATTTTGGTGTATGTACCGTATATATATATTCATAAGCATGTAGTAAACAAGCGGTTATTTCAATATTACAAACAGACACTCCAATTTTATTTATATGTATAATAACATCCATTAAATAGTGGAGAAATGGATAATAAATTACAGTTTCCGAAGCGAAGCCAGGGCGGGTCACTAGTTACAAATAAAACACAAATATTAGTCCTTAATTAGTGTACCATTTATTGAATAAAATTATTATTATTACATTAGGAGTACGTATAATACTAAAAGCGAGACAGTGCAGACGCGAGCGACTTTAAGTGATCATAGTCTGTTATTAGCAGTGTTATTAGCCATTGTCGAGTCCTATCCCATACGAGGGCGGCCCATGCCGCGACCAGGCATCTGCGCCTCTTCACCGCCCTTGACATTCTTGATGGTCTCATCCACTGATAGAATCTGCAAACAATCTTATATTAAAACGTTGGTAAAAGCCGCGCCAATAGAGAAACGAATCGAAAATGGTGTCAATGGTACCTGCACTGACAGATGGTAGGGTCAACAAATATTAGTTCTTTTATTAATTTTAATTTTATATAAGTAGTAGTTGACAATTTTAATCTATATATTAATACGTGAAGCAAAAACTTTGTATCCCTTTTTACGAAAATTGCGCGGACGGAGGAGTATGAAATTTTCCACACTTATAGAGAATATAGAGAAGAAGTGCACAATGCTAATATTTTTTTTTAAATAATGCATAAAAGATACATTAAATCAATAAAGAAAACATTACACACACCACATACCATGTATTTGACGCACACACGCATGCATACTATTTATTGTCAAACTTTTGTTCTTGACGTCTGTTGTCAATTTGAGAATAGATTAAATATTGTTTATCTTTGTTAATATTTTTTATAGTGTAGTCTTGGCGAAATTTGTGATTATAGAATTAGTATAAAATACAATTATAATAGTGTAAAATTTACAATTCCAATTAATTATAGTCGAATTTCGACTACTGCGGGACCTCTAGTTTTAATAATTTTGATTCGGTTTCATTTGATTTTGTTTCATTTTTGTTTTTAGTCATTCTGATAAATTGTAATTTTAATATTATTATTTTTTGATTTAGATGTTATGTCATTGTATGTGAAATTTTATGGGCTTAAGTCGCCTAAAATAAACGCATTTCATTTCAATAAAAAGAAAGATAAAAAGAAAAAGTTGTTTATTGTAAAAAAAATATAAATAAAAACTAATGAGAACATACTTTACTTTACTTTGGTGCCCTGGCAGAGGGGGAGATGTAATATAAATAACAAAATAACGAACAAATAACAACAGAATTTGAGAGAAAACAGAGCGCGTCTGAGAACAAAGTAAGAACTGATATTTTTTTGCATACAGTACGCGCCGTGTGCGACTAAAGACGGCAATAGTTTAGAGTGAGAGAGTGCATGATCGCCGCCGCCATTTTAGATTTATTTATTTATTGGCGCGGCTTATAGCAACATTCATTCTCACTATAGTTATACGGAATGATGGACAATATCATTTACCAATACTTTAGAAGTATTCATTGTGCAAAATTATAATTTGCCTAATTACTGATCGTAAGATGTCTTGACAGCCTGCACGGGTTTTTTTTTTTTTGGTCAGGAGGAAATCGCCGGACTTCCGCCCTTTTCTGGGAATACTGGGCGGGGTATGTCAGAGTCAAACTGACTAAAACCTCCTGTCGCTCAACAACCAACGTCCAAACCTCGCATGAGACAGAACTCATGACAAGGCAAAGGGGGGAAAAGTGAAGCGTTTAGTGCGGAGCACATCTCTCCCATCACCCTCCCCCTCGGAACGCCGGACCGGCGGTCGTCGGCGCCATGACCACCAGCCCTCTCGGTCGGCTGACTGTCCGAAGCCCGCCTAGGTGGCGCCGGTTAGAGACTGCCTATTTTTACCACGAAGCAATGACATGTTTTGATTTGAAGACCTTCAAGGTACTGTAGGATTTTAAAACTTGCTACACAAGTCTATAGGTAGGTGACTGATTTTACGTTGTTCATGCTTAAAGACTCCGGTGACTACTTAAGGCCAGATGCATTGTGAACTTCTGGTTTCCGTGGATAACTGAAGCTATATTTCTAACTCTATATTAAGAGTATGAAATAGAACAAAGTACATTCGTTTTATTCACACACAGCACACGTACACATCATTTTATTTACCGCTACCCACATATCTCAATTGAGTAGAAACTGCACTAATTACAATTCTTGCAGGTTTGATTTATATTACACAATGTTGTTCTTTCACAGTGGAAACTGTTCATGGACGTGTATTAAGTACGTATTTCATTAGAAAAATTAATAGCTATGGGATTCGAACCAAATGCACCGGCTGGGTGTCTTATCCTTCGGTCCGCAAAGACTAATAAATGTTTAGTTTTAATAATAATACTTTAAAAACGAAATTATTTTTTTTAATGCTTAGATGGATAGACGAGCTCACAGCCCACCTGGTGTTAAGTGGTTACTGAAGCCCATAGAGATGTACAACGTAAATGCGCCACCCACCTTGAGATATGAGTTCTAAGGTCTCAGTATAGTTACAACGGCTACCCCACCCTTCAAACCGAAACGCATTACTGCTTCACGGCAGAAATAGGCGGGGCGGTGGTACCTACCCGCGCGAACTCACAAGAAGTCCTACCAACAGTAATTTTAACTCTTCTGAATGTATTTTAAGCATTACTCGACATAATATTAACCAAAGTGGTCACATACCTGAGCGGTGGCCTCGCAGGCGGCACTCACGGCGTTAAGCTTGACGAGGGCCGGCTCCCACACGCACTTCGCAAAGTTATCCACCACCTTAAATCACAAAAACAAACAGTACTCATTATGAGAAGTTCAATTACTCCAAACCCAACCAGTGTTTGACCACCAAACCCACACAATGATACAATATTATTAATAGGATCAGACAGGGAACTTACAAGTGAAGTGTACAAAAGTACATTCGAATATTGAAAATAAAACATCTAGAAAGCCAAAATTGGAAACTAAGTCAAGAATTACAAAAAATATTAAATTGATAATCTTTGAAAATATTGTTGTGTGATTCAGAACTTCAAAATTCTGGAACAAATATCACAATAAATATGAAGTTCCGGTATTTTGGAGGCATATCCATATTATCCTCTACGTTTGACGTCGACGACCTTAAATTAATCTACCTACTGCGACCACTGCTTATAATACACTACGACATGTTACAGCAATTTTACAAACAGCGGAAAAATAGGTTATTTCAAGAAATAGAGCAGTCACTGAAACTTCAATTATATAATTACCTCTCCACTGATAACGTCCACACCGTGCGTGTGCTCCCCAGCGGCGTGCTTCTGCCTTAGTTTATTGAGGAGTCCGGTCCCGTCCAGGCCTGCATTGTCTGCCAGCTGACGAGGGATGGCCTCAAAGGCTCGGGCCACTGCCGCTACAGCCAACTGCTCCTTGCCAGCCAGTTGTAGAGAGTGAGACCGGAGATGGGCAGAGATTTGCATGTCTACTGCTCCTCCGCCTGTAAGTTGATATGAGTAACTTTACTGAGACTTTACAACTCATTATATCTCAAGGTGGGTGGCGCATTTATGTTGTAGATGTCTATGGGCTCCAGTAACCACTTAACACCAGGTGGGCTGTGAGCTCGTTCACCCATATAAGCAATAAAAAAAAAAGCCTTAGTGACAATAGGGAATCACAAAAACAGGTAGGTAGGTGATAGGTATAGTTATAACTATGAATGTGTGTTCACTGTTATAACTAAACTATGAATACGGAAGGCTTTAGAGGAAGAGGTAGACCTAAGAAAAAATGGATGGATTGCATGAAAGACGATATGTGTAAGCAAGAAAAGAAATGGTATATGATAGAGGACTGGGTGGTATGGGCTGCGGTAACCTTTACTCCGACTTTACATCATAAGTCTCAGAGCATATCAAAGAGCTCATGAAACAATCGACAACATATTAGCTGCTTGTGTACTAAGTATAAACAATAACATACCAGCCACTACAGCATCATTCTTGATCGTTCTCCGGACTATCATGATGGCATCGTGCAGGGAACGCTCCGTCTCCTCCAAGAACTGTTCCGCACCACCTCGCAGGATCAATGTACATGTCTTGGCACCCGGACAGCCTGGAAGATGGATAGACACGTTTGAAATATAGCAGAGTTAAGGAATCTAGCTACGTGGATTGGCACTGATAGTTTACCGTAGAGCCATTTCTGTTACTAGTGCCTGAAATTCCTAAATTTGTTTTCTTTTGTTTATTAATATTTCTTTTAGGTCTCTTAGAAATATATTCATTCTCAGTATCATCGGATCCCTCTAGTCTCTATATATAAAAATGAATTGCTGTTCGTTAGTCTCGCTAAAACTCGAGAACGGCTGGACCGATTTGGCTAATTTTGACCTTGAATTATTTGTGGAAGTCCAGAGAAGGTTTAAAAGGTAGATAAATATGAAAATGCCCGGAATTAAATAAAAATAACAATGTTGTTTTTCCTGTGATGTGTCCCCCGTCAGACTGATTCCTTTTGTTTGTTTCAAGTTTATTTTATACAAAAGTTTAGGTCTTTTGTTTATCGATTGAGGTTCCCCGCACTACGAAGTCTGCCGGGTCAGCTAGTCTATCTACAGATATCCCGGCGCCTTAGTAATAGAAATCTATTTAATTACTTCAGACTTCAGTTAACGAAACCACAATATTTACCATAGTTCAAAAAGCGCGCGTTGCGTGGAGCGTCTCCCACTTTATTTTTCTTGCTAATCAATTAACCTCGAGAACTCATTGTTACACACTGACCAGTAAAGAAGTTGTATCTGTCAGCTCCAAGCTGTTTCTCCGTGAAGAGCGCCGTGTGACCTAGAACTTGAGGCGTGAGGTCCCTCGTTGAGGCGAGTACGGCTCCCCCGCAAGCGCGCGCCGTACGCCGCATGTCTTCCTCGGGCACTCGTCCAGCGCAGAACATATCTCTGTGGAATGAGATCAGATTAATGTTGAGTATGCTTTATTTCATTAAAAAGCAATGTGTTTGTTACTAAATTAATTAATTAATTAAATTAATAATTATTAATATAAAAAATATATAAAAAAAAATTATAATTAATTAAAAAAGTTACTTAATAAATTGCTCTTCAAGTATTTTTTTATTGCTTAGATGGGTGGACCAGCTCAAAGCCCACCTGGTGTTAAGTGGTTATTGGAGCCCATAGACATCTACAACGTAAATGCGCCACCCACCTTGAGATATAAGTTCTAAGGTCTCAGTATAGTTACAACGGCTGCCCCGCCCTTCAAACCGAAACGCATTACTGCTTCACGGCAGAAATAGGCGGGGTGGTGGTACCTACCCGCGCGGACTCACAGGAGGTCCTACCACCAGTAAAAATGGTAATTTAATTTAAAATGGTAATGGTAATTTAATTTGTGTCACGTAATTCCGCTCGCACCCTGCCCATTTCTAATGCAAAGCAATAATGTGTTTTGGTTCGAAGAGCAGGGTGAACCTTCGTACTATAAAAACTAGGACTTAGAACTAATTTCTGGGGATTTTTAGATTATTGACATTGTAGGGCACTGGTAAACACTTAACACCAGGTTGTCTACCCATCTTAGAATAAAAATTTCCTGATTTTACCACATATTATATTTTTTGAAAAAAAAAAAAAAAAAAAAATTTTTTTGCTTTATGGGTGGTGGTACCTACCCGTGCAGACTTACAAGAGGTCCTACCACCAGTAAATACGCAATTTTTTTTTTTTACTAATTATATTCATAGCCATGAGTGCAGATTCTTAGTTGTAGGCCCAATAAAGGTAAGGCCTCGGTCAGTACAGCAGCTAGCATAAATAAACAGCACATACCGGTCCGCAAAGTATTGTGTGGCAACATCTCCGATGGGCAGCTTGCTGAGGACCACATTTGCTCCGCTAGCATGCAAAGCGGCGAGCTTCTCGTATAAGATCTGCCACTCAGCATCCACCACCTTCTGATATTCCCTCACGTTGTTTACTCGAACCTTAATGTGGGATTAATACAAATAAATAATTAAGAAGTATCAACAGATATATTACATACACCAAAATAGCATTTTATACAATTTTTGTCTGTTTGTTCCGGCTAATCTCTGGAACGGCTGGATCGATTTTGACGGGACATTCACTGATAGGTAGCTGATGATATAAGGAGTAACTTTGGCTACTTTTTTTAGACAAGTTTCACCCCGCGGCGTCACTCGCGGTACGACAATAACCGCGGGTAAAATCACGGGACTCGGCTATCAATAATAAAATTTAATGTTTCCGAAGCGAAGCGAGGGCGGGTCGCTAGTATACAATAACGAACTTATTTATTTTTATCTGTGTTTGCTGCTTCTGACTCATTACATAATATTACAATGTCGTGGCCTAAGGGATAAATAAGATTCCGTCCGGAGCATTCGTATCTAGCGATGCATCGGTGTTCCAATCCCGCAGGTGGATACAATTTTTCTAATGAAATATGTACTTAACAATGTTCACTATCGACTTCCACTGTTAAGGAATAACATCGGGCAATAAAAATCAAACCCGCAAGATTATAATTTGCATAATTGCGCGCGGGTAGGTACCACCACTTAGCCTATTTTTGCCGTGAGGCAGTAATGCGTTTCGGTTTGAAGGGTGGGGCAGCCGTTGTAACTATACTGAGAACTTAAAACTCACATCTCAAGGTGGGTGACAGCATTTACGTTGTAGATGCTATGGACTCCGGTAACCACTTAACACCAGGTGGGCTCCACATCACTATTAACGTTGGTAACATTTAGATATTGTAAGATCCCCACCTCGGCATTGTCTCTTTCAGCTTTCAATTCCAGCTCAATATTGAGGAGTGCGATCTTGCAGTCTTTGTATGTCTTCGGCTGCATCTCAAAGCCAGCGTAACTGAAAGTTTTCTTGAACGCCACTCCGGGAACCAGGAACGAATCTTCAAGAGCTCCACCGGGAACCTTCTTGATTCCTGCAAGAAGCAACATCTAACGTTTACAAGTCTAATAGTTATAAAAAAAATAATTCTCCCACTGTATTGTTCATTGACCTCTGAAATGTGTAAGTGTTCATTGCTCGTTGCATTATTTTTTACCAGTTACATTATCTGTCTTTTAAAGTAAGATAAAATTATGTGTTCATTTTGTTAATAATAGTCAAAACATAGGAAAGCAAAAAAGAAAAAAAAACCTAAACTGCGCCATTTTGACAGAATTTATGAGAAAAATACTGGTGATACCAATTGTTTACATAAAATATATTAACTCAATTTCGAATATTTTTGGAAATTGTACACTTTTAATGCGAAAAGAGACGTATTTAGATCTAACTTTGAAGATGAATATTGATATCCATTTGTCCGGTAGTGATTAACAAAATTGGCTTCAGAAACAGTATAGTCTCAACCCAACTTCCTAAAAACTCACCAATCATGTCGAGAGGCAGAAGTGGAGTGTCCAAAGACAGGACAGCATCAACAACAATCTTAGAGAAGTGATCCTTCTGTTGATGAATCAGTTTCGATGACATCGCTGTTGATGCACACTTCAATAGGAGATCTCTGTTGATATAAGCATATAATTTACAATTAATAATTTTTGGACTGAGCGAAAGAACAAAACTGACTGATGATTAATGGTTATTACTACCCATAGACATCATATGTGTATGTATGCCTTTGTATCATATAATGGCTGTCCTACACTTCAGATGGGATGAGTGACTGCTTCCCAGCATGACGGATGACCGGGGCACAGACTCATTACACACCGTACTACCAGCCAGTCAAACCTTAATGGTTTGTCATAAAGCCTCATTTCTACTATCACGATCCACACAACCATTTCAGTAATTGGATCCGTATGTTTTAATCATCGGCTGTCAATTATTTATTATATAAAAGGTCATTTATTAATTAAAATCATCAACATTGTATACAAGACAATTCAAATGTCTAAACTCTAATCAGTTAAAGATCTAACCACAAAAGTAATAGAAACCTATTATATTCATTACCTTTGTTCCTCAGGCGACTTATTATCAATTTTCACAGCTTGCTCCTTGATTTTCTCAATGGCCAGTCTTGACGCTGTTCTGACTGCTCTGATCAGAACACGAGGGTGAACACCTTTGGAGGACAAAATTTATATATTTATTTTTATAAATGTACTAGCTGACCTGGCAGACTTCGTAGTGACTCAGTCGATAAATAAAAGACCTAAACTTTTGTATAAAATAAACTTATAACAAACAAAAGGAATCCATCTGACGGGGGACAAATCAAAGGAAAAACACAAAATTGTTATTTTTATTTAATTCAGAGCATTTTCATAGTTATCTACCCTTTAAACCTTCTCTGGACTTCCACAAATAATTCAATAACTAAATTAGCCAAATCGGTTCAGCTGTTCTCGAGTTCTAGCGAGACTAACAAACAGCAATTCATTTTTATATATATATATAGATTTTTATAAATGTACTATTTGTTAGAATACTGCCAACATCCAGGTTCGTTCACCAACTTCATAAAAAAAGAGACAAAAGACTGACCTTCTTCAACAAACGGCTTCAACCTCTTCAGAATTTCACCGGCCAATATCACTACCGAGGTGGTTCCATCGCCAACCTGGATTAATTTTCAAGTGTTAAATATAATAAACCAAATATTGCCGAAACCGTTTTTATGATTTTATTCTCATCCATAAATTAAATTTTCCTCAATTAATTAATTAGGAAATTGGATCCGTTTGTTTAATCATTGAATTTTCTTGAGATGTTCACCGAAATGCATGATAGTACTTACGTAATGTAGGCTTAAGTAACGGTGATCATCTAGACATGATACGATATCATAGAAAATAATCAAGGAGTATATTGTGTCAAATACATATTGTAATGTTTTTTTTTATAGATTGTATTTATGCATAATTAAAAAAAAAAATTAATATTCTGCACTCCTTCTCTGTCCATGCAAAAAAAAGAGGTACAAAGTTTTGGCTTCACGTATTAATGTATAGATATTCTATTTTAGACACCAATACGTCCATAGTTTGCTCTCATTTAACAATTTTATGAATGAAGGTGTCCAAGTTTAGTACATTACCTCGGCATCTTGAGACTTTGCAATATCCACAAGAGTTTTAGCGGCAGGGTGAATGATATCCAGTAGCTGAAAAAATGAATTACATTCTCTTACTTCAATTGTAGTAACATAAGTAAAAATGTAATTGGCATTACACAAATATTCCCTAAATCTCACTTAAAATATGTGATAGGAAGACAATAAAAACCAAAAAAAAGACTAACCATGTTTTTTTTTTGTATTTTTATTTTTGTATACTTTTTGTTTTTTTTTAGCTCTAAATGTTTAAAATTGTAAATTAAACGAATACAATAGCTTTAAAATTTTTTTTTTATTGCTTAGTTGGGGCTCACAGCCCACCCGATTTTAAGTGGTTACTGGAGCCCATAGACCTCTACAACGTAAATGCGCCACCCATCTTGAGATATAAGTTCTAAGGTCTCAAGCATAGTTACAAAGGCTGCCCCACCCTTCAAACCGAAACGCATTACTGCTTCACGGTAGAAATAGGCAGGGTCGTGGTACCTACCCGCGCGGACTAAAAAGAGGTCCTACCACCAATCATTAAGCAAATTATAATTTTGCGGGTTTGATTTTTATTACACGATGTTACTCCTTCACCGTGGAAGTCAATCATGAACATTTGTTAAGTACGCATTTCATTAGAACAATTGGTACCCGCCTGCGGGATTCGAACACCGGTGCATCGCTTCAATACGAATACACCGGGCGTCTTATCCTTTAGGCCACGACGACTTCATAAGTAAGTCCTAAGTACGACTTAGAAGTAAGACAGAGTGTACAATACACCTAAGAGTTCGATCTTTGGCCTGTAGAAGGTGGGTGAACTCACAATCTGCCACATGCTCGTGGCATTTAAAGCTGGAAAAGTGATTTGAGCTCACTGTTATACTTGAGAACCACATCAGAATTATATTTGAAACAGTAATCATTCAAGTAATTTCGCCTTTTCACGTTAAAAGTGTAAAATTTCCAAAAAATATTCGAAATTGAGTTAGTATGCGGAATCATTTGGTACCACCAGTATTTTTCTCATAAATACTGTCAAAAGAGCATAGTTTAGTTTTAGTTTTTTTTTTAGTATACCTATGTTTTGACTACTATTAACAAAATGAATACATAATTTTATCTTACTTTAATAGACAGATAATGTAACTGGTAAAAAATAACAAAAATTAATGTTGCAAAAATTATTAATATTAAAAATATCACATGTTAAACTTTAAGTAAGTTTGGCGATTATACAGTTTCAATGCGAGAAGATGATTTGTTTAGCATAAAGCCTCATTTCTACTATCATGATCCACATGAACATTCAGTAATTGGATCCGTATGTTTTAATCATAGGCTTTGAAAATTACACAGTCAAGCAGTCCTAGTTTCCAACAGCAAAAGCCTCTACCTTCATGATCGTTGCACCATCGTTTGATATAACCGCCTTTCCATTGTGATCTACAATCAGCTTGTCCATACCACGGGGACCCAGGGTGGTTCTGACCTGTAACAAGAAGGGTTACTGAAATACTGATCAAGTCAGTACCTACTATCTTAAACAACAAAACATAGTCCGCAACTTGAGCAATATGGCGGGATGCTAGAGATAGACTGTGTGGTCTCAAAAGTTTCTACTGTACTCCCTTTTTTTTTTTCGGACCATGGCCAAGAACCTCCTACGAGGTATGTGGGACTCTACTGTACTCCATAACTCGTCTATTCATAGTAGTAGTGCAATCCTCTCCTCTAGTACCGTAACAAAACATTACTCGATTATTTTATTGTGATAGTGTAGATATAGTCTTCTTTCTGGTCGTTCCCTCAATGCTCTTCTTCTAGATATAGTCTACATGCTACATTATCCATATATATTTATTGGATGTACCATTTTATCACTAACACTATTTTGAATAAAACAGCAGTTATGTAAAAACATGATGTCCATAGGAGGCATGCAGCTAGATGATAATAAAATTACTGTCTAGTTTATTTGTTTGAGCGAAACCGAACGTATTCAGTACACCTGTACTTAATGTAGACTTGTGTTAGATCAACTCATCCTTGTATGGGCAGACTTAAAAAAACTCTGTCCATAATACATTTGTAAAAGAGTAAGCCTATTTTGATCTCCTTCCTCCTGATATTCCTCGCCCCATTGATCTCAAATCTCTTCTTTCCCTTGTCAACTCCCCTTTCGTTTATATTCTTAGTTCATTCATTAACCATAATAATATTAAGCTGTAGTTTGTCTGTCTGTTATCGAACTAACCCCTGTATATATATTGTGTGCGTCTTATTTGTTTTAGGTACATCAACAGAGATCCTGTCATCAAACATTCTTAGCTAGTCACTTAATTCTTAGTGAATATCTGTGACCTTGCTCGTTCACGAAGCCCGCTATAGAAAGCAGAGTATTAAATACACTTGACATTGGCGAAATCTAAAAGGAAACGCCATAAACCAGAGAGATAGATAGATAGATTGGTAAGCCTATTTATTGCTCATTCCTCTCAGTGATTTGCAGTGATTGAAATTGCATTTTTTTTATCCCTACCTATGCTGATAGCATTGAGAGGCTATTTCAGCTTCTCCTTGACATGTAGGTGAGCTCACGGGGCCTAACCCGGGAGTTTTGCTAACACTGGCCCTAGCAAGAGCAGTGCTTCACAGAATCCACCAACGGATCGGAAACGCGACCCACTGAGAAGATCCGGTGAAAAACTCATTAAGCTGTCTATGGGCAAATTCACTCGTCGAGCCCTTCATCGCAAGCGACGGGTGCGATGAGGATGGTGACCAGTGCTTGTGGTACCTAAAAGTACCGTTAATGGATCGGGCGGATCCGTAATGACGTGTTTAGGGCGACGCCGACTGTTTACCATTCGGTCTACAGGATCGCGTATGTAATGCCTGTATCGCAAATCAGTGGTATGGGCATGATGATTAAAAAGTATTTCTATAGCTGACCATAAGCATTGGGTGTGATCAACCCTCAAACACAGCCCACTGAGTTTCTCGCCGGATCTTGTCAGTGGGTCGCGTTTCCGATCCGGTGGTAGATTCTGCGAAGCACGGCTCTTGCTAGTATCAGCTACGTCATCAGGTTTGAGTACCCCGGCGAGCTCACCTACTAATTAAGGCAACACTGATATAGCCTCTCAAGACTCTCAGCTTAGGTAGGAAAAAAAAGGGTGTAAATGTAAAACCGTTTTCCGGTAGATCCCTCAATACTCACCGCATCGACAACAAGTTGACAGGCATTGATGTTGGAGACGAGCTGGGGCTTGCCCTGCGTCTGGTCCGTTCCCTCTCTCAGTAAAAGTATTTGCGGTTGCTGTGAACATAAATCATCCAAACTTTTAAGACTATAATTTAAGCTAAGCAAAATCTAAACAAAAACACCACGAAAGATTGGAAAAGCACCCAAACAGTAAGGCTGCCGCCTTGAAAAAACGGAGTTACAGTAAACGGCTTAAGAGAAAAGACGTCATATAGTTCAATGACCAATTTTTTTATTTAGAGTAGATGGCTAAATTTAAGCTACAATGATAAAAGTGCTGAAAGTCACAACTTGTTAAAATTTCTTTCTCATTAATGATTACATTAACCCTTTGTACTCAAGTCAAGTAGAGGTACTATTAATCACTATAATCAAGATACTACTAGCCTATCTCTCTTTCCTATTGTCTGTAATGTCTTTAGTTTATATATTATAATTAATTTCCCTGTATAATCTCAATATCAATATAATCACAATGTTAGATTGGTGAATAAGTCATGGCCCTCTTGGTTTGGTAAACTCATCAGTGACCGTGCTACATCATAGCTCAAATGTCCTTACCCACTCAAGACTTAGAAGTCAGAATCCCAACTGTACTGTAGAACAGCTGTTCTAGCTATATAAAGCTAGCTAAATAGCTATTCCAGTACTAACACCAGTCCATTCTAACGTCTAATCACAATATAGTATATCTTGTACTCTAGATCTCAAGTCATGACAGTCATCGACCCATTTCGGACACAAAGCAATCATATCTGTTTTAAAGAATTCTAATTCACTAGCTTACCTAGTGTTACCTCACTAGCCTACTAAAGCTTAAGGCAAAAAGCATCAATTTAAAGCAGTATCTAAAAGCTCCAGAACTATTAACCAGCTTAAGCTCCTAAAGTTTTTTTTTGGCTAAAAAACAAAACCTATATGTAACTTCAAAAGATGAAAATGAGTGCAGAGGATTTAAAAAAATTATATTGAATAGCCTCATATTTGTTATTGTGATCCACACAACCATTTCAGTAATTGGATCCGTTTGATATAATCATCAGCTATTCATTCAATCAAACTCTGCACTGTCAAGTTAACTGTATTAACATAAAAGTTAACTGTATTAGTGTGAATTGTGTATTTTTTTGCCTTTTTAGGCAGACGGGCATACGGCCCACCTGATGGTGAGTGGTCACCATCGCTCATGGGCTTCAGCAATGCCGGGGCAGAGCCAACCTGCTGCCTACAGTTTCGAATGGATGGCAAGAACATGTAAATACTCATAGCTGCAAAGTTATTCGTTGTTTATTGAGTTTTAACGTGGAATTTTACGAGTCTTAACACTAACACTGATTTGAAACAAATTGAGATTTCTTGGCCGATTTTAAATCATAAGCCACTTTTTTTTGGTTTCAACACGTATTTTTTAAATTAAATATCAGTGTTTTATGTTGCGTTTAAGATTATTTTGTGTATTTATGTTATAAAATTCGAATCACATGAGCATTTGGTGTCCGATCATCCGACATTCCCTTGTCTATGAGAAAATATCAAATATCGGACTGCGCGGATTATAATTAAACTAAATGGTACATTTTCGAAAATTTAGCCCTAACTACATAAAAGTTCAATCATACCCATGGTAATAAGTTGTTTCGTAGAAAAATAAAAAAAACTAATTTCCTTCTCAATGATTCAAGCCCGGTTTTAAGATTGTATCTCCGAAACTATATTTTGGTAACACAAAATATGTACGTATACACATATTTTTCACAATTAGGTGTCATAATAACATATAAAATTTAAATAAATCTAAGAGATTTCACAGAAAAAGTCAAATTAATTTACCATTTTGCTAGATTTGTTTCACTGTCTCTAATTTCGTTCCAAAGAAAAATACATTTGACGTTGACAATGACAATCATGAAATTTTCAATTTTTGTTTTGCCGGCGCTTGACACTTGACATTTGACTGTTACTTTTTTTTACTGGCTTGAAAACAAAGTCTATTAAGTAATTTGACTGTTATAGGACATAGAGCTAAAATACACTTATGGTCTTACTGCAATTTTGCTCCACATCATATAAATTTAACTCTAAAAGCGGCGTCTGGCATTATAGCCTTAATTGCACACCAATATTGAGACACGAGGTCTATATAATTCTATCAAATTAAATTTCTCCTTACGTGGTGTTTCCTGCTTGAGTAACTTCTCCTTCTTGTTCTAAATCAAAGACTCTTGTCAGAGTGGTCGTGGTTGCGCTGACAATGTATAAGCAGAAGCACCCGTTAGGTCGTCCACGCTCCCGAGGACCACTCTCCAGGCAATGCGCTTCCAGGTTAGGCGGTTCACCAACTTCCCCTTCAATGTGTTTAAAATTATTCCTTCTAGGAAGCAGCAGCGTACGTTAGGCTGGACCCTGGTATATGCAAACAGCCCGCCTCGACTAAAGAAAACTGGATCGTTTACACGTCTGTTTCCGATAGCAATGTAATTTAGAAAATATATTCTATCTAACCGTAGTTCCAGAACATGGGTATTCTCTATTACACATGTATAGTCTATGATTTCAATCATACTCTACTCTCTTGACCGAAAGGTCTATGTTACCAGGATATAAAATTTAAAAAACCTACCTAATCTAATCAGTAATTTGTAATCTGTAATATTCTGTCAATTGTCATTTGGGCAGTGCTTTCGATTTCAAAAATTTCAATTTAATCCAAGCTAAAAAAAACCTTTTTTTTTGTATTGGAACATAAATTAACCCGGCAACGATGTCTTTTAACAGTGATTTTCGACAACTATTAAAACCATACTATTGGGTTAACATATTGCTAAGTTTATCGTACGTTCTCTGCAAGCGTACATCCATTATTTGTAATTATGTATTTCCGGAGAGTGACTGCGAATTGGACAGCCGTGAAACGGAAATATTATTTTTCCTAATTATAGTGATAATGTTGAGGACGAGAAAAGCGGGAAGCGTCACGATGGTGAACTATCTGTCGTCTTCGTTCGTTTATACCAAGATTGCGAACTTAATTCTGTGGTTCTACGCCGACATTAGGTATGATAAAAAATATATTATATCGAAGCTTTTTGGTTTAAGCGACATTTTTGCAACTATACCGGAGAGCCATTTAAAGTTTAAAATTTGGAATAACAATAATAAAAAAAATTCAGCTATCTCAATGCGGTACTCTTTGTTGGACGGTTAAATTTGAGGGAATTGGGTTCTGTAAGTAAAGGGCTATTTGAAAACACTCGTCGAAGTCGTCGTAGCCTAAAGGATAAGACATCCGGTGCATTTGTATGTAGCGATGCACTGGTGCTCGAATCCCTTAGGCGGGAACCAATTTTTCTAATGAAATACGTACTCAACAAATGTTCACAATTGACTTCCACGGCGAAGGAATAACATCGTGTAATAAAAATCAAACCCGAAAAATGATAATTTGCGTAATCACTGGTGGTAGGACCTCTTGGGAGTCTGCACGGGTAGGTACCACCACCCCGCCTATTTCCGCCGTGAGGCAGTAATGCGTTTCGGTTCGAAGGGTGGGTTAGCCATTGTCACTATACTGAGACCTTAGAACTTATATCTCGAGGTGGGTGGCGCATTTACGTTGTAGATGTCTATGGGCTCCAGTAACCACTTAACACCAGGTGGGCTGTGAGCTCGTCCACCCATCTAAGCAATAAAAAACGGAAAGCAAAAATACTTATACCTAGTATTTTTGCTTTCCGTAATTTGTAGAGCCCTATATAATGAAAAGTACTTTACTTACTACTTAAAAGTACTTAGATCTTGTGTTTGTTATTTGCATGTTATATTTATGTGTGGATTACAAATACGATTATCAATTGCCTAGGTCATTTAGCACAAATTAACGGTGTACTTAGTGTGAAAAGTTAGATAATGGTGGGTACATATACAGTGTGTTTCTTTGAGATCAAGTGATGCATGATTATTTTATCAACTATTTCGAAAACATATAAAATATATAGCTTTTAAGCTATTGCATAGTTTTTATTGCGGGCTTTGAGAGCGGCGACCGAATCAAGAAATTCCGTAACGAAAATAAAACCTTTTTTATTTATTTTATTGCTGATTGCTTAGATGGGTGGACGAGCTCACAGCCCACCTGGTGTTAAGTGGTCACTGGAACCCATAGACATCTACAACGTAAATGCGCCACCCACCTTGAGATTTAAGTTCTAAGGCCTCAGTATAGTTACAATGGCTGCCCCACCCTTCAAACCGAAACATATTGCTGCTTCATGGTAGAAATAGGCGGGGTGGTGGTACCTACCCGCGCGGACTCACAAGAGCTCCTACCACTAGTAATTACGTCGTCGACACGTCGGTCAGGACTGCTTGAAGTCTCGCCGGGAACCCCCTATTCCGCCCAATCTCGGACCTCGGGTGAGAGAAGGGAATATCAAAATCAAATTTCTCAAACATATTTTCAGGTACGGTCTTCCCTATGCAGCCGCGATCATACTCCTGGCTCTGCTCCTTCCGGAGCCAACGTATACAGGACCGGAACACGTCACCTACTTCCGAGGACCCGAGTCCTTGGAGGACGAGTTGAAACGCAACAAGCACGCCACCTGGGTCGTGTGTCTGTACGCAGCATGGCACCCGGCCTGCGTGAATTTCGCACCGGTCTTTGCTGAGCTATCTTCAAGCTATAGTCTGGATAATTTGAGGTTCGGCAAGCTGGATGTTGGGAGGTGAGTGATCAGGCGTTCTTTAAGATTAGATTAAGGAATCTTTGTTTCATCATATTTATTTATTTACTAGCTGACCCTACTAGCTTAGATTTAAAACGCTAGTAACCGTGAGACAGTTCGAGATCAAACAGACACGACTCAAGGATTAAGGATATGTGAATCTTTTTTATTTTTTATTTTTTTTTATTGCCTTTGTAGGCAGACGGGCATACGGCCCACCTGATGGTGAGTGGTTACCGTCGCCCATGGACTTCAGCAATGCCAGGGGCAGAGCCAAGCCGCTGCCTACCGCTTAATACTCTCCATAAGCCTCGTTTGAAGAAGGACATGTCATAGCGCTCGGGAAACACCGTGGAGGGGAGCTCATTCCATAGCCGGATGGTACGTGGCAAAAAAGATCTCTGGAAACGCACTGTGGATGACCGCAGTGGCTCCAGGTAGTATGGATGAACTCTACTCCGGTGGCGGGCGGTGCGATGGTAAAAACGAGATGTTGGTATCATCTCGAACAATTCCTCAGAGCACTCCCCATGGAACATACGGTACAAAATACAGAGGGAATCTTTGGTTTTTTTATATAACCAATTCAGGCGAGCTCGTAGTCTACCTGACATCGAGCGGTTACAAGAACTTAAAAATAGCCCGCCTTGAAATATAAAGTCGAGGTTTTGATTATTGGAACAGCCCACTGAGTTTTTCGCCGGATCTTCTCAGTGGGTCGCGTTTCCGATCCGGTGGTAGATTCTGCGAGGCACTGCTCTTGGTAGGGTTCGTCTTAGCAACGTCGTCAGGTTTGAGCCCCGTGAGCTCACCTACACACGTTAGAGTGAAGCTGAAATAGCATCTCAAGGCTATCAGCATAGGTAGGAAAAAAACAAACAGATAAATACAATTCCTTGTTTTTTAATTTTTTTATTGCTTATGTGGGTGGACGAGCTCACAGCCCACCTGGTTACTGGAACCCATAGACATCTACGACGTAAATGCGCCACCCACCTTGAGATATAAGTTCTAAGGTCTCACTCAGTATGGTTACAACGGCTGCCCCACCCTTCAAACCGAAACGCATTACTGCTTCACGGCAGAAATAGCGGGGTGTTGGTGCCTACCCGCGTGGACTCACAAGAGGTTCTACCACCAGTAATTACGCAAATTATGATTTTGCGGGTTTGATTTTTATATTTTTGTTTGGTTGTTTTGAAAGAAATCCACTAATTATTTCAGGTACCCTGGTTCCGGTCTTAAATATAAAGTGCAGGACGGGCCGACGAGTCGGCAGCTGCCCACGGTGATGGTCATGAGCGAGGGCCGGGAGAAGATGAGGAGACCGCAGCCCGACAGCACTGGGAAACTTCAGAAGTGAGACATTTTGATTTGATTGGTGGCAGGGCGTCATGTGAGCCCGCACAGGAATGTACCATCACCCTGTCTATTTCTAAGCAGTAATGCGTTTCAGTTTTTTCAACTTTAACTTACACATCATAACGTGAATGCCTTGTTTTATTGCTTAGATGGGTGGACGAGCTCACAGCCCACCTGGTGTTCAGTGGTTACTGGAGTCCATAGACATCTACGATGTAAATGCACCACCCGCCTTGAGATATAAGTTCTAAGGCCTCAGTACAGTTACAACGGCTGCCCCACCTTTCAAACCGAAACGCAGTATTGCTTTACGGCAGAAATAGGCAGGGCGGTGGTACCTACCCTTGTGGACTCACAAGAGGTCCTACCACCAGTAATTATGCTTTAAATAAATTGCAATACATTAGCATAAATATGAATTGTGGGTTAGGCCACTTTTGCGCTGACATCCTCAATTGTTTTTGGTTTATTAATAAAGACGTTGTCTTATTTTGCTATAGGTTTCTATTCTCGAAGGACAATATGAAAGCGGCGTTTGATCTCGACGGTCTGTACGCGGAGTGCAAAGAGAAACTGGCCTCCTTCAGACAGAATAAGAAGGATGAGTAGACCGCCACAGCGCAGGTCTTATTACTGCCCAATTGCAACCCGTAGGAACCACACCCGCAGACCCTTGAAGATATGTGGTTTCTCCTTCTGTAGTTTTTGGCTCCGGCACGGTTTGTGAATTAGCCAGTGTCAAATAATAAGATTTTTATAATTCGCCGTTTTAATTATTTAACAGTTTATGAATACTAAATGATGACCGATTTTTTGATAACGCCCTCTTGTTGTGTCTTTAAAGCGGTTAGTTGCCCTCAATTAAGAAAAATAGTATTATTATTCGCCAATAGATGTCGGGAAGAGTTGATTATTGAAAACACGAATAAAACAACGTTTTCTGAAAATAAATCGTAGCTAGATCGATTTATCGCCCCCGAAATCCCCTGTATACCAAATTTTATGAAAATCGTTGGAACCGTTTCCGAGATTCAGATTATATATGTATATATTTATATACAAGAATTGCTCGTTTAAAGGTATAATAAGATTAAAATACGAAGGAAACTTAACCAATTGGCATGAAATTTAATGAAATGACATGAGACGATATAGGATGAAATATAATATTGGTTGTATCGTCAGTCGCTCACATCTATAAAATATCATCTATAGTATCATCTACACGGCTTCTCTCCTCCTCCTCACCTTTTTTTCCTCATTACTGAGGGTCGTGACTCCCCCGCTGCATCAGCTTCTCCCGCACGATTTCCCTCAATCTGCTGCGATCCTTAGTTTAGGGCATTGTGGAAGTTGATGTTCAGAGAGGATCGTATTTGGTCTGACCATCTCCTGGGATTGCGTCTTCTGGGACGATTGTCATCTACCTTGCCTGTAAAACCTGCAACTGGCTTCTAGTGACGCCGTTATTGTCAGTGTCGAGTGTACAAAAATCTTGAATTATTAAATGCATGCGTGTCTTTATATAAAAAATTATATTAGGTTGATTAGTTTGAGAGTTTGATTGAGTTAAATAAAATCTTAGCAAAATTGTGGTTATTTAGTAAGACTCAAATGGACTTTTTGAGGGAACTTAAATTGTCTCCCGATTTTGTTTCATTTTCCCACACTTTTGGGTTGTGCTTTCACAGATACGTTAGGATTAATAAGCTCCTTTTTCCCTACTTATTTACTGGTAGCTTAAGAGCCTACTCCAGATACGCCTGGACTGGTAGGTGAGCTTACGGGCTCAACCTGAGATAATTTGCTAACACTGGCCCTGGCAAGAGCAGTATAGTAATCGGCAAACTTCTTGAGCAAATGACCTTGACTGCGCAGAACCGAATTTTAGGTCACTTTGGTGGTGAGGGTGAGGCGCGAAAAATTAAAACAAACTTCGGAAGCAACAAAAACATCAGTGAGTACTGTTAGGTGCATTATTAACGAAGCTAAAGGCTCTGGCTTGCTCGCCGTGTTTCGGACTCCGGGTAAGAAAAGATCAGGGAAGAAGAAAGTTACCGGAATGGATAGTTTCGTTCAATCTGTAATAAAAAGATGTAATCATAATAACTACATAACAAGCAGCGAAACTCCGTACCGTAGAAAGGCTTCGAAGAATTTAAAGAAGATATAAATTTTAATGGCTCGGAACGAAGCTTACGACGAATTATGAAAGAGCTAGGCTTCAGATGGAAAAAAAGAACAGAAAATAATCGGAAGCTGGTAAATGAAAAAAGTAACATTCGATTACTACGAATCGAATATCTTCAAAAAATAATTAATTATAGACAAAAAAGAAGACCGAATCGACCGAGTTGTAAACTACGCCGATGAGCCCTATGTCGACTCATCACGATGATAGCGACTCGGGTGATGAAAACAGTGATGATGATGATGGTCAAGATTATGATAACGAAAAAAAAATTACAAATACCAGCTTCGCTTTAACTGAACCAAGACCTGGCAACAGCTCTAGTTTTGACTTAATAGAAGGAATATCTATTTTACCCCAAGATTAAATTATTACAATTATTAACCTATATGTTTTGTTGATGTTCTAATAAATATATAAATAAATACATATGTTGATTTTAATAATTTAATAGCATTATGACGCAGAGTAAGTAATGTTTTTGCACGTGAGTGTACCATGCGCAAACTTACCCCCACTACGTCAACAAATGCTCAAGAAGTTTGCCGGTTATTATATTTTGAAGAATCTGCCAACTGATCGAAATCGTAACCCACTGAAAACACCCGGCCCAAAACTCTGGTTTTTTTTTTTTTTTTTTTATGATTGTAAGATTACTGGTGGCCCGGAGGCCTTTCCAGCTTCACCAGGACAGGTGGGCGAGCAAAGGCTCAGCCAGGAGGGGGGGAATTTGCTAACAACTGCCCGAGCGCCTCCGAAGGAGACCTAACAACTCAAGAGCAATTGCTTCGCGAATGAATCTACTACCGGATCGGAATCGCGACCCACTGAGAAGATCCGGCGAGAAACTCAGCGGGCTGATGCATGGGTTAGGTTGCACGTCGACCTCTTTGTCGAGTTCGACGAGTACGGTTACCGGGGTTCCTCAGCCTGCTCCTAGTGTTAGAGCTGAAGGTATCTAATGCAAGAGTTATTGGATCTGATGGATCCGTAAGGACGTGTCTAGGGCGACGACGGTGACTTGCTCCTGCGTAATCAGGATTCGGGGAGTAATCAGCGGCGGCAACGATAAGGCGATTATCATGACGCATAGCCTTATCGAAGTAACGTTCCGACACTAACTTCATGTGTTTGCGGATCGATTCGAGGCCCAGGTCGTCGTGAAGGTCGACGTTCCTCACGAACCACGGAGCCCCGACGGCTAACCTGCAAAAGCGGGATTGTAGGGATTGGAGGGTGTCTATGTGTGTGCGGGCCGCGTGAGCGAACACCACACTCGCGTAAGTCATGACGGGCCTTATGCAAGTTTTGTAAAGTGTCACCTTGTTCCGAAGGGACATTTTACTCCGCTTACAGATCATGGGATAGAGTCTACCGAGAATAAATGCGGCACGGTCACGGACTGTTTTTATATGCGGACGGAATGTCATGGATGCATCCAGGGTTACTCCCAGGTACTTGACCTTCCTGGTCCAGGGTATAGGTTGGCCGAAGAGGGTGATCGGGGGTGTGATATTTCTCCTCCTAATGCGGGAGGAAATAAGCGGAGAGTTTCCCCTTTGAAATAACACTGCTGTGCTTTTCGCTGAGTTGATGTCTATGCGCCATTTTCGGAACCACTGTCCGAGGGTTAACGCTGCACTCTGGAGCTTACTCGCGATTAGGGACTTGTTTCTACTTGAGTAGTAAACGGTTGTGTCGTCAGCGAATAAGGCTAGCTGGGTCGGCGGCGACCGGGGAATATCATTGACAAATAAACTAAATAGGAGCGGAGAAAGAACGGAGCCTTGCGGGATTCCAGCCGTGAGTGGTCGCGGGGAGGAGCGGGTTCCCTCTATTCGATATCGAAAAGAGCGGTTAGACAAGAAGTCCCGTATGATGAGCACGAGACTATCCGGTACGCCCATGTTGAAAAGTTTGAAAATCAAACCGTTGTGCCAGACTTTGTCGAACGCTTTTGCGACGTCGAAGAAGAGGGCTCCCGTGTAGATCGGTTTTGGTCGGTTAAGTCCCACGAGAATGTGCTCCGTGAGGCGGTGCACCTGTTGTACGCATGAGTGATTTGCACGGAATCCGAATTGTTCATCGATGAGAATGCCCTTTGATGAGACGAAGTCTCTGAGGCGTTTGTAGAGCAGACGCTCATACAGTTTGCCTAGAGACATGAGGAGGCTAATCGGGCGGTAGCTCGTCGGATGATTTTTTGGTTTACCGGGTTTATGTATGCCGATAACGTCCGCTTCTTTCCACACCGCGGGAAAGATACAGTTAGCCATAGCGGCATTAAAAATAGATGCCAACATCACGATGAGTTGGACGGGTAAAAGTTTAATAACACGGTTAGATATACCGTCGGAACCGGGTGCTTTGCGAGGACGTAGGTCTTTGATCAAGTCTTTAACTTCCATCGGGGTGACGGGTGGTAACGCATCCAAGGGTGGCAAGGAGGCTCTGCGTTCTACCTCACTGTCTACTAATTCTACATGAACAGGGTCCACGGATTGAGTGCTGGGCGTGCACTGGGTTTGCAATGTATCGGCCAGCAGCTCTGCTTTTTCGTCATCATCGAACGCCGTGAGTCGGCCTGAGGGGCCTACGAGGGGGGGCATAGCTACTACCGTATCCGATTTGAGAGTACGAGCTAAGCGGTAGTAAGACCTTTGAGAGGGCGCGAGTCCTTCTAAGAAATCAGACCATCTGGCATCTCGGACTTCGGCGATGCGAGACTTTACGTCGCGTTGTAGGGCACGCATTCGAGTATGATTTTCCACGGTAGGATACCTATCGTAGGCGCGGATCGAGGCGTTCTTAGCTCTAAGGAGTTCCCTAATATCGTCGGGCAATTTGAAGCGGTGAAGGAAGTCCTCCGCTACAACTTGCTTCGATGACCTATCTAATGTCGAGGTGATGTGTGACGTTAAGATGTCTATGGCTTCAGCGGTATCCTGAGGAGACGGGGTAGAGTCCGGGCTAAACGGGAGCGATGGTGGATCAGATTCAGCCAGGCTAATGCCCAGCGTGTGCCAATCCACCACTGTCCTCGTGACGGGAACGGAATCGGGAGCGCGAACTCTGGTTTATAAGCCACAGTTATTACACATTTGGTTCTGAAGAAGCACAAAGTTAACAAATACAATGTTGCCGCTCGCGTTCCCCTTAACAAGTGAATACTATTTTTTTAAGGAATTTTGTGACCTGGTAACTAAGACCTTTAAGTCATGTCTTATTTTTATGAAAAATGATCATATGTATTGAAATGAAATTAAATTAAATGAAGATGGGATGAAATATAATCTCAGTAAAATGATGGTCATTTACTGAAATTTTTTCAGTTGACTTTTTGGAGGATCCCGAGAAGTTACGTCCAGCGGCTTTGTTTCATGTTCCCACATTTGTGCACTTTCACAGATATTAAGTATTGAATAAACCACCGTTATTACACATTTAAATCTGAAGAAACACTAAATAGACAAAATAAATCACAACTTCACTCCTCGCGTTCCCGCCAAAAAGTCCCAGTGAATACCAAATATAAGATTTAGTGTTGCCATGTTTTATCGTTAAGAGTGTTGTTTTAAATATTTATTGTTTTTAAATTCTCGAATCTCACGTAATAAGACTTGTAAAATGAAAATCTTCATTGAGGAATCGTGTGATGCGCAGAGATTAACTAAAATCACGCTGCCTCTGATTTTGTTTTATTGAGTTTAATAAATTATTCGCATTTTTATTAGTTGTTTTACTGTGACGTGTGGGGGAATTTAGGGTGAAATTCATATTTCCTGTAATGTGCTTAGTGCGAGTTTTTTAACGTTCTCGATAGCGTAAAAGTTAACCCAACAAACGTAGGCAAACGATCCCAACGTTTTTGTACTGGTTGTACCACTTCTTGTGAGTCCGCAGGGGTAGGTACCACCCTGCCTATTTCTGCCGTGAAGCAGTAATGCGTTTCGGTTTGAAGGGCGGGGCAGCCGTTGTAACTATACTTGAGACCTTAGAACTTATATCTCAAGGTGGGTGGCGCATTTTTCGTTGTAGATGTCTATGGGCTCTAGTAACCACTAAACACCAGGCGGGCTGTGAGCTCGTCCACACATCTAGGCAATACAAAAAAAAAGACTACGTAAACATATGAGATCTTGTATATGACACTGTCACTAATTACTCTAGTCATTAAATACATTAAATTTCCTAACTCGGCATACTTCAATCAGTTAACAACTGCTCAATTCATATCATACCCTGTGCCTATGCTAGCGCCATTCTAGAGGATTTTTGAACTGTTACTGTTGCTGAAAGTGGGACACTTCTTCAAGCTTCTACCATATGAGACGGTTCTCCTTACCTCTACCCTCCATAGGTCAGATGTTACGCGCCTCATGAGATTTTTTTTTTGTTTTTTTTTTAAAACCATAGCATTTTGTTAGTAATAATTATTTATAATCTATGTTAGTAACTTAAAAAATCTAACACATAACTATTATTATATACATTTTATTTATTTTTTATTTTATTTTTTCTCCTGCCAAAGTGCCTACTGCAAAGGCTATTGATCAGGAGTCCCTCGATCTTGCTCGATATGATTCTCAAAAGACTGCAATCCCCACCACTTCCGGTTTGTGGTGAGCCCAGTACACTCATATAATCCGGCTAGCATCAGAAATGTTTCAATCTCTTCGAACTGATTCTCTTGTCACATCTTTATAATATCAGTATCAGGGGGTAAATAAATAAAAAAGGTATATAATAAAAATTTATTTATTTTATTGACTAGAATACATAAACAGTACAAGATATTGATGAGAACAACATTGATTACTATTATATATAGATTTCATAAAAATAATTAAGTTTTTCTTCATTGATTATTCGACTGTGATCACCGGCTTTCATAGATACAACCAGCTAGAGGCGTGACGTCAAGAACTCATCATTGAAATATTTTTGTCGCCTTGAATACTGGCGTTTTGGAACGAAGTTCCTTATGGGACGATGCGGAGGGGTACCCTAACCGGGAAGAAACGTCCGTAACGTAAGATTTTTTATTATTTATGTATAGTCTTAGTTAGTATGATGGCTATACATGGAAAATTTTGATTCGAGCCCTTACACCCCAGCAGAGGGTAATAGGTTATTATTATTATTCATATAAATAGCTGTTTCTTTGTATATTATTATAATATATTTTTTATAAATCATTGTGAATAGAATAAAGTTGATAACTTTGTAAAGTATTTTTATTTATTTTTTTTATCAATAAATTAATTATAACAAAAAATGTGTCTACCCGAATAATTATTTTCTTTATACCTCGAATAGAACTTTAAATTAATATTTTTATAATAAGGAACTTCGTTCCCATCCGGTGTCCCACGACACCACACATCTTTCTATTTTCTTCGGATAAATAAAATCAAATTTACTACTGCGCGTTTATTATGTCTGTATGCTTAGTGCGCGTTTTTTAACGGTCTCGATAGCGTAAAAGTTAACTCATCTTTGTATGGAATGGAATCGTTTGCCTACGTTTGCCGCTAGGGGCGCTGTTTCAACTGCATACAAAATTGTGTTGACTTTTACGCTATCGAGTACGTTAAAAAACTCGCACTAAGCACACTGATGTTTTGAATTAGTTTACTGTTTACGTGATCGCAGACGACGGAGGGGACGTTTGTCAGCGACATCGCGTTCTTCAAATCGTTAAAGTATTTTAATTTAATTAAGCCTTTGACTGTCGTGTAGGTCACCGGTGCCCTACGCGACGCACTGAAGTAATTATGGCGATTTCTGTTTTTACTAAGGCGCCGGAATATCTAGTCGACTCTGGGATAGACTAAACCGTAGATACTGAGAATGGATCTATGACTAAGAGACCTAAGTCTAAAAAAAAAACATTAACAAACAAAAGAAGGCAAAGAGTTTGGCAATCCAAGCGCCTTAGTAATAAAAGTCGATTTTACTTCAGTTAAGATTTGTAATATGTGAAATCGTACATATGTTAAAAAAAAGTCGAAATTCATTATAATTAGAATCGATTTCGTCATTAAAAACGGAAAATCACAAATCACAGAGATACAAGTAAGTATATACCGTAATATAATTACAAACATGAACACTTCGCCTTTTCGCATTAAAAGTGTACAATTTCCAAAAATATTCGAAATTGAGTTAATATGCGGAATCATTTAGTATCATCACCAGTATTTTTTTAGTAAATACTGTCAAAAGAGCGTAGTTTAGTTTTTGTTTACGTATGTTTTGACTACTATTAACAAAATTAATACATAATTTTATCTTACTTTAAAAGACAGATAATATAACTGGTAAAAAATAAAAAATAAATGTTGCAAATATGATTACCTAATATTAAAATATTACATATTAATATTAAACCTTTAAAACACTCCTGTAAAATTAGTAAGTTTTAAGATTATACAGTTTTAATGCGAGAAGACGATTTGTGCTCCAAATATAATAATCAATTTAACCAAACATATCCTTCTATCGGATCGAGGGGTGAAAGATTATCTTATATCTTTAAAAGAGCAATTCTTGTATATAAATATATACATAATATATTATAATCTGAATCCCCAACGGCTCCAACGATTTTCATAAAAAATAGTATACAGGGGATTTCGGGGGCAATAAATCGATCTAGCTGCGATTTATTTTCAGAAAATGTTGTCTTATTCGCGTTTTCAATAATCAACTTTATCGATAATTTTGATTTTTTCTTTAAATAACCAGTGTTTTTTTTTTTATTCTGTCGGAAAATCGAAAAATATAATTCATATTTCATCATTTTCTCAATACGTAATTCGTATTTAAATATAATTTCTAACAAACACAATTTATCAAAAACAAAAAAAAGAACGATAATTATCTAGTTAGGATATTTATCTTTGTAATTATTAAAGGTCCGTTTTATTTGGTATCAGCATCAACAGTTCGCCATTTTTAATTGAACTTCAATTAAGTTTACTCCATTCAAAAAACAGCTGAAGAAGTTTTTATTTTGTTACGATATTTTTTACTTAAACTTAAACTTTAAATGGCTCTACTGCGAAGCTGTAAAAAAAGCCGCTTAACCCAAATATCTTTTCACCCCTCGATATTTTATTTATTTTTTTATATTCATATACATATTTATATTCATTTTCAAAGAAGATCAAAATAATTAAAATCCATTAGTAACATAGAAAATCTTTGACCTGCTATCTCTATATATGCAATAACAATGCTTCAGGACTCTTTTATCATTATAAGTTACGACCAATCTGATACCGGGAGTGGAGTGGAGATCAATCTAGTAAACTCTAGTATATATCATGTGGTTATTCAAGTCAAAAACTTGTCTAAAAGTAACGAGATATCAGTAATATACAATGAGACTTGAATGAGCGTGAATGAGGATATGCGATGGAAGGGTGTGAGCGCGGAGATAATCCTGAATGGAAGAGAAGCCTGGATAGGATAGGCCTGAATGGAAGATGTGGATTTGCAGACCCTGCGTAGTGGGATAAATCAAGAAGAAGACGTTACTAAAATATCATGAGCCCTTCTCTCTCTCCTTCTTTTTAAGCTATTGCATAGCTTTTATCGCGGGCCTTGAGCGCGGCGACCGAATCATGAAATTCCGTAACGAAAAAAACCTAACACCCCTTACTCCGCCTACCATGTAGCTCGCGTTCAACACATTCACACGTTGCGCTTGTGTAGTGTTGGTGAATAAGCGCGCGGCGTGACGTCACACTGCATGCGCATCATGAAAAGTCTGCCCATCTCTCTCTCTCGCGCGGTCTATCTTATGAGTGTGAAGGGGACAGTTAAGGTTTTGCTTTTAGTAATGTTTAATATAGCGTGGTCTTGTTTTATTATTGTTTTAATATTAAATTATCATTGTCTAATTATGATTGTACAAGTTGTTAAAAAATGCTATGCAATAGCTTTACCGCGGCAGTTCCCGAGTGCCACACGTTTTTTTTTTATTGCCCTTGTAGGCAGACGAGCGCACGGCCCAACTGATGGTGAGTGGTTACCGTCGCCCATGGACTTCAGCAATGCCAGGGGCAGAGCCAAGCCGCTGCCTACCGCTTAATACTCTCCACAAGCCTCGTTTGAAGAAGGATATGTCATAGCGCTCGGGAAAACTGCGTCGATAATCCTCAATGCTGAGGGTCGTGACCTACTCTAATAACTTTCACCTGGATTATCCTGCCTATCCTTGGCTGTGCGAATAGCAACGCGGACTGAAGTGTTGAGAGTGGAAGGTAAATGAATTCCCCAAGTGACTAAATATGTTCCATTGACTTATAGGGTAAGTTTTTTTCCTCCAAAAAGTCCACTGAAAAAATTTCAGTAAATGACCACCATTTTATTGAGATTATATTTCATTTAATTTCATCCCAGTTGATTAATGTCTCAAATTAATCATCTTAATTTCATTTCACTCCATATTATCATTTTTCATAAAAATCAGAATATTAAGTTAAAATAAGACATGACTTAAAGGTCTTAGTTACCAGGTCATAAAATACCTTAAAAAAAACAAAACATATATCACCACGTTGTGACTCCGCCATGTTTTGAATAGATAAAGCAACGCTCAAGGTACTTCGTTTATTCCCGTCAAGACGCTTTGATCTATCAACAAATCACCGCAGATCACTTCGGACTGAAAAGCGTTTACAAAAACACAAAATCCATTAGCGTATCCAGTATATTCAGGAGTGGAATGATGAATCTAGATTTGTTTTCATCTTCAGTTCTGCGTTCATGGTCCCGCCTTTCGCGTTTAGCGTCGCCTTCTGAAAGAGCGCTGGACTTATAGGCTGACTGCAAAACAAACAATTGACGGTACCTTGAAATAAAGGCCTCTGATCAAATTCAAAGGGTTTTTTTTAGATGAGTGGACGAGCTCACAGCCTGGTGCTAAGTAGTTACTGGAGGCCATAGACATCATTATTATTTCTCACCCCCACAAAGATTCTCATCATTAACGCCCCCACAACTGGTGTATGGAGTCCAACGCTCATATAAATATTATTAGCCTATCCATTAAGTACATGTATTTTCTACATGGATACCGAGTTTCAAGTCAATCGGATGCACGGTTCAGTAGTTATAACGGAACATCCGTAAAAACCACTGTAGTTTTATATATTAGTATAGATATACACTTAATTGACTTGGAATGCATTGATGATAATCTCATCTCACTTTTTGACTGACTCGCCGTGGGTCGCGCCGTGGGTCGCGGGTTCTATTCCCGCATCAGGGAAACATACTTGTCATGAACAAGTTTGATTGCTCTGTGTCTGGGTGTCTTTTTTTTATTTTTTGCTTAGATGGGTGGACGATTTCACAGCCAACCTGGTGTTAAGTGGTTACCGGAGCCCATGGACATTTACAACCAAACGCCTCCCACTTTCAGCTATGGGTTCTAATGTCTTAGTATAGTTACAACGGCTGCTCCACCCTTCAAACCGAAACGCATTACTGCTTCACGGCAGAAATAGGCAGGGCAGTGGTACCTACCCGCGCTCACGAGAGGAACAAGGCGGTTCTCGGTCGCGAATCATACCTGGGTACTCGTTGGGTTTGTAGGAGGTCTCCTCCCCTGCCATCACCCTGGGGTAGATCACCGGAGTATTGTCCTGGTACACGCGGATCTTGTACTCGGATTGTTCGTAGGCCCAGTGACCAAATATCCCGACGCCTTAAATGGATATTTGAAACGTTATTGCAGTCCACGGACTTAATAACGTGCAACAAAGTCAAGTGCTATCCGTGCACTGGTGTATCGAAGTCTCAAATTGGAACTTTGGTAGGCAGCGGCTCGGCTCTGCACCTGGCATTGCTGAAGTCCATGGGCGACGGTAACTACTCACCATCAGGTAGGCCGTACGCTCATGTGCCTCCAAGGAAATAAAAAACTTTTTTATATAAAGGCAGTCTTCAAAGCGGAACACAAATATGACAAGATTGTGGTACCTATACTTAGTCTGGCCATAAATACTGTTACAATTAAAATTTTAAAAAAATCTATTGCATATAATATTTATTACTTTTACAGTATGTTAGTTTAATACATAAATATAAAGCAATTTAAAGTATAAAAAGCTTATTCGAAGTGGTCTCCATTGGCTGCTATACAGTCCTTTAAACATTGAGGCCAGTTATCAATAGAAGCACGCACTCTTTCCATGGGAAATTTTTTCACTGCCAATCGTACGGATTAGGGACTCCAAATTATCATGGCGTTTAGTGAAAGCCGTACTCTCTAAAACTGACCATAAATCATAATCCAGCGGATTAAGGTCGGCACTAGACGACGGCCAGTCTTCAGCTCTGGTGAAGTCCGAAACGTTCGTTTCCAACCAAGACTGCGTAGACCGAGCTTTATGACCTGACGCCGAGTCTTGCTGGAAGGACCATTCTTGATTATTGAACATGGTGTTGTTGTTAAGGGGCTTCACTACCTTCTCAAGAATGGTATCTTGATACACTTGTGCCGATTTTTTGATACCTTTTCCACAAAAGTATGGCCCAGTCACTCTTTCATAGCTAATACCCCACCAAACCATCACTGAAGTCGGATAGTGCCCACGTTGTACTCTGTCGACTAATGGAAGCTGGGAAGCTTCCTTAGAGCTTTGAGCATAAATACAGTCATTTTGTTTGTTAAAATGTTGCTCAATTGTAAAAAATTTCTCATCCGTAAACAAAATTTTTCTATGACCTCCCTTTGCGTACCGCTTCAGTAGTTGTTTCGATTTTACCACCCTATTCTCTTTTAAATTATCAGTTAAGAAATGACCAGTACCTCTCTTACAGGCTGCAAGTCCTAAGTCATCTTTTAAAATACGCGACATGGTTCTAGGTGCTATCTTCATCTCCCGAGATAAAATCTTTTGCTTTCGGACAGGATTTCTTCGAATTCTTTCCATTACTGCTTTGACCACCTTTTTCGTACGAACACTACGTGGACGGCCAGATCTTTTTCTGTCATAAACAGAGGAGGACGAATTGCACCTATTAATAGCCCGGCGTACAAACATTTTACTAATACCAAGCATATGGAGAGTTTTAAAAATTGCATTTGGCTCCATACCTACTTTGTGTAATGCAATCACAGCGATTCGGTTCTATTTATCACCCCACTCCATTTTAATATCGCAAAATATTGTACAATGTATTGGCGCCAAAATGAGAAATCAATGAGCAATCATATAAAAATGACAGATTCCAAATTCAAATGTAATATTTTGTTTATTTTTAATTGTAACAGTATTTATGGCCAGACTAAGTACATACGGGCCACAATAAACTATATGCTTTGGTTTTTTTTTTTCTACCTAAGCTGATAGCCTTGAGAGGCTATGTCAGCATAATCTTAACTGGTAGATGAGCTCACGGGGATCAAACCTGAGGACGTTGTTAACACGAACCCTAGCAAGAGCTGTGCTTCGCAGAATCTACCACCGGATCGGAAACGCGACCCACTGACAACATCCGGCGAGAAACTCAGTGGGCTGTGTCTGAGGGTTAATTTACTCGTCGAGCCCTTCGTCGCAAGCGACGGGTTCAACGAGAATGATGACCGGATGCATCCTCAGCAATATATCCTCAGCGGTAGGCAGCAGCTGATGCCTCAGATCCTTCAATTATTCTAATGCAGTAACCGTACACCATTGAGTTGGTGATTTGATTATATTTATACTGCTTATTACACAAATATTAACACTAAATTAATTATTGAATTCAATCAGACAGCATAAGTGATTAAAAATTAAACCTGCAATTGCTATCAAATCATCCATAGTTATTGCAGTCTGTCTTTTTGTTATCTATATGTGAAGCAAAAACTATGTACCCCTTTTTACCAAAATTGTGCAGACAGGAGTATAAAACTTCCCACACTTGAAGGAGTGCAGAATGTTAATTTTATATTGAATTATGCATAAAAAATATTGTAAATCGATAAAAAAAAAATTACACACACTACAATGTATTTGATACAACCCATATAGTTATACGCTTTGCTTGTTGTCAAATTTTTGTTATTGTTTCCGCTGCTAGTTAAACTAAATTTACATTTTCTAAATAACATGTTTAATAACTGTCATACCTATCGGTCTGAGATAGTCATCAGGGATGTACACAACATCGAGACCGCATGTAGTAGAGCTGTATTCATTCTCGGACACTTCGTAGCCAGGTCTGTGAACAAAAAAACAACAACAAGAATTTTACGAGACCCCACTGTATAGTGAACCATTGGGTCATTCAATAATCGCTATGTTGAACGGTCAAATTTGAGGGGACTGGGTTCTGGAGGTGAGGGGCTATTGAAAAACACTCTGCTTCATGGTTAATATAATTATATTGCAAATACTTTGTACACACCATTACAATATTTTATTTATATAAAACTCTAAGATGTTGCTCTGTCCGTGTCTAGATGAGAAGTCATTGTCTTTACTGAAGAGAAGACAATTATTTGTTTTAAGCATTTAAATAAGCATTCTAATATTCGAAATCTGTAACCTTACATGTGAGTCGTCTATTATCAAAGGTGGCAATCTGTGCATTTGGACAAAAAAATTTTATTGATATGTCAATACAGTTTGATTTGAATATAATCGTCTCCTTCAAAGAATACAGTTCAAAACCTGCATTAAATGAAGGTTAATAGTTAACCTGTTATTTATCTAAGATGTCGTTCCGAAGAGTTTTGTGACTGCCAATGGAATACAAAGTCAATAATTCGTTTTTCTGATTTACCAATCATTGTCCAAAAGTCACATTGCCGGCTTTGATAATAGTCGACTCATGTGTCAAGTGTTGCCTGCCTATACTATATCATATTCAAACTCCAACACACTATAATAGTGCCTTTTTTTCCTACCTAAGCTGATAGCCTTGAGAGGCTATTTCAGCGGAACCTTAACTAGTAGGTGAGCTCACGGGGCACAAACCTGACGACGTTGCTAACACGAACCCTAGCAAGAGCAGTGATTTGCAGTATCTACCACCGGATCGGAAACGCGACCCACTGAGAAGATTCGGCGAGAAACTCAGTGGGCTGTGTCTGAGGGTAACAGTGCCAGTGCTAGCTTACGGAGAGTAGGAGAGGAAAAATTTAATTACAATTCGTTCGCTAATAAACAAACAAAACGACCGGTTCGTTCAGGGAATGTTATTGTTATTGTTGTTGTTGTTGTCATGTTGAATGTTGTCCTTACATACTGTAACGATGATTTTACACACTAACCTCATGTGATATGCGACATAAAGATCAGCGTCGCCTGATAACGACCTCAGCTCTATCGACAGAGGTCCAGTGTATCCCAAATGCCAGTACGTAAAGTTTCCTGCGCCAACGATTCCGGATGCAACGTTCAAAAGCAATTTATTCGGCTGTCGTTCTGGTAAAGCGCTGAACAAGGACGAAAGAGTCGAAGCACATATTATTCCTAAAAGTATTATTATAAATTTGCGGCGCATTTTACTAAAACTTAATGTATTAACTTTGTTTAGGTTTAAAAAAACATATTAATGGAAATTTTGAAAACCATTAAATGTCAAAATTTGTCATATTTGTTTTTTTTATTGGCTTCTATTGACGAGCAAAGGGAACATACTCCAGACTTATATTTTTTTTGGAACAAAGACCAAAAATATTGGGCGAAATATTGGGTACCGTCACGCGCATGTGCGACCGAAAAAATCTAGTAGGCCATGATCCCCGTCATTTACAAAAAATAAAAGCACTGTGCATTTTTACATAAAATACATAAACATTTTATTATTTTATTTAGAGCCGCTTTTATTTAAGCGTCCTAAACGTTCATGTATGGTCTCTTTAATTAAGCACCATGGAGGATAGAGGTAAAGAGCACCATCTTGTATATGAGACAAGTTGAGAAAGTATCCACCTATAAACAGCGTGCTATTGTTGGAAGACTCACCGACATAGCGCTAGTATAGGAAGGGTCAGGGACGTCTTAAACTAGGATGGGGCCCTTGGGCACACAAGAATTTAAGGCCCTTTTGAAAAGTAAAAAAAGCGAATTATAATAACATTTTTTACTGAGCATGAGACCATTTATTATAGGTAATCAAATACAGTATGTTAGAATATGTCATTAATGATATTAGAATGCTCCTGGTTTTTTTTTATTTTTTTTTTATTGCCCTTGTAGGCAGACGAGCATACGGCCCACCTGATGGTGAGTGGTTACCGTCGCCCATGGACTTCAGCAATGCCAGGGGCAGAGCCAAGCCGCTGCCTACCGCTTAATACTCTCCACAAGCCTCGTTTGAAGAATAACATGTCATAGCGCTCGGGAAACACCGTGGAAGGGAGCTCATTCCGTAGCCGGATGGTACGTGGCAAAAAAGATCTCGCAAAACGCACTGTGGATGACCGCAGTGGCTCCAGGTAGTATGGATGAACTCTACTCCGGTGGCGGGCGGTGCGATAGTAAAAACGAGATGCCGGTATCATCTCGAACAATTCCTCAGAGCACTCCCCATGGAACATACGGTACAGAATACAGAGGGAACCGAAGTCCCTCCGCAGACCCAGAGGTTCCAAACGATCCGTGAGAATGGGATTATCGACAATCCGAACGGCCCTCCTCTGTATGGAGTCAAATTGAAGAAGCTGGTATTTGGGAGCCCCGGCCCAGAGATGGGAGCAGTACTCCACGCGAGGCCGGACTTGTGCTTTATAAAGCAAAAGTCTTTGTCCAGGCGTGAAGTACCGCTTCGCTCTGTTGAGGACTCCCAGCATTTTGGACGCCAACTTGGCTTTGCCTTCCAAATTACTCCGAAACTGGACATCGCTCGAAATGTCGACCCCAAGTATCCCAATACTCTGACAAAGGGGTTTTGGTTACGATTTCGATAACGGTTTCATTCAGGATTTCTGTTGAGCAAAATCTTCTATTAAAGGCATAGTATATGCCTTGTAAATACCTTCCGATTACTGATTTGTGAAAAAAGTGTAATGTGCCCGATAAAAATGTTTTGAGAATAAACGTGTGCGAGAAATTGTCGGTCTTTCGGGGCCCCCTGAGAATGGGGGCCCTGAGCACGGGCCCCGTGTGCCCTTATGGTAAAGACGGTATTGGGAAGGGTATATGATTAGATAGGTATAACATTTTAAACAGAGTGAAGTGTGCTGAATTGACGTGAAGCGTGGTAGTTATTGAATTAAATAAAAATATATCAGCTTTGTTTTACAAAACTTAGTTTTATCTCTATGGTTTTATTCGAGGCAGTTCTATCACAGACCAGTAATTACGGACTTATATAGATTTAATTAAAGTATAAACTAGAGATGTACTCATACAACATGAGTCGATAAAGAAAGGTTCAATTTTCTAATTTCAACAGTAGTTATGAACCCGTGGCCTAAAAGATAAGACATCCGGTGCATTCGTGTTGAGCGATGCACCGGTGTTCGAATCTCAGGCGGGTACTAAATTTTCTAATGAAATACGTACTAAACCATTGTTCACGATTGACTTCCACGGTGAAGGAATAACATCGTGTCATAAAAATGAAACCCGCAAAATTACAATTTGCGTAATCACTGGTGATAGGACCTCTTGTGAGTCCGCACGGGTAAGTACCACCACCCCGCCTATTTCTGCCGTGAAGCAGTAATGCGTTTCGGTTTGAAGGGTGGGGTAGCCGTTGTAACTATACTGAGATCTTAGAATTTATATCTCAAGGTGTGTGGCGCATTTACGTTATAGATGTCTGTGGGCTCCACTAACCACTTAACACCAGGTGGGCTGTGAGCTCGTCCACCCTTCTAAGCATTAAAAAAACCCAGGAATTACCGACTTAGATTACAGACATAGATTAAACTAAAGTACAAACTAGATATGTACTCATATAACATGAGTCGATAAAGTAAGGTTCAATTTTATAATTTCAACAGTATTTTAAAGCTCTGTTTTTAAATCTCTCCACTAGCTACGATTGTGATGGTACTCTCTCTTTTAGCGGACATTTTCTAATACACTAAGATGGTGCTTCTTGCTTCTACCCTCTATATTATGCACTCTTATCTGTATAGTATTTATATTAATGTCTCTATTGAGTTGTATAAACTCTCTTGCAGGCGCTTTTGGAGGCAGCTGTTAGCAAATTCCACCCCTCCTGGATGACTCCGTGCTCGCCCACATGTCCTGGTAAAACTGGAAAAGTCACTAGGATTACTATCCTCCAAACGCTTTGAAGTCTTTCTACCTAGATTTGGTAGTGGACTTCTTAGTCGCCACAAAATTATAGAATCACAATTGAATTTTTCTGGAGCGACAAGCGCTAATGGATTATATCAAAATACGTAATAATGTTTTTCTTTAGTCATTTCCTGTTACAATTGCAATGACAAATACTAAAGGTTCTTGGTTTCAATGATTCTACTTCTGCTTTAGATAAGATAAAACGTTAATGATGTACAAAGATATTTGATAAAGCAATTTATACGTCATAGCGATAAAGGATTTTTGTTTTTATTTCATAAACAAAAGTGTTCGGTGGGTAAGTACACACAATGATGTTTTGGTATTGTTACGCGCTGTGGTTCATCGTAATGAGGAGATCGTCCACCCATCTAGGCAAATATTTTTAAAAAACGCGATGGACTGTGAATTCTTGGTATTTTAGTAAAAATGTGTTATTATTGATGAAATACAAATCATAGTTTGGGGAATACTTAACGACGAAAGGAAGATCTTCCACCGAGCGGATGATATTGCTCGGTAGACCGACGGTCCGAATGTTGTTGTTCGGAACTTGTATATATGCGCTTTATCTTGAAAATGTCGTAAGCGAGATTCAGGCATCTGTCAAATATCTTGCGTTGTATGATGGCTACCCGCCACATCACTCCCCTCCGAGACTGGAGGTCGTGTCATTTAGTATGCGTTGTCCGTGCTGAGATTAGCTTGCAAGGGCCAGTGCTGCTCGAAGTTTGCAGTGAGTCGAAACTGAGCTTGAATGCTGCGTGCGTGTCGCCAGTGCTGCTCGAAGTCTGCGGTGAGTCGAGACTGAGCTTGAATGTTGCGTGCGTGTCGTGCGTAGTCCATGTGATGCAGAGCTGCCACGCCGGAGATGTGTGACCCCAAGCGTTGATGATCCGGTCGTGGGCTGCGACGAACTGTAGCGGCGTGATGAGGCAGTGAAGTTGCGTGCCGTAGGACCAGGAAGCGCGGTGAGTCGGCTGCGATGGTCCTGTTGAGCCTGCGATGCTGGCTTGCTGTGGGACGACTGTCAATGACGTACTTTTATCTGCGAGAATGCGGGGATTGTGGTAGCCGAAGTTTATGATGCGCTGATGATGAATCAGAAGGTTGCGTGTTCAAATCACGTCGGAGGTAACCAGTTTGGGGGGCTTAAACGACGGAGGGAAGATCTTCCACCGAGCGGGTGATATTGCTCGGTAGACCGACGGTCCGAATGTTGTTGTTCGGAACTTGTATATATGCGCTTTATCTTGAAAATGTCGTAAGCGAGATTCAGGCATCTGTCAAATATCTTGCGTTGTATGATGGCTACCCGCCACAATAGAACACAAAACGGGTGAAAGCAAAAGAAACAGTAAAAAAAGAAACCGAATCTATGTCTATGGCGCGTTGCACAATACTATTGGTTTACACCACGGAGGTTTGACGTCAGTCCGGTCGTCCAACTTATGCCAAATTCCAATTCCTCTATGCGGCATGATAACAGGTCATGCTTAGCCGATCCCACGTTATGACGGATAAGGGGGAGAAAAAATATGTGTGTGTGTGCAAGTCACACACGGTAGAAGTGAAACTTATAAAAACTAAGAATAATCGCAGCTTCGCAAGGGTCAACCACCAACCACTCCGCAGAGCAATGGAGCAACCTCACCCTGGGGGAACCGTCTGCATGATCACGGTATCTCCACGCCAGGTAACTATGATTTAGCAAGAGAAATACGAGAACGTCTATCAACTGTGTAACATCTCGTCACCGCGATTCAGGAATTGTTGAATTTACGTGCTAAATAGAAATAATTGTAAATCATCTTTTATAGTATGAGGTAGCGCCCTCTGTGAATTGATATTTTAACTTCACGTTTCATTTTTTCGTTTCATTGAGTTTGATATCACACCCAACGATTCTAAAGAAGTTTCACTTCAAGGGAGTTATTCCCTCATAGTACTTCATCATGCTGCGGTAATTGGAGAGGAGAGAATGTCATAGTGGTCGTACCATGGTCGATACTGTTACACCGGTAAGAGTAACGCCATTTATCGCCGAATAACCGAACGAATATCGAAGGATCTAGTGGCATCTAGAACGCTCGAGAAGTGCAACGCTATCTATTGTCAGATAGCGGAAACACAATACTCGACTTATGTGGAATATTCTAGAAAATTCTAGGGATGTCATATCAACTATAAAAGCGTTGCAGAGATGGCACGCAGTCAGTTAGTGATCGAATGTACTCGAAGCGAAACAGCGGACAGATCACCTGAAGCGAAGCGGAGGAAGTGAAGGGAGAATTTTAAGGTGCTAGTTAAGTGTTTTAAGAGTTAAATGCAGTTTTAACACTTCAGTAGAATTTTTATTTATCCTGAACCCCGGCGCGTAACGATATTAATCCGTGGGACTGTGGTAATAGTTTCAGGGCGTGTAAGAGGTCATGATTCTTCGAGATAGCGGCGCGGCACGATAACCTTCTTATCATAGCGGCCGCAAAATACATTCCCGACCCGGACGACGCGGGGTAAGGAATAACTAACATTAAACATGTATTGTCAGATCCCCCGATCCACTCGCAATGTTTTCATACATTCCAAACACTGATAGCGGTTCTCTTCAACGAGAAATGTAACCCACAGACACAGCCCACTGAGTTTCTCGTCGAATCTTCTCAGTTGAGTTCTATAGACTTTTCTTAGGCTCCGTCAATATAGTGTTATGGTAAATGTCTAAGCTAAGGATCGCAGCAGATGGAGGGGGATCGTACGGGAGAAGCTGATGCAGCGGCGGAGTCACGACCCTCAGTAATGAGGAAAACGTTCCGAGGAGGAGGAAATGTCTAAATGACTGGACCATAAGAAATAAATATTGACAATTGTGATCTAACCGTGCCTAACTGTGCCCCTTCAAGCCGAAACGCATTACTGCTATACGGCAGAAATAGGCGGCGTGGTGGTACCTAACCGTGCGGACTCACAAGAGGTCCTACCACCAGTAAATTAATAAAAAACCAGTAAAGTCAAATAATTTTTTCTTACACTATTTTTAATTCTAATTTATTAAACTTTATTTTCTATTTTTTAGTTGGATTTTCTATAAAAGCGTATTTTGTTAGTTTTTTTAAACTATTATTTGAGTCGACTATTATCAAAGCCGGCAATCTGACTTTTGGACAATGATTGGTAAATCAGAAAAACGAATTATTGACTTTGTATTCCATTGGCAGTCACAAAACTCTTCGGAACGAAATCTTAGATAAATAACAGGTTAACTATTAACCTTTATTTAGTGAAGGTTTTGAACTGTATTCTTTGAAGGAGACGATTATATTCAAATCAATCTGTATTGACATATCAATAAAAATATTTTGTCCAAATGCACAGATTGCCACCTTTGATAATAGACGACTCATTTATTCCAGTGTGTTTTGGACCTCGAGACCGAACAACTTTAATACATAACTATACTTTATTATATGACTGTGTAAGTGGAAACCATTTTTAAGTGAAATCCCTAACAAAAAACCGTCTCCCACGATCTTGTCTGTTCCTTTCCGATTCGTTTATAATTAGTGAGTTAAAACGAGACAGAAGATAAGTCGATAAAATATTTCAGCTGTTCAACCTAAATTTGTTCGTTGTGCTGTCTCGTTTCCGCTTGAAAGGTTCGTAGCTTGAAAGAGTGGAACAAAAGAGGGACAAAAAGAAGACGTCAGCTGTTCACGGCCTCTAGTGGTTTTTTTTGTGAAGCAAAAGCAGGTTGAAGCATCCAGCCAGCTGTTTTGTATTTTGTAAATATTATTATCATCTTTCAAAATGATTCCTTCGTAAAGGTTTGATTCCGCTATCTATCTCGTAACTTATTGAAAATAATCTTTGAATCTGAAAATTGTGAATCAGCATAAAAGACAACCCTTTTCTTGTAATCTAGACATATAAATAAAATTGGAGTGTCTGTTTGTAATATTGAAATAGCCTCTCTTTACTACATGCATATGAATGTACATATATTATATACGGTAAATACACCAAAATAACACGTTTTACAAATTTAACTTTTTTTTTTTTTTATTGCCTTTGTAGGCAGACGAGCATACGGCGCACCTGATGGTGAGTGGTTACCGTCGCCCATGGACCTCAGCAATGCCAAGGGCAGAGCCAAGCCGCTGCCTACAAATGTCTGTTTGTTCCGGCTAATCTCTGGAACGTCTGGACCTATTTTGACGGGACTTTCACTGATAGGTAGCTGATGATATAAAGAGTAACTTAGACTACTTTTTTTAGACTAGCTTCGCCCCGCTAATAATAATAATAATTTATAATTTACGATGACATATGAGTATTATTCAAATTTATGTTACGTGTGTATAGTTTATATTATCACGTAATGAACCGACAATGTCCGTGTCGCGGCCCATAGACACCATTAAAACTATTTAACAACGCGAAGCGTTTAAATGTTAATGTCATTATATAACATTACCTACTGTATAATTAGAATTGTGGGTTTTTTGGTTTATTTGGGAAAATTTAATTCGAGATAAGTAAAATATTAATAAAGTATGTTAAGATAATAAATAAATAAAATAATTTAATGTTAAAATTATTATTTATGTGTAAATTTAATCTACTGTATATACATGGTTTTTATATTATTACTAGTTGCTACCCACGACTTCGCCCGTGCTGTCAAGATAAAGTGTCAGTGTAGTTTCCCGTGAAAATAAGATATTTTTTCAAGATAAAGCGTAGCTTGCTATATATCACTCTTCTAACTAAAACGACACTTTATAAAAAATCATGTCAATCCGTTGGTTTGTTTCGACGTGAAAGAAGGACAAACAAACATACTGTTACTTTTATGGTATTAACTTATAAAATATGTACATTTATTTTTAAAAATAAGCAAATAAACTAACTATTAAAGAAGTATGAATAGCCTCCGTTGTCAGCCTTCAAACATAATTTAAAAAAATTAAAACTCAATGGTATCTCTGTTTTTACCAATTTTTTCTCGTTGAGTAGGTTTTGATTTTATAAAACAATTAAATAATAACTATATTAGGCACCCATGCTATTTATTGATGACATGGGCATTACAACTTGAATCCATTCTGAGAGATGAGATCAAACCGTCTTTAACGCTTATTTACGGCTTAATTTTAATACACAAAGTTTTTTACTTCCTCGTCAAATTTATCTTTAGGTTACATTTATTTACCTACTTCAATATTTTATTCAAACTCGTGATATTTTTACTGACATAACATTGATAGATAGTGTACGTACATACTCTTTTAATTTTTAATATACCTACCTAAATACTTTAATTTTATCAATATTAAATTTCAGTGTTGTCCTGACCTATGACCCAAGGTCACACAAAATACTAACGGACTCTTCATTCCATTTTATATATCTACTCTATATCTAGAACGCAGTAGTTATGTTACGAAATCAAGAATTTGTGTCAAAAACATTAATTATGCTTTATAATAACAACGATAATAGCGATAAATGAACGCTGTAATAATAACAAAACAGACTGTTATCAAGTAGGTATGTTTGCAATGAGACCGACGAAAATAGCGTGCGCCATTTTGATCCGATAATCCAACCGAAAGCAGTGGCGACCGAAATGTACTGTGTTCTTTGTGTTGTAAATGTACTACATTTGGTCGGGGTATGTCCCCTACCTCCATGTTTTGCTTGAAGTTTTTTAATTCTCTAGTGGACTGATTGGCGTCGGGTTGAATTTAAAGTTATCCATTCATGAACCAGAAGTATCAAATCGACTTTTGGTAGTTTACTTTCAGTTTGAACAAATTCGTAAAGTCCGTTTTGTTTTAATTGAAATTTCTATATTTTCTCACGTTAATTTTATTTAATATTACGGATGACATAAATATTTTTGAGTTATATTTACTGTCTTCGAATTTTGAATGAAATCTTTGTGATCATTAACTAAAGTAATTAGATGGGTGAAAAACAAGTTCTGATACCATGGGCTCTGTTGCCATATTGTCGTGGCCTAAAGGATAAGACGTCTGGTGCATTCGTTGTTGCGATGCACCGGTGTTCGAATCCCGCAGGCGGTTACCAATTTTTCGAATGAAATACGTACTTAACAAATGTTCACGATTGACTTCCACGGTGAAGAAATAACATCGTGTAATAAAAATCAAACCCGCAAAATTATAATTTGCGTAATCACTGGTGGTAGGACCTATTGTGAGTCCGCACGGGTAGGTACCACCGCCCTGCCTATTTCTGCCGTGAAGCAGTAATGCGTTTCGGTTTGAAGGGTGGGGTAGCCGTTGTAACTATACTGAGACCTTAGAACTTATATCTCAACGTGGGTGACGCATTTACGTTGTAGATGTCTATGGGCTCCAGTAACCACTTAACACCAGGTGGGCTGTGAGCTCGTCCACCCATCTAAGCAATAAAAAAAAAAAGTCAGACAGCCGGTCGTAAAACTCATGGTAAATCTCTATATACATAGTATGAAGCCTAGCCCACTAAGTTTCTCGCTGGATCTTTTCAGAGGGCCGCGTTTCCGATCCGGTGGTAGATTCTGCAAAACACTGCTCTTGCTAGGGTCAGTGTTAGCAACACTCCGGTTTGAGCCCCGTGAGCTCACCTACCCACGTTAGGGTGGAGCTGAAATAGCCTCTCAAGGCTATCAGCATAGGTAGGAAAAAAAAATGAAGCCTGCTTATTAGTAGTCGGCATGGTAAGTAATCTACTGATCGTGTCCTACGTAACGGGACAAGGATTAGAAGAAGAAAAAGTTTTGTTCTACTGTATTTTGATGTGAGGCACGACCACTAATGTCGAAACGAATTTCATCCAGAAAAAGAAGATTAGTTGTGCTCTTTACAACATGCACTTCAGGCTAACGATGACCAGTTAAATGAACAAGAAACGTACAACAAAATATTAGCGAATTCCTCAAAAAACTCTCCTTTTCATAATAGGAACACTAAAAACGAACGTGACCTTCTGTTATCGGTAACTCGAAGTGAGTAAATAATCCTTTTTAAGAAACTATGTGTGAACCTTTTCAATAGTTTCCCAGCCCATTCAATACCTCGCTTCGAACACAACTAAGTTGCTGCTTATCGTACAGATGAGTCTTGAATTTTATTCTTCTACTTTTGTCATGTCGATCGTGATTTACATTTTAAAACACTACTTTTGGGTCATCTAGGATTTAATGACAATAATTATGATAACTTTCTTGTCCTTGAATATTGGAATTAGGGCGAATGTGTTTATAAATACCAATGACGAAAAAAAGGGCAGTGAGAAACTTAGGCTTCAAGAATCTTAAATTAAAAAGTTTTTACCATTTTATTCGTTATTTTCAGATAAGCGACTAAAATACTTTATAATGCAAAATATTTATATATCTTTTATAGTTTTTATAAATATTGTAAATTACTTAAACATATTCTCCAAAATTAATACTGTCCAGTTAATGATACATTAGATTTAATTTAATTAGATAGTAACTTACATATGATTGTGTGGGTGTGTGCGCGCGGTTCTGTATGTGTGTGTGTGAGTGTGTGCGCGAGCGCATGTGTATATATACATGTATACACAAGGTATTTAAGCATCTGTTCAGTTGTTATAATTTTTCTGTATGCTGTATTTTCTGTATGTTTTGAATTGCAATCCAAATTGTTATAATAAATATTTGATGAATCTATAATTTCTAGGGTTGTAATTTGTTTTGTGCATCAATAATGAAAAAAAATCCAAACATTGAGACAGACAAAGTGATTATTTTTTGTTTTATACTTTAAACGGGTCCATGTCTGGAGGATAATAAGGTTTCCCCTGCGAAACTTAATCTTCCTACTCAGACATTTTCAGTACGAATCAATCAGAGCCGTAGTTACACGTTTGTCCTAGTCCTGTTTGTGGAGGTTTGAATCATTGACATTAAAGCCTTCGTCAAACAGAACGCGTACTTAGCGCCGCGTACTTAACGTCGCGCTCTTCAAATTGACTAGATAACGCTCCTTGACGCAACGCATTCGCCAAATCATAGCGCCTTTCGATAGCAGTGTGAAAATTTAAAAGTATTAAGAAATCGAGTGATTCAGATGTGGCATTGTATAAGCATGGGTATTTTCTAACTATTTATATCATTTTTTCGGACATTATCTAGTATTTTAATACACATTCACTCGGACGCTAAAATAAAATTTGTAAAAAATTACAACGCCTGACGTCAAAGCGTCCTAACGCCGCGACAGAGCGCTGCGTACTTATAGCGTTGGGGCTCTGTTTGACGGTATGTTACCATAGTAGTATATACAACACATCTCGGCGTCATAGAGCGGCGTCAGTTTAGCGCTCTGACGCGCGCTAATTACGCATTCTGTTTGACGAAGGCTTAATTTTTTAAAAGCTATTCTTTATTATTTATATTATTTTATAGAATTTCATTCAACTTCATTATGATTGCTTACGTACATACATACATTTTTATTCTCTGCGTTAATGTCATTAATCTCACAAAATATCATTGCTATATAACAAAACATTTTTTTAAGTACTATTTAGCTCTATTTTGAGTGCCTCAGACATAAAACTGTTCAATACAAAGGTAATTCTTGTTTCAAGTCATATAATAATTTTATCGTTTATTTATTGGACGAAACCCGACAAAGTGGTGTCTATTAGTCAGTAGAGTAGATGATTGTATCGTCAAACAATGTCTTAACAATATCATTTTAGGAAGCGTTCTTGTAGTAAAACGTTGCTTCAATATCATTAAAACAAATTTTAATTCACAACATTTTAAATTTAGAATAATAATGGATACCATGGATGGTTCCTTTTTGTATTTATATTTTGATATTAAGCAATAAAGAGCCAATTTTATAATTTTGAAAATAGGATCGTGTAATGTAAAAATGTGCATGAATAGATCGCTGTACGTCCCCACTGCGCAACTAGAACGGCGCAGCCGCCATTGTTGTATAAATAAGCGATCGCCTGTGCGTCACGTAGTCGAAATCGAGAGGTGAAGGTGTGAATAATGGAGAGGTGGCGTCCATATTGCATTCAAATAATAATCGATAATCACCGGAGCTAGCAGCAGCGACCGCCGACGAAACTGTTGTGAAAGTGAAGCAGTGCAGTGTTTCGACGTGTCATCTACGTTGATCGACAGCGATTTGAGGCTCAATACGGCGGGTCGCGCACGCCATCGTTGCCCAACGTACAACGCAACGAACCAGTTCCGTTACGCGCTCTCGAGGGCGCCAGCTCCTCGGTCTAAAGTGATAAGTGAAATATCTGCCGTCTGTAAGAAGCACGAGAGAGGGTCGGCGCCATGAACCAAGCTCAGAGCCAAGTCCGAGGGCGGCGTCGCGGTTCCCGCACTCAGGTCCCGGTGAGGCGCGGTCGCGAAGAGAGGTACGCGGGCAGTAAGTGGGGCGCAGCACCCGCCGCCGCCGCCTTGCCGCCGCCACCCACACACTGGCGCCGTTGCCGACCGGAGCCCGATCGCGCGCTGCCACTCAAGCTGCTGCTCAACGTGGCGTAGGCCGCCCGCAATCCCCAGAGACTCTTAAGTTAGTGTTAGTGCACGGGGGCGCAGCTCCCAGCCCGGCGCTGTGGGGCTGCGCTCGCGTTTCTCTTGTGCTAAGTTTTTATTTTGTGAACGCGATGCGCGTATTGTTGCGACGTCGGCACCGGCTCCCGGAACGAGCGACCGCGAGCCTTCGCCGCCGCGCTTCTAAATTCCGGCGTTAGGTATTATTTTGAGAAAATTTTAGTAGGTAAGTCAAGCGCGGCGGTCGCGGTCTCCGCCGTCGCCACTCACCTCCTATCCGCTTCAAAATACGAGAAAAATCACAAAAAAAATCAGCGGAAGTAGGTAGTGGCGACCGGTGGGGGCCGCACCGCCGTCAGGCCCGGCGCTTCGCCCCTCGGCCCCGTCGCCTTGCACCCGCAAGCGGTCTCGGCGGCGCTACCGTTTTATTGATTGTGGGTCCAGAGAGCCGACCGCCCGCCCGAAGCTGCCACGACCTTGTTAATGTGTATGAAGACGTAAGGATGTGCAGTAACTCTTAAACGGTGGAGCGTCGGGCGGGCGGCGGCGAGCCCGCGTCGCCTCGCATTTTTTTATTGTATAAATGAGATCGACTCTTGCCGTTGCAGGGCGCTGAACGTTGCATTTGTTAGTTAAATGAGGCGTTATTATATTTTAATAGAGCTGGGCGCTGAGGCTCGTCGCGCCGGGTCCCGGAGCGTCGCTCCACTAGTCGTATCGTTTTATTTATCTCGAGACCAATGTATTGTTTATTTGTAAGCGGCCGGCTGCGCTCTGGCGAGAGACACACAAACCCGAAGTAAGACCATTAGCTCAGACCTCGCCGTACAGAGCTTTAAATAAATTTGGTGAGCGCAAGCCGGACGTTCCTAATTCTAGTTGTAGATTTTTAAAAATTAACGATACGGTATTACCGGTACCGATATGTTGACAATTGGAAGATATATTGATCTCAGCTGCGGGCGTCGTGTCCGTTTTATTCTCAGGAGCTTCTGTCATGTACAAAAGATATTTGGAGTTTTACAAATTTTTTATAATTAGTTTGTAAAATACTTTAAGTGAAGATGGTGCGCGGCGTCCTAGCCGTGCGGGACACCCGCAGCGTCCCTAACTGTCCTTACCCTTCCCGTCCTGTTTCCCTCCTTTCCTAGGGCTCTTCGGAGTCCGCCAAATGTTTCATGATTTTTTTAACGAGAAGTCTAAAATCAGCTTTTCACTCTTCACGAGTGGAGCAAATCTAGGTATTGAAAGAAACTAAGGTGACATGAAGCAATAAAGTTTATTCTTGAAGAAAAAAAAAACAAGTGAAGAGAGAAAAAGACTGGCTTCAAAACTACTGGAAAATAATTGGTGAGTTGTCAATTTGACGATTGGTTTGATATTATTATATTATTGCAGCATCCATCCAGTTAATGTGACTTGTAGTGTTTTGGTTGGCAGAAGCTTTAGATAATGGTCACTGATAATTCTAGGAATGGTATGGTGCTATTTTGCAGCAGATGTTTGGAGACCATTGAAAATAAAAGCTATTTTCTGGATTATTTTTCTTACAGTCTCATGTAAATTAAAATATCTATTATTCTGGTATTAAATACATCATTCAGTGCTAGGAACTCTGGAACAAATGATATCTAACTAAATATGTAACTGCTCGCAAGCTAGGTATATTCCCAGAGTTCTGGATATCTGAAACATTAAGACCAGACCCACTATGCTCTGGCTCTGAATATTCAAGATCTTTAATGTGACTAACCAGATACTATGGAACCTGGATCCAACTGTATTATAATACTCCAGTACTTTTCTCTGAGCTAATCTCAGGTCAGAAATTGTCTATTAGGCTTATTGTTGGCAGTGAGTTGGATTTACACAATATCTTATGATTGAGGCTACTTGTACACTTTGCTCCTAGTGACTGTTAACAAAGTTAATTGCAAAGTTTATAAAGTTGTGTTTGTGCCCATGAACTAACTGCTATTAAGTAATAATACACATTTGTTGGCTGAAATTTTTAGGTTAGGTTTTAGGAAATTTTTAGGCACTTTGAATTATTCTCAATGTAACAACCTAATTCAATGATATTTGTGTGTGTTATGTGTTGGAAATAATATTCTCCCCTTTATCCTTTCGCCTTTTTTCTTGGATTGAAAAAGCAACAAAGCCTATATATTCAAGCTTAAGGGCTATCGTAGGTTTTTTTTAATTCGTGTTTTTATTTCTAGTTTTTCAATCTAGTCAATGACAAAATAGTTTCGAATAATATCTGAAAACAAATATGGCAGGCATGTTGAGTTTCTCTTGGCCGCCCTTATAATAATTGTAGGTCTTATTAGAACATATTATGATAGATACATACTAATATTAAACCGAAGTGCCTTTGAATCCTTTGAATCAATATAATGGTGGCATAGTTTATCAAAATAAAAAACAGTTATTTTAAAAGTAGGATTGGAATGACGGTCGTTTGAAATAGGTAATGCGTTAATTTTTGTAAAGAAGCAGGTACGTGTGAATATTTTTAATGGCAGTGCGCCTATATCTGGTGCAAAACTCGCGCGTTGCAATAGATCTATGGTTTGTAGAAACAGCGAATTAATAGCACCTCTCTTGTATTGTTATTGATGGTCTCGCAATAGCCCACGTATCCTAGGGTGTTCAATGGTTCCTTATGTTTTATACTTAAATCAGTTATGTGTCAACAGTGTTTTCCTACCTATGCTGATAGCCTTGAGAGGCTATTTCAGCTTCGCCCTAACATGTAAGTGAGCTCACGGGGCTCAAACCTGACGACGATGCTAACACGAACCCTAGCAAGAGCCGCGCTTCGCAGAATCTACCACTGGATCGGAAACGCGACCCACGAGAAGATCCGGCGAAAAACTCAGTGGGCTGTGTCTATAGGTTAATTCGCTCGTCAAGACCTTCTTCGCAAGCGACGATTTCGACGAGGACGATGACTGGGGAGAGACCTACACATTGGTTGAAGGCCGCCATATTTAGAAATGAGGTCTAAGTTTGAAATGCCTTTTTTTTTCAAAATAAGCTAGTAGTCTCGGCGGATTGTGCAACAGTCTGGCGTGCGGCTCAATATATACGCGTCCGTTGTTTTGTTTTCTCGTAAGCTCGCTTACCTTTGCTGTGTGCTTATTGCGAGATTTTTAACAAATCAAATCAAATCAAAAAAGTTTTATTCAACATAAATGAAAGTACATACTTATTGAACGTCAAAAGAATTACCGCCAATTCACAAGAATTAGCCTCCGTCCTGAGAAGAATTGGCAAGAAACTCAGCGGGCATGTTTTTTTTTTTTTTTTTTTTTTTTAATATTAGATTTTTATTTTTATATTAAATATTTTTTTTTTTTAAATATTCATATTACAATAAGTAATTATAACATAACAATTTTACAATATTGAAATTCCCGGAGCGAGCAACTCATTCCCACTAAAGTTAACCACGTAAAAGTTAACTCTTTGTATGCAGTTGGAACGTTTGCCTACGTTTGTCGCTAGGGGCGCTGTTCCAACTACATACAAAGAGTTAACTTTTACGCTATCGAGAACGTTAAAAAACTCGCAATGAGCAGACTGATGGTAGGGCGCCTGAGCCCGCGCGGGCGTGTACCACCACCACTGCCTATTTCTGCCGCGAAACTAATGCGTTTCCGTTTCATAGCCATTGTACTTTAGAACTGAGAATTCGAACTAAGGAGGGTGACATTTACGTTATTGATGTCTATAGGCCCCGGCAAGTACCTACATATTGACTATAAAATTAAAACATTATGTAACCAGTATAGTTGGACAAATATCACACAACACCAGACGAGCATTCGCAGGAACCCGTAACGGCAAAGGAAAAGTCTCTAGCATTAATTTAAGTGTATATTCGAGAAAGAGAATAGCAGTAATGCATTTTGTAGCCAATTCACGATGATTTTTCGAAGAAAAACCCAAGAAAATTAAAATAGTCATTGAGAAAAATTACACTAAACCATCTTTTGAGTATAGTAACGGTCCGGTGTCCCTTAGAAATAAGGTGACACTCTACAAAACTTGCATACGCCCCGTCATGACCTATGCAAGTGTAGTGCTCGCTCACGCGGCCCGCACTCACTTAAAATCCTTCCAGATTATTCAATCCCGTTTTTGCAGGATAGCCGTCGGAGCCCCGTGGTTCGTCAGGAACGTCGACCTCCACGACGACCTGGACTTGAGAGTCCATCAGTAAGTATCTTCAGTCGGCGTCCATGCGCCACTTCGATAAAGCGGCACGACACGAGAACCCTCTCATCGTGGCCGCCGGTAACTACATTCCCGATCCTGCGGACAGAATCCTGCGAACCCGTCGCTTGCGACGAAGGGCTCGACGAGTAAATTAACTCTCAGACACAGCCCACTGAGTTTCTCGCCGGATCTTCTCAGTGGGTCGCGTTTCCGATCCGGTGGTAGATTCTGCGAAGCACGACTCTTGCTAGGGTTCGTGTTAGCAACGTCATCAGGTTTGAGCCCCGTGAGTTCACCTACAAACGTTAGGGTTACGCTGAAATAGCCTCTCAAGGCTCTCAGCTTAGGTAGGAAAAAAAAAAAAGGTCCGGTGTAGTGTATCTTTTTTTTTTATTATTGCTTTGGTGGGTGGATGAGCTCACAGCCCACCTGGTGTTAAGTGGTTACTGGAGCCCATAGACATCTACAACGTAAATGCGCCACCCACCCTTCAAACCGAAACGCATTACTGCTTCACAGTAGAAATAGGCAGGGTGGTGGTATCAACCCGTGCGGATTCCCAACAGGTCCTACCACCAGTAAAAAACCTACCTACTACCTACCCCACCACCTACGAAAGCGTTGATAAACAATGAAATGTCTTGTGTCAGATACCTCCTACTCGCGTCACTTCCCTCTTTATCGAGAGACGTGAATCCGCGCTGCATTATTCTCTCATGAACGATTTCCCTCCATCTGCGATCCTCGTGGATCCTTTGTGGAGGGCATCGCGGAACTTGAAGTTCAGAGAAGATTGAATTTGGTCCGACCATCTCGTGGGGCTGCGTCCTCTGACACGTCTGTTCGATACGCCTATGCCTATTCGTATAAACATATGCCAAGAAGTTGCGTGTCTCTTTTGCCAAGCGGTCCCAAGACAAGGAATAACTGCTCAGATCCGTTTTTTAAAGAAGGCAGAAGATCTAGCATATGATCCCCGTGTCGACGAATAGAAGTTAGTATAAATAAATGAAATGTTAATGCAACGAAAACAATTTTATTTATTAACTAAGGTTATCTCCGAAAAAAATTTTTTACATCTTTGGATTGTAGACGATTACTAAAAAATCTTGATCGTGCTATAGGTTGATATCAACTATTTAAAATTTGACATTTTTTTATTAAGCTATTGCATAGCTTTTATCGCTGTCTTTGAGCGCAACGGCCGAATCAAGAAATTCCGTAACGAAAATAAAACCTAACATCCCCCACTCCGCCTATCATGTTGCTCGCGTTCAACTTATTCACACGTTGCGCTTGTGTAGTGTTTGTGAATAAGCGCGCGGCGTGACGTCACACTGCATGCGCATCATGAAAAATCTGCCTATCGCTTTTTTATTTTTTTATTGCTTATATGGGTGGACGAGCTCACAACCCACCTGATGTTAAGTGGTTACTGGAGCCCATAGACATCTACAACATAAATGCGCCACCCACCTTGAGATATAAGTTCTAAGGTCTCAGTATAGTTACAACGGCTACCCTACTCTTCAAACCGAAACGCATTACTGCTTCACGGCAGAAATAGGCAGGGCGGTGGTACCTACCCGTGCGGACTCACAAGAGGTCCTACCATCAGTGATTACGCAAATTATAATTTTGCGGGTTTGACTTTTATTACACGATGTTATTATTCCTTCACCGTGGAAATCAATCGTGAACATTTGTTAAGTACGTATTTCATTAGAAAAATTGGTACCCGCCTGCGAAATTCGAACACCGTTGCATCGCTACATACGAACGCACCGGACGTCTTATCCTTTAGGCCACGACGACTTCAAATCTCTCAAATCAATCTCTCTCTAGCGCGGTCTAGCTTATGAGTGTGAAGGGGACAGTTAACGTTTTGCTTTTGTTAATGTTTATAAATAATATAGCGTGGTCTTAGTTTATTATTGTTTTAATATCAAATTATTATTGTCTAATTATAATTGCATAAGTTGATAAAAAATGCTATGCAATAGCTTTACCGCGGCAGTCCCCAAGTTTTATTATTGAATGATTACTGGTGGCCTTTCCAGTTTCACCAGGACAGGTGGGCGAGCAAAGGCTCAGCCAGAAGGGGTGGGATTTGCTAACAGCTGCCCGAGCGCCTCCGAAGGAGACCTAACAGCTCAAGAGCAGCTGCTTCGCGAATGAATCTACTACCGGATCGGAATCGCGACCCGCTGAGAAGATCCGACGAGAAACTCAGCGAGCTGATGCATGGGTTAGGTTGCAGGTCGAAGTTGTCGAGTTCGACGAGTACGGTTACCGGGGCCCCTAAGCCTGCTCCTAGTGTTAGAGCTGAAGGCGTCTAGTGCAAAGGTTATTGGATCTTATGGATCCGTAAGGACGTGTCTAGGGCGGTCCCCGAGTGCCACACGTGTCTTTTTGTTTAGTCTAAACATCCAAATCGTTTAAGACCAAAACTAATCTAATTTACTAATTCAATCCTTTTTTTTAAATCTGTTTCCAGGCGAACCGTTTTTAAGTTACCAGATTAACCGCCACTGATGCTCAAAGTCTTCCGGGAATACAGGCGGTGGGGCTCACACTTTCCTTAATAATATTTTAATAAATAAAAATTGTACAAATACATGAAAGCGTGTACCAGTCGATGCTATATTTACAGTTTTTCAATAAACATTTATTGTCTCGTCGAATAAAATCGCTTAGTTACTAATGTAGCCGGTAGGCAGCGGCTTGGCTCTGCCCCTGGCATTGCTGAAGTCCATGGGCGACGATAAACACTCACCATCAGCTGGGCCGTATGCTCGTCTGCCTACAAGGTAATTCGGCCGTATCAAAGATGCGTATTTGCATTATTTTTATTAATTAAACCTTTAATTATGCTCACGTTTTTTTAAAAGCACCGCGACCAACGGGCCGCCTTTTAGGTTAGGCCGAGCCTATAGATGAAAAAACGAACCCTAAAATAAATTTATTGAAATTTATTAACGCTCCACTAAAATTGCTTAACAATATTATAAATGAGCGATAGAAAAACCAGTAGGGTAACGACAAGTTCTTTTATTTCTGAGAAAAAGCGGGTAGAATTTGTTGAGAAGGCTTTTTTTATTAACACTTCTTCTTCTTCTGTTTGATTATCGCACCTTTAGCCATTTTTGTTGCAAATCATACTTACTGGTGGTAGGACCTTTTGTCAGTCTGCACGGGTAGGTACCACCGCCCTGCCAATTTCTGCCGTAAGCAGTAATGTGTTTCGGTTTGTTTTTCCACGCAAATCGCTTCAATATAAAAGTATTACAATTAACCATTATTGATGGGGTTCGAAGCAAGAGTAAATCAGCTAGTTACAAAAAAAAAAAACATAAATCAAGCAAGAATAAATATTTTATCAACTTTTTTCGTTTAAACGCTCCTCCTGTAAATCTACGAATTTGAAGTTAGCGTAGTGTTCATTGGAGGCATCGATTTAGGTTGTAAATGTCTGGGCTCCAGTAACCACTTAACACCAGGTGGGCTGTGAGCTCTTCCACCCATCTAAGCTTCTCGTCAGGCGGCGTCTATGGCTGTCGATATTCCTGAGCAGACTTCAGGCGTTACCTACAACAGTGTGGTGTACCTAACCTTTTTTTATCCTACCTATGCTGGTAACTTGGGGCTATTCTAGCGTCACCGAGCGAGTAAGTGAGCAGGGGGCTCTGACCTGAGGACGTGGCTAACACTAGCCCTAGCAAGAGCCGTGCTTCGCAGAATCTACCACCGGATCGGAAACGCGACCCACTGAGAAGATCCGGCGAGAAACTCAGTGGGCTGTCTGTGGGTTAATTTACTCGCCGAGCCCTTCATCGCAAGCGACGGGTTCGGCGAGAACGATGACCGGTGCTTGAGGTACCTAAAAGCACCGTCAGTGGATCGGGAGGATCCGAGATGACGTGTTTAGGGCGTGTACGGTGTTCAATGTTCAAAATATAATTGACATTTAAGTATGACATTGGAACTACTGTACAATAATAACTTTTGAAAATAAAACAATTGAAAAAGCTATAAAATATGTTTTTTTTTTTATTTAAAGTATAAAACTAGAGCAATAGTTATTGTAACGTATTAACTTACATGTAATGAAAAAAGTTTCAGTTTAAATATGCATTTGCAATGAAAAACAAATGTCTATTTGCTCATTAAAACTGACTCTACATATTGACATTAGCATTATTGCTTCTATATTACGTAAAGTAGCACAAATTAGTTAGATTTAACAAATAACTAACTAGTAAAACAATAACGAAACAAAAAGGTTTTTTTTTATATAAAATCTCACTAGATTCACCTCCCTGTCAAATTACTCATTAAATTGGCGCCAAAACTCACTAGATACTCGTCCATTTCGTTCATAGTTTAAGGGGTAAAGATAAGGAGAACCGTCTCTGTGTTTGAAAAAGTGTCCGTTAAAATCTGCTAAATACGGGTGGCGCTACAGTAGCAACCGGGTAAATTAAAAAAAAGCGCTGAAAGTTATTAGAATAAGATAGAGACATAAAAAAAGACAAAAGAGCTGTAAGTACTACAAAATTACAAAAAGTATTTGATTTAAAGCTGATAAGAAAATGCAATCGGTGTCTCCACGTTTTACCACAGCAATAATTTTAGGTTATATTGACGAAATTAGTTTTGACTACGTAAACATGTGAGGTCTTGTATATTACACGCTCATTTATAAATTTCCTAACTCAGCATACTTCAATCAGTTAACAACTGCTCAATTCATATCATACCCTGTGCCTATGCTAGCGCCATTCTGGAGGATTTTTTAACTGTTATTTAGTGCTGAAATTGGGACACTTTTCCAAGCATCTCCCATATGAGACGGTACTCCTTACTTCTAGCCACCATAGATCATAGTCTATGTTTTTGTTTTTAACTATCACCACTGGCGCTGGCACCCGCTGCTTCTGTAACGATCACTTTGTCCGCTTCCTCAGTACACTTACCGCCGTTGGAACTTAACTCGAGACTCGTATTACTCTGGGCTTCGTTTATCTTGGCTCTCATAACCACATTCAGGATTTCCATTTGCAATTTCATCGACAATTCCGGGGAGGTTTGCAATAAAAGACTTTTAATGTACAATAAAAACGAATCGAGCTGATCCGGGGTTGCACTGTTGCAGTTATTAAAAGACCTTTCATCCGACAAGTCACTGTTATTGCGTTTATATTTCTTTTTGGGCGTGTTTTCCGCAGACATTAGTGATTTCGGAGTTTTCGCGGACAAATAACCGTGCTTCGGGGATTTGTTTCGTTTTTCCTCGACGTAAATGACTTCCGTGAACTGATTACTGTCGTCATTCTGCAACGCGTCCTGCTCTTGATCCAAGCCCTCTATTTCGAACTGAAACAAATCGAAAAGTCTTCAATTATTATTAATTTTTTTTTATTGCCTAACTGTGTGGACGGGCTCACAGCCCACCTGGTGTTAAGTGGTTACTGGAGCCCATAGACATCCACAACGTAACTGCGCCACACACCTTGAGATATGAGTTGTAAGGTCTCAGTATAGTTACAACGGCTGCCCCACCCTTCAAACCGCAACGCATCACTGCTTCACGGCAGAAGCAGGCGGTGGCACCCACAATACAGCCTACAGCAAAGATCTTCCCTGGAGCGAATGAAACTACTTTGTAAGCTTAGGTCCCAATGTTATCGTTCGAAAAAAAATTTCTTGTGGCATTCAGACCTCTGTCAAATATCTTGTATCCTATGCATGGAGGGTAGAATTAGAAGGATCACCTTGATGTTTTAAAAAGTGTCCGCTGAAGGTTTTCAGTTAAGATGGCGCCACAGTAGCAAGTGGAAATATTTTAAAAACAGCGCCGTTAACTCTAATAAGAGCAGGGTAAGGCAGGAAAATATCAAAATATGTCATTATCACTACAAAACAAAGGCGCCACGGTTCCAAACTTTAGAGTTTCTCCCCCTAAACTTGGGGAGGAAACAAGTACGATGGGATTTTTATGGGTGTTATATTTTAAGAGGAATTTTTTGACTACTTACATTTTTTCCTATTTTTATTTCTTAATATATTTTTGATTAAGAAAAATAGAGTTATTAAAATATAGACCCCTAAGTAACACAATCTAACCAATCATATTTATTTCTTGACGTAGCGGCTAGCGACATCTAGCAAACCGAGTGCTTGTTATGATTGATTGCTTACTCTCCGTCTTGCTTTCATAACTTTTTTTACAAAGCAAAGTTGTCGAAGGCAGCGCAGTGCTCCGTAAACGTGACGTCATTTGGCGCTTACGTCTATCTATACTAATATTATAAAGAGGAAAGATTTGTTTGTTTGTTTGTTTCGAATAGGCTCCGAAACTACTGGACCGATTTGAAAAATTCTTTTTCCATTAGAAGCCGACATTGTCCCTGATGAACATAGGCTACTTTTTTTAATTTTTTTTTTTTTTTGATTTCATGTATGTTTTAATGTTTCCGAAGCGAAGCGAGGGCGGGTCGCTAGTTTAGAATAAAACGAAATTCATGAATGAAAACTATCGAATTTCCAAAAAATTTATTATATTTTATGTTGACTGTTTATTTTGAGTCTACTATCAATTAAGATATAAGTATGTTAAAAAAATGAAATGTTGTCAATTATCACTCTGCATAATAGGCTGGAGGCCATTCTACTGCACTCATTTAGGGGACCTCCCACTGCGGTTTTAATTTGGTCGGTCCACCGCATTGGTGGCCTCCCGCGCGGTATTGTACCATCAACGCTTCCCTGTACAACGAGGCGTTCTATCGAGATGGCGCGACATCGTGAGACGCATCAAGTCTGCCCCTTCCAACACTACATGACGCTCACGACCACTCTGTCAAGAGTGACATGACAGAAGAAGAAATAATAGGCTCACTGAATTTGGTCCCCCTTTTTTGATTTTCGGATTTTTATCTTTAATTGTTTGTTCATTAATGTTCGAATGTAAAAATTGTTTGTTCGTCTTTTATTTATTTATAATTCATTAAACAAATGATCACCCTTAAGTAGGACCCCCTTACTAGATATCTTTATTTTTATCGCTCAGATTAATTAATTTTGAACAATTAACGTTGTTTCGACAACTATTGGTGATTGTTCGACCATAAAAACAATTAAATTCCCAATATTTTTTTTTTTATATCTAATAAGCAAACCATCACCTCACGCCATCTTTTTTTTGATTTTCGGATTTTTTTATTTTTAATTGTTTTTTCGTCTTTTATTTATTTATAATTAATTAAACAAAATGATATTTACAGTGATACCACACTGTCTTCTGGCTTCACTCAAAATTCCTCTTCTATCTTCTCTAACATTCGTTCTAACGCTACCAATAGACCATTTACCCTCCAGCTCGGGATCGTTTGCAATTTTTTTCCAGACTTCTGACTTCCATTGCGGAAATTCATCATCGGCAAAATAAGCTATGTATTTTTTTAATACTTTCACAGCTAAATCGACCGGCACAGCTGCTACAGGTGGCATAATAAGTTACTCGGAAGCTGCCTGTAAGAGAAAAAAAAACACCTAACTTAGTTGGTGAATTTTCTTACAACAATGGAAGCAACAATATATCTTATAATAATTATTGCAAAAAAAATAAAATTATCGATGAAGTGGAGTTTATCATATGCCGGTATACTAAATTTGATTTTACCTAGATAGGAAATATTTGATTATAAAAGTGTGATGAGTTACAGTTTCAAAGTTTTTTTTTTTCCGAAAATTCACCTTTTAATTGATCGTCAGCTATTATTATGCATATACTATTTATTATACTCGTAGTGCTGACTGACAGCTTTAACAAATGACGACTACGTCCGTTTATTTTTAGATTAGATATGACATGATATATACATATATATATTCAATAAATTCAAATAGTAGCGGATGAAAGGCGATTGCATGCAGCAGAGATGCGAATGTTGCGATGGATGTGTAGAGTAACGAGAATGGATAGAATACGGAATGAATATGTTAGAAGAAGTCTGAAAGTGCCACCAGTGACAGAGAAGCTGAGGAGTGCGCGTTTGGGATGGTATGGACATGTGATGAGACGAAATGACAATGAGGTTGGTAAGTGAACTATGAACGTGAAAGGATATAGACGAAGAGGTAGACCTAAGAAGAAATTGATGGATTGCGTGAAAGACGATATGGGTAAGAGGGGAGTGAGCGAAGAAATGGTATATGATAGAAGAGTATGGAAGGAGAAAACATATTGCGCCGACCCCAGGCGACTGGGAGAAGGGCAGGATAATGATGAATGATGATGATAAATTCAAATATTTTGAAGATGATATTTAAAAAAAAAATTAGCTTAAAATTTTAAAAATTAAAGATCGAAACTTATATCTAGTAAGGGGGGCCAACTTAAGGGTGACCATTTGTTTAATTAATTATAAATAAATAAAAGACGAACAAACATTAACGAACAAACGACGAACAAATAATTAAAAATAAAAAAAATCTGAAAATCAAAAAAGGTGGCGTGAAGTGATGGTTTGCTTATTAGATATAAAAATAATTAATAATTGGGAATTTAATTGTTTTTTTGATCGAACAATCACCAATAGTCGTCGAACAAACGATAAGTTATCAAAATTAATTAATCTGCGCGATAAAAATAAAGATATCTAGTGAGGGGAGCCTACTTAAGGATGATCATTTGTTTAATTAATTATAAATAAATAAAAGACGAACAAACAATTAAAAATAAATTAAAAAACCGTAAATAAAAAAAGGTGGTCAAATTCAGTGAGCCTGCATAATATCACACACGCTCTATATAAGCACAGACTCAACAGTGGTGTGATGCAGGGTGATGATTCACCTGATCCATTAACGGTGCTTTTAGGCACCACAAGCACCGGTCACCGTCCTCGTCGAACCCGTCGCTTGCGACGAAGGGCTCGACGAGCGAATTAACCCACAGACACAGCCTACTGAGTTAATCACCGGATCTTCTCAGTGGGTCGCGTTTCCGATCCGGTGGTACATTTTGCGAAGCACTGCTCTTGCTAGGGTCAGTGTTAACAACTCTCCGGTTTGAGCCCCGTTAGCTCACCTACAAACGTTAGGGTGAAGCTGAAATAGCCTCTCAAGGCTATCAGCATAGGTAGGGTATAAAGCAAAAAAAAAGGTGATAATTATGAACAAGACACGACAGTTTGCAACCTGTCTATAGTGCGACTAGCGGCCCGCCCCGGCTTCGCTTGGGAAGTAGCGAACGTAAAGAATTTTAGGTAATTTTTTTACACATTGGGTTACATTATTGGAGTTTTAGTAAAGATCCCTAACTTTTTTGAAAATATAATAAATATGAGTCGTCTATTATCAAAGGCGGCAATCTGTACATTTGGACAAAATTTTTTTATTGATATGTCAATACAGATTTATTTGAATATAATCGTCTCCTTCAAAGAATACGGTTCAAAACCTGCATTAAATAAAGGTTAATAGTTAACCTGTTATTTATCTAAGATGTCGTTCCGAAGAGTTTTGTGACTGCCAATGGAATACAAAGTCAATAATTCGTTTTTCTGATTTACCAATCATTGTCCAAAAGTCAGATTGCCGCCTTTGATAATAGTCGACTCATATAGTCTATATCACCCGGGGATAGCGTAGCTTTCCAACAGTGAAATATATTTTTAAATCGGTTCAGTAGTTTCGGAGCCTATTCAATACAGACAAACAAACAAATCTTTCCTCTTTATAATATTATTAGTATTAGTATAGACGACTCGACACAGACTCAATTAAGCTAAGCCCGCTACACCGCTTATTTTTAACCCTTTGACTGCCGTGTAGGTCACCGGTGCCCTACACGGCGCACTCAAGTAATCATATCGATTTCTGTTGTTAAGAGCCTGGATTGACTAACTTTGCCTCCTTTTGTCGTCGTGGCCTAAGCGATAAGACGTCCGGTGCATTCGTATGTAGCGATGCACCGGTGTTCGAATCCCAGGTGGGTACCAATTTTTCTAATGAAATACGTACTTAATAATTGTTCACGATTGACTTCCACGGTGAAGGAATAACATCGTGTAATAAAAATCAAACCCGCAAAATTATAATTTGCGTAATTACTGGTGGTAGGACCTCTTGTGAGTCCACGCGGGAAGCAGTAATGCGTTTCAGTTTGAAGGGTGGGGCAGCCGTTGTAACTATACTGAGATCTTAGAACATCATGTGGACTGTGAGCTCGTCCATCCATCTAAACAATAAAAAAAGACGTGTGGCACTCGGGGACTGCCGCGGTAAAGCTATTGCAAAGCATTTTTTATCAACTTATGCAATTACAATTAGACAATAATAATTTAATATTAAAACAATAATAAAAATAAGACCACGCTATATTTATAAACATTAACAAAAGCAAAACATTCACTGTCCCCTTCACACTCATAAGCTAGACCGCGTGAGAGAGAGATGGGCAGACTTTTTAGGATGCTCATGCAGTGCGACGTCACGCCGCGCGCTTATTCACAAACACCACAACAGCGCAACGTGTGAATGTGTTGAACGCGAGCTACATAGTAGGCGTAGTGGGGGTGTCAGGTTATTTTGGTTACGGAATTTCTTGATTCAGTCGCCGCGCTCAAAGCCCGCGATAGAAGCTATGCAATAGCTTAAAAAAATAAAAAATCCGTCTTAATTGGTGACGTAAGTTTTAAAAATACTATTGCTTCAAAAATTATGCGTAGGTATATTTCAATACGGGAGGATCTCAATACTCTTTTAAACGATAATTTTGGAGTTCTAAGTGGTGGATAAATTATCTTTTGTCGATATACAATAATTATTCTTATTAAAATCGTGACTTGCTTCGAAGAAATAACGCTCTATTTTAATTTTGATAGTGGTATTTTTTTAAATTAGCTAAAAAACGTGAGCTTTGATACTAATGTGATCACATTCAATAAAAAAGAATCAATTACCATACAAATACGTAAAGCAATTACTGTAACTTAGAAATATATTCAATTAATAAGTATGTGACAAAATTATATTGTTTTGAAAAAACGACAATTTATGTAGAGTGTTTCGATAATTAGATTAAACAGGAAAAAGATAGTTATCATTGTAATAATTTCAATTTTCAATAATTTTGACGCATAATAGTGCGAAAAAGGGGCTCCAGGGATTTTATAATTGAACATTGCTATGATGCCATGCCATGTTTCTTGCCATGTTTCTGCCTCAAAGGGCGCACCTGTGATACAATAATACTGGGAGTACAAAGTGGCAGGAGTTCAAGTAGCAGCCTCACGGTGACATTCAAGTTATGACCTCAAAACAAACCGAAAACCCAATAATCTGTTTACATCTTATTCACCCGAGTGCGGGTAGCTGGTTCTCTGAGTATTCACCAGAGCACTGCGGTAATTATTACTGGGAAGGTATCTTCTATGTACGCATCATTGAGTACCAACAGATAAATACATACTACCAAAATACTTTATTATATACATTGTATATCGCTGTTTTGCTCTTAACATAAAATATAATAGCAGCACTAGATTTACTGGTATACAGAATTATAGACATATATAAATACAAATATATACACATAAATAAAAACCTTAAAACTACTTTAGTATACCATGCCCTTAATGCCATCTGTAAATTTTAGGTTTAGACGCAATATTAAACAAAAAATCCTTTTTTTAATATAACATTTCTTTAATTATATATATATTTGTAACAATCCATACATTCAAGAGGGTGATTTTGGATTTTTTCAGTTCATTTTTATTTTAGTTTCAGCTTCCTTCAGCCTCAGCTTATCTCCTCTGAATTTGCTAAAAGAATGAGCCGGAATCAAAATTTTAATTTGTTATATTCTCTGTCAGCGTTTTTTCCATCTTTTATAAACTAAGCATCCAACTTTTATCAAAATTTTCTTTTTTCCATTCGTGTGATAATATTTGAGTTATGGCCTCTACATAATATTTTGTTAAAAGTAATGTATAGTTGTTAAATTCATCAACTCATAGCCACTTAGTATAAATAGGTCCATCACACATTTTTCTTATTAAGTATATAATTTATTTGTAATCGTTGGCCATCTACTGCATTCAAATGTATATTTTGTAAGCAATTTGATTTCTTTGTAATTTTTAGCAAGTTTCGGGTAATGTAACTAGCAATGTATGATTGCATGGTTACGGCCTCATTATAATATCATGATCTTCGTCAATTGTGGAACCTTCCACTTGCAGTACAGCACCTTTTAGAATGGCATCAATATTTTGAAGTCTTAACTCTCATTCTTGACTTGATTGATGAATTCAGTTCAGGCACTCCATCAAATTTAATTTAACTTTTCAGAAGATTCTTTCCAGAAACATTACACCCTTTCAAAGGACATGTAACTGAAAATGTAGGTTCCAATCTGTAAGCTTGACGGACACATTTTTGGATCAGGGTGATCATTCCCTCCACACATATGATACATAACAGTTTTTAATTTTCGGCCACTTGGACAACTTTTAACTGAACAAAGCTTTCCTATTGTTCCCAATTTTGTTTCTCTTTTCATTCACAACAAATGATTCATAATAATAAACAATCTAACTTTATAAGGCTTAAAAAAAATCAAATCACTAACCACATTATTTCAGGAATTATATTATATTAGTAATATTTACCACATTACATTTTTCTATGTGAATACTTGAGTTTTTAAACAGGTAGGTACTGCATAAATTTTGACCATAGATTTATACACTTAATATATTCGAATTTTGACCACATAAGTCACGACAAAATATTAAATTTTTCAACCCGGCACACTTCACTGAATAAAGCTGTTATATTCATGTCATTCCCACTTCTTCCACAAGCGCTATTTCAGTGAGTCTCCGAAGAACATATGGAGGGTAGACAATACCGTCTTTACTATAAGGGCACATGGGGCTCGTGCCCAGGGCCCCCATTCTCAGGGGGCCCCGAGGGATCGACAATTTGGTTACCAATTGTAGTCGAGAGCGGTCATTTTCGCAGCTTAAGAGAATAAACAATGAATTGCGATCAACAATGTTACAAGAACGGCTGAGTAATTTGTCAATTATGGGCATAGAAATTGATATCCTTCAAAAAATGACTTTAAAGATATAATGGAATATTTTGCTCAACAGAAATTCCGAAAGAAACCATTATGGTTATCGTAACCAAAAAACCAGCAGCATTCTAACATAATTAATATTATTATATCATACTGTATTTGATTACCTATAATAAATGGTCATACTCAGTAAAAAAATGTTATTATAATTTGCTTTTTTTACTTTCCATAAGGGCCTCAAATTCTTGTGTGCCCAAGGGCCCCAGCCTAGTTTAAGACGTCCCTGAGGGTAGAGGTAAGATGAGCCGTCTCATATGGAAGAAGCTTGAAAGTGTCCCACTTTCAGCACTACATTACAGTTAAAAAATCCTCCAGAATGGCGATAGCATAGGCACAGGGTATGATATGAATAGAGCAGTTATTAACTGATTGGAGTATGCTGAGTTAGGAAATTTAATATATTTGATGACTAGAGTAGTTAGTGACTGTGTCATATACAAGAACCTCACATGTTTACGTAGTCCAAACTAATTTCGTCAATATAACCTAAAATTATAATAAAATACTTTTTGTGATTTTGAAGTACTTACAGTTCTTTCGTCTTTTTTTATTTCTCTATCTTATTTTAATAACTTTCAGCGCCTTTTTTAAATTTACTGGTTGTTACTGTAGCGCCACCTTTATTTAGCAGATTTTAACGGACACTTGTTCACACACAGAAACCGTTCACCTTATCTCTACCCTCCAATCTCCATAGAAGAACAACAACTTGCTGTTTAAAGACGGACACTTTCTCTACTTGTCCCTCTGTAAACAAGATGTTTTCTAAGGGATTTTATGACCTGGTAACTAAGACCTTTAGGTCAAGTCTTATTTTAGTTTAATTCTTATTTTAATGAAAAATGACAATATATGGGGCAATGAAATGAAGATGCTTAATTTGAGATATCAATCAACTGAGATGAAATTAAATGAAGTGAGCTAAGATGATATGGGATGAAATATAATCTCAGTAAAATGGTGATCATTTACTGAGACTTTTTCAGTGGGCTTTTTGGAGGATCCCGAGAAGCTACGTTCAGCGGCTTTGTTTCATTTTCCCACATTTGTGCGCTTCCACAGATATTAAACAGTTAATAAACCACCGTTAATACACATTTAGACCTTTTTTTTTTTTCGGGCCGGGGGCCGAACCTCCTACTAGGTCCCCGCGCATAAGGGAATTATTACACATTTAGACCTGAAGAAACACTAAATAGACAAAGTAAAACAAGTCACACAACTTCACTCTTCGCGTTCCCGTCAAAAAATCCGTACACAAGATGTTCTTCCTTGCCTTTCTACCCGCTACAATTCTATTATTTTTTTAGGGATTTTATGACCTGGTAATTAAGACCTAATCATTTAGACCTGAAGAAACACTAAATAGACAAAATAAAACAAGTCACACAACTTCACTCTTCGCGTTCCCGTCAAAAAATCCGTACACAAGATGTTCTTCCTTGCCTTTCTACCCGCTACAATTCTATTATTTTTTTAGGGATTTTATGACCTGGTAACTAAGACCTTTAGATCAAGTCTTATTTTAATTAAATCTTTTTTACATGAAAAATTATATTATGAAATGAAATGAAGTTGATTAATATGAAACATGGCATAATAAATAATAAATAAATATAATAAATATTTACTAACAATCACACCACGTTAACTGGTCCCGTGCTAAGTTCGTAAATAACTCGTGTTACAAGTACCAGACAACGGAAATAAATGTAAGATTTTTATTATACACGTACATAATGTATTTAATATACATCCATAACCCTTGAAAAGACATTTGATAATTATCATACAAATATCTTCCCTTGGCGGGATTCGAACCCGCGACCCCTTTGTGTAGTGACCATGTCACTTACCACTACACCAGACAGCCGTTATGAATGTAATGAAATGAAATGAAATGAAATGAAATGATATGGGATGACATAATTCTTCTTCTTCTCAGTCGTTCACTCCTGGCGGAGTGGTCGTGGATACGTTTGTGTTAATGTTTGGTTGCGGCTTTTGAGAGGCTTCTCCATCTCTCTCTATTTGTGGTTGTACGTGTACACTCAGTAAGGGAACACTTCGTAGATAACTTAACCAAGTCTGTCCACCTTGTGGATGATCGGCCGCGAGAGCGTGACATAATTATGACCTCAGTAAAATGGTGGTCATTTACTGAGACTTTTCAGTGGACTTTTTGGAAGATCCCGAGTAGTTACGTTTGGCGGCTTTGTTTCATTTTCCCACATTTGTACAGTTTCACAGATATTAAACTGTTAATAAACCACCGTTATTACACATTTAAACCTGAAGAAACACTAAATAGACAAAATAAAACAAGTCACACAACTTCACACTTCGCGTTCCCGCCAAAAAGTCCCCTCACAATTAAATGATGGCTCAAGACCTACAGACCACATTCGCGTTTGTTACAGTTGTACATGTTCATAGACACGGGAGTACGTGACACGCAATGCTTCAACTGTTTTATTATTGACAGCTGACGTACCTAGGTATTATAATTTATAATATTCTTTAATGCGACTTAGTAAGTAGTTAAGAACCACATCTGATACTAATAACAGTGTTCTTAATAATGGATGGATGGTTCTCAATAATGGATGCATTTTAAAAATATCATCTTTTGAAGTGAAAACTTCTTTAGAATCGTTGTGATTTCAAACCGGATGCAACGGAAAAAACGACAGGTAAGAGACACATACAAAAATGTGTAGGATGAAGCCAGCAAAGAATGAGACAGAAATATACATACTATTTAATACAGCGCCATCTGTGAGATTTTTTAATACTAACGTGTGTATGAAAGCTCTTGTAGTGAATTTTAATTTAGGATTATACGTGAAATTAAAATATCAATTCACAGAGGGCGCTACCTTACAATTATTTACTAATGACAAAATTTTACATATACTTAAGACGTTTAGGATAATTGTATTTTAATTTTGGAAGGTTTCACTTCTACCACGTGTGAATTGCACACATTTTGTTTTTTTTAATGCTGTTGTTACTTCTTAGTCAGGACATTAGAGCAAAGTTATAGAATTATTGTATCGATGATACGTCGTGCGAATTGGTATGACATGCGAAATGGCAAGTTCATCAGCCGTCTTGAAGCCGTGAACATGATGTTCAAAGATTCCATTGCATACAAACGTAGCCATAGCCTGCCCATTGAGTTTCTCGGATTCTGTGAGGCACTGCTCTTGCTAGGGCTAGTGTTAGCAAATTATCTCAAGTTGAGCCCGTGAGCTCATCTACCGCGAGAGGCTGGAATAGCCATAGGAAAATGAAATAAAGCCACTGGACGTATACTCCGCGCGCGAGCTCCGAGGATTCGGGGGCTGAGGAAGCGGGCGGGCGTGCACCGCGCCCGACCGTCGCTTCATACCCCGCTCTCTCCCAGTACTAGTGTTGACCTTAACGTGAGAGTACATTACCGACTCGTTGTTTTTAATTTTGCGATAGCAGTGTTAATTGATTTCTAATATAAATAGTCATACACTTATAAGTCTTTTTGTTTGCACAAATAGCTATTTAATTTGATGAAAAAGGAATGGCGAGCACTAGCATCATAAACATGTCTTAGCATTAGAGGAATATTACTGGCAAAAGGATGGTTTAATGGAGGATGTTGTCGAATCATTTATTATTGAAGTATGTGAGGAGAGTGACATCAAAAGGAGAGTACATCAAATTCTTCAACTACTGAGTAATCTGATTGCGAGAGTAATTAATAAGATTTCACGTTCATTTTGTTGAATAAAAATCAGTTAATTAAATGAAATTCATACGTGATCAATGGTTTTTTTTTCAAGTACATAATACATTTTTCACTGGTGGTAGGACCTCTTGTGAGTCCGCACGGGTAGGTACCACCACCCCGCCTATTTCCGCCGTGAAGCAGTAATGCGTTTTGGTTCGAAGGGTGGGGTAGCCGTTGTAACTATACTGAAACCTTAGAACTTATATCTCAAGGTGAGTGGCGCATTTAGATTGTAGATGTCTATGAGCTCCAGTAACCACTTAACACCAAGTGGCCTGTGAGCTCTTCCGCCAATCTAAGCAATAAAAAAAAACCCTCATAAAACTATTTTATAATTTACACTCGCACGGAGGTTTAAGATGTGTTAGTATCGATAGCGCAATATCGACTAATTACAACACTAGCTCATTACGTCAATCATTACGTCATTCCTTAAAAATCCTCGGAGCTCGCGCGCGGACAGTAACTTCTCGGGATCCTCCAAAAAGTCCACGAAAAAAATCTCAGTAAATGACCACCATTTTACTGAGTTTATATTTCACCTCATATCATCTCGTCTCATTTCATTTAATTTCATCCCAGTTGATTAATGTCTCAAATTAATCATCTTCATTTCATTTCACTCCCTATTATCGTTTTTCATAAAAATAAGAATATATATTAAAATAAAACATGACCTAAAGGTCTTAGTTACCAGGTCAAAAAATCCTTTAAAAAAAATAGCAGCTGCTCAGTCGCAATGCTACATGCGCTACTCCGACTCGTTATGACGCGTTATAACATAGCAATTAGCAGCGGGCTGCTCACCTCTCGCGGCTCGGACGACGCCCTCTGTAATCCGTCCGAATTCAAAAACACTTCGTACACATACGGATGTTTCCGTTGCAAGTGAATCTTTAAATTGGTGATGGTCGTTTTGTAGGATAGCTTCCGCGTGCAGTAATTGCAGGTGGCGAGTTTATCGCCGCTAGTCGACTTCTCGAAGTGGTCCCACAGCGGCATGAACGTTTTGCGGGCGGACATTCGACGCGTTTAGCGAGCGTCGAGCGCGCGCCGAAATGATCGCAGGCGAATTAACGATAGCGCGCTACAACGCGTTGCTGCGACGACCGCCGCCATACTGTTTTTTTAGCGCTGTTTAACTAATATAGCAGTATTACCAGCTCTATCCGATTATTTCTCGAAACGAGAACTTAAATGAAAACGTTTTTAAAAGTATTCGTTTTTTCCGGTGTAATATCGAGCTGTAAAAGGCTAATTGGTTTACACGAGTATAATAAAACAATGTTTTCAAGACATAGCATAAAAATATAATACTGCTGGTAGGTACCAACAATTTCAAGATTTGTAAAATCTGCTCTTGCTGATTTTGTTGTGCATGTAAAAATAATGCGAATTTTTCATCGTTCATCTTAATTTCTTTTAACTCGTCGCCAATATAATAAAATAATGTTTTCAAGACATAGCATAAAAATATAATTATGATAGATGGTAAAAATGACAATGTGTTCGAAGTATATTTCAAATAATGGAATATGGAAAAGAGGGTTACAACAACGAGATTTTTATTTTTTTAGTGCTTAGATGGGTGAACGAGCCTACAGCCCACCTGGTGTTAAGTGGTTACCGGAGCCCATAGACATCTGCAACGTAAATGCGCCACCCACCTACACGCTAAGGTGCTAATTAGCAAGGATAAAGTCATCAACAACTTAAGAAAGAAAAATTCTAGACTTGTTAAAAAGATAAATTCACTTAACGATACATTACAAGTTTTAAGAAAATATTTAAATTAGACTCCAGATAGAGTTAATATTTGTTTCATTGATGTACACAATATGTCCTACCCAAAAACATATTTACGCTCAGATAAAAGTATAATTATTATGAGTTTAGAACACAATTTAACTAACTCTTAAAATACTAACTCAATGTCTTTTAATAAAAAAATATACAAATATTCGTTTTCACTCCATGTCTTGTCCTGCTGGCTAACTTCGGTCGTAAAATTTGATTGGTTATTGTACAGTGCTTTGTAATAACAACTTTAAACAATGCGCGTTAGGTTGAATTTGAAAAAGATGTTTTTTTTTTAAGGGATTTTATGACCTGGTAACTGAGACCTTTAAGTCATGTCTTACTTTAAATTAATATTCTTATTTTTATGTATAACTAGCCGTACTCGCCCGCTTCGCTGGGCATTTAAAATTAACATTGTTATTTATTGAAATTATTATTAGGGAGTCCAACACTCATTTAAATATTAGCCCATCCAATAACTACATGTTTTTTCTACGTGGATATTAAGTTTCAAGTCAATCGGATGCATGGTTCAGTAGCCATAACGGAACATCCGTAAAAACCATTGTAGATTTATATATTATAAGTATAGATGATAATATGGAGTGAAATGAAATGAAGTGAAGATGATTAATTTGAGACATTAATCAACTGGGATGAAATTAAATGAAACGAGATGAGATATATGGGATGAAATATAATCTCGGTAAAATGAAGGATCCCGCGAAGTTACGTCCAGCGGCTTTGTTTAATTTTCCCACATTTGTGCACTTTCACAGATATTATACTAAACAGGTAATAAGCCACCGTTGTTACACATTTACAACTGAAGAAACACTAAATAGACAAAATTAAACAAATCACACAACTTCGCTACTCGCGTTCCCGCCAAAAAGTCTTCCTATAATTGGTGAGTGTTTGGCGACAGCTTCGATTGCTACTTTTGTTTGAGACTGTGCATCTTGGGTTTTTGTATATCAACTAGCTGACCCGACAGACTTCGCAGTGCCTCAATCGGTAAACAGAAAACCTAAACTTTTGTATAATATAAACTTAAAGTAAACAAAAGGAATCCATCCCGCGGGGACACACTAAAGGAAAAACAAAATTGTTATTTTTATTTAATTCCGAGCATTTTCATATTTATCATTAAAAGGTTTTAAACCTTCTCTGGACTTCCACAAATAATTCAAGACCAAAATTAGCCAAATCGGTCCAGCCGTTCTCGAGTTTTAGCGAGACTAACGAACAGCAATTCATTTTTATATACCTAGTCAGGTCATAAGTATTGTCACACAGTAAAAACTTTTCTTTTAGAATGCTGGCCACAAAAAAGTTTATTGAATTCGAATTTCGAATTGTTCATGAAAATAAAAATGTATACTTTTAGAATTTTACTAATTTTTAAATATGGAGTGGACGCTTAAAGAAGACCGTGTTGCAGTTATTGCGTTGCATCGTTGCGGTTACGCGCCAATTAAAATTTTTAACATACTGAAAAATGGAAGGCCTGTATTCAAAATCACGGAGGTCATTTTGAATAAACTTTAGTGTCATAAGAATCTATGTTTTGTTAAGTTCATTTTGGTATATGAATGGTTACATAATGAATAAACTTGTTTCAATTATTTTACATTAAACATGTGACAGAATTTATGACCTGACTAGGTATATAGATGAAGATGACTAGAACCTTTTTTTTCCTATCGATGCGTTGATGGCCTCAAGGCTTATTCCAACAACATCTGGTTTCGATTAGTGACTTTGAATATTTTTTAGATATTATTTGTATTACGGTCAACAGTGGCTTACACTAAAATATAAATAAATAATAGTTTAACTAAAACTAAAAAATACGTTTTTATAGAAAATCCAACTAAAAAATAGAAAATAATTATTAATAAATTTGAATAAAAAATAGTAGTTTAAGAAGAAATGATTTTATTGTAAAAAAAAGTGTATTATATATATAGCCCGGTAGTTTCCCTTCTTGGCCTTGACGCAGACACTCCGGGTCTCAGGAAAACAAAAAAATCGCTAATCCTGATTATCCTAGTTTAGGATAATGGATCAAACTGATTAAATTATTGAATTGTCATCGGTCTTTAATAAGTATGCCAAATTTCGAGTTAATCCGACGTTTTGAACGGGATCAAAATCATGTTCAAAGATTCCGTTACATACTAACATACGTATGAAGCTAATAAAAGCGTATTAAAAAAGGAGAGCTTAGACACGCCATTTCAACAAAACGGCACGACACGAGAACTCTCTCTCCATTGTGGCCGCCGGTAACTACATTCCGGTCCTGCGGACAGAATGGATAGCAGTTGACGTCGCCCAAAACACGTCATTTCGGAACCTCCCTATCCACTAACGGTGCTTTTAGGTACCTCAAGCACCAGTCATCGTTCTCGTCGAACCTGTCGCTTGTGACGAAGGGCTCGACGAGTAAATTAACCCATAGACACAGCCCACTGAGTTTCTCACCGGACCTTCTCAGTGGGTTGCGTTTCCGATCCGGTGGTAGATTCTGCGAGGCACTGCTCTTCCTAGCGTCAGTGTTAGCACCACTCCGGTTTGGGCCCCGTGAGCTCACCTACACGTTACAGCAAAGCTGATATAGCCTCTCAAGGCTATCAGCATAGGTAGGTTAAAAAAATGTATCACGTAACTTCATCTCGTGAATCTGGACCACAGTAATAAACAGGTATTGTTCGCTTAACACAAATACACCTGCAAGTTAAGAGTTTTAGCAATTTTAATCAAAAGTACAAGGCAAGAGAAGACGCGGCCGATTCCCAGCCCGCTGGACTGACCTAATAAAGAGAGCGAGCGAGTCCACCACGGCGCAGTGTAGTCGAGACGCTTCGAGCCCCCAGACCTGGAAGCGCATTCCCAGGGAGGCATTCCTCTTCAACATTGGGTACCTAACGCATGCTTCTACGTGCACATGATCAGCGCAACCACGATCACTCTGACCAGAGCGTCCGACTTAGAAGAGGAGTAGTTTTAACTTTGTCTCCGGCTTGGGGAATCCAGAGACGGCACTGCGGCGGTAGCCATGGCAGAACACAAGATATTTGATAGATGCAAGACAAGTTCTGAACAACATTAGGACCGTCGGTCTGCCGAGCAATATCACCCGCTCGGTGGAAGATATTCCCTTCGTCGTATTCCTACAGTACTATAACATCCGTACCTGGGCCTCGTCCTCGAAAACTTCGTAGTGCGCTTTTATCAGGTGCTTCTCCATCTCGCCGATGTCATGGGACTGGTGGCAGTGTCTGCACCGCGCGCGGCCGCCCGTCTCCTGCTCGAAGTGACACCACAAGTCTATTTCGCTTACTTCCATGCTGTCAGAGTCGGTATCTGTCGGAATTAATTATGATCTTTAAATAGTCGTACAACTACTACTAAAATTAGTATATCAGAAGAAGTGTGAAAGTAGTTCCGGTAAGCAACAAATTAAAGAGCGGACGGTTGGTGTGGTATGGACATGTGATGCGTGGAGAGAAGATGCATGTGACTAGGAGATGTATGGAAATGGTAGTGCAAGGTAGAGGGGGAAGAGGTCGACCGAAGAAGACATGGATGGAGTGTGCTAATGACGATACGAGAGAGAGAAGAGTGAGTGTTGAGATGACGGCTGATAGAAGAGAATGGAAGAGAAAAATTAGCCGTGCCGACCCCACCTAGTGGGATAAGGTGGAGAAAAAGAAGACTACGTATTATGATTTCCTCATAGGTCAGCGGAGAGGATGATGATCTATGGTGTTAGGGGCTGCTGCAATCATCGGCATTGGACTAACAGTTTAAATTTGTTCCAAGTACCATTCGGTTGACCGTGTATCTTCACTGACTGATTAGCGCCGCTCCAATTCCTTAGGCGCTCGTGGTGGGTCTTTCGTTAGTGTCTGGTCTATCGAGCAACTCCACTAGACATTACGGTACGATATCACCAGCCGTTACCGAGTATTTACAAATTTGGCGGGTTTCATTTGCCTTCGTGAACACGTGTTAAGGATTTATTTCACTACAGTGATGGGTACCAGCCCGCGAGATTACTTCATATCAGTCCACCGGTCGTCTTTGGTTTTTTCTTTCACTACCTAATCGTTGGTAGCATAACTTCGCGTGAACGGGTAGGTAAGCTCACAGGCCTCACTCTAGAAGGAGCTGATAACACTGACTCTCTATTAAGAGAAGAACTTTCCTGAATCTACCACGGCATTGAAATCGCGACCCGCTGACGAGTTTATTTTATTTTATTTTTATTGCATAAATGGGTGGACGAGCTCACAGCCCATCTGGTGTTAAGTGGTTACTGGAGCTCATAGACATCTACAACGTAAATGCGCCACCCACCTTGAGATATATATTCTAAGGTCTCAGTATAGTTACAACGGCTGCCCCATCCTTCAAGCCGAAACGCATTACTGCTTCACGGCAGAAATAGGCAGGGTGGTGGTACCTACCCGTGCGGACTCACAAGAGGTCCTACCACCAGTAAGGATGTCTATGGCCTAGTTCGCTAGTCGAGCTCTTCTCGATTCGTATTTAGGCCACGACGACCTTCGGTAATATTGCTAATAAAATATCGGACAGAGTTTTGCTGCTTCTTTTTAAATCAGACGCGAGCGCCCTACGTCGTCCAGACACAATATTTGAAGGCCTCAGTTCACCTCAGTCATTATCAGTGTTATTGCCATGCAAGTTACCTAGTGTTGACGTGCACGAAGCCTTCGAGCGCGCGGCTGCGGACTTGCCCCGGTACCACGGACCCCGGGAGACGAGTTCCTTAAAAGCGCTCTTATGTTTGAGTCTTAAGTGCTGTTTTAGATTCGTAATCGTCGTCTTGTACGATAAACTCTTCAAGCATATATTGCACTCGGCGATTTTATCCTCCTGGTTCTTTTGGAAATAGTCCCAAATCAAACAATTGCCGCTTCTTGACATTTTCACTTTGTTATATTAGACGTTTATAATGCTGTTTTTTTTTATTTTAACAATTAAACTAAAGTCTCTGTTGTTCAAATTTAGACCGATATAGACTTTAGAACGGTTGTCGTTTTCGTAACCAGCCTCCTAAGTATCACGAAAATCATATCCTTTTCGACTTGTCCCTAACAGTAATAACCGCCATTAATTTTTAGAAAATGAATGAAATTTACTATTCTCTGAAGTTTATTTTATTTTACCAAGATATTCCGGGACGCTTGCACTTTTATGCCATAGGCAAAGCTAAAAGATTATCTGAATTTTTTTAAAACTTCTCTTTCTCCGTATTCTATGATAGTGACTGAAAAAGTAAAATTTAATTTTGAACTTGGTCACATCAGGCCTGCCGACGTCAAGACTGTAAATACATAATGTCAAACGTGACTAATTTTCAGTGTTAAATGATTAATGAATTCGCTGTTTTTTACTATTCTATAATTTTATTATTTACACAACACTCAATTCACTGTGAACTTAACCAATTTTATAGTAACAAAATCGAAGCGCACGCTCTTTACCAACGTAATGCCCCGTGAATTATTACGTCAATACACTTTTAAACACACGCTCGTTGCTACCTGCTTAAAAGCGAAAAGCATACTAGCGTTGTCTTGCTTGTACAGACGCGAACCGTTTAAACGAAGGGAGCACTGAAGAAATAAGAACGTAGCTCTAGTCAAGCAAAGTATTAAGAAATAAATGAAACCTAATTTGGTCGCTTAGTACTATCTAATGCCAGTTTCAAGTGAATCTTATTTGAGTGTAGATAAAGCTATTTTTCAATTACAACGACATGCTTAACTTCTGCGAGTTGAAATTATATTGATTTGTAAAATACGTTAATAGCTACGTAAGTTTTCTAAATAGAAATAATTTTTACATTATCAGTGTAACAAGCAAAAGTATTTATTAAACTTTTTTGAACAGCAGACTTTTTTAATAGCTTTTCGTTTAAACGCCTACATTTACTATTATTAGCTTAACATTAGCTTAATCACTGTAATTTGTAAAACAAAACATTTGATTGCACTTCACTTCTATTACATTAAATGTTTAATTCAAGTAGAAATGTTCATCAAAATACAGTTCACAAAAACACAGTTCATGAAAATACGTATCACCTAATCAAAATGCTAATAAACATTAAAAGTGGTAGGTGGTACATATGCAGTTAAAGTAAACAATAATTACTAAGAAGGTTATGTATGTACATCCTTAAAAAAATGAATTACTTATAAATCTTCAGATGGGACCTTTTAAAAAAATAATATCTCTTGACTAATACATACAGGTTTTCGCGGTTCATTTTGCGAAAAAGAAATGTAAGTATATATATACTATTTGTTATACATGAGTCGTCTATTATCAAAGGTGGCAATCTGTGCATTTGGACAAATTTTTATTTTGATATGTCAATTCAGATTGATTTGAATATAATCGTCTCCTTCAAAGAATACGGTTCAAAACCTGCATTAAATAAAGGTTAATAGTTAACCTGTTATTTATCTAAGATGTCGTTCCGAAGAGTTTTGTGACTGCCAATGGAATACAAAGTCAATAATTCGTTTTTCTGATTTACCAATCATTGTCCAAAAGTCAGATTGCCGGCTTTGATACTAGTCGACTCACATGATTGAAAGAAATAATGTAAAGTCAGACGAAATAATTATGAACTTAATTAATCAGGTTACGTATTAGTAGTGCAATGCCGCATCATATCTCTTGTTTCATAGTGATTCTAGGTTTAAGAGGGAAATTGTGGGACAAAACCATTGAGTGAAAATATAAGAAATTATTAGAAGGCGTAATGATAATGGAGTTCATATTATTGAATGTGAGTTTTTGGTGTATTTAAATGATTGGAAGGTAAGTGGAGGAAGAATAATTGCTAAGATACACTGGACTGATAATGTTCAGAATATAACTGCATTGTTATGCAGAATTCTTGCAGTACTAGTCTACAATTTACAATCGAATTGCAAACTCCAAAATGAGTCCAAATAAAAGAGGTGAAAAGCTCAGTATTGATGTTACAGATATAACACAAGATTCTTGGCCTTCATTCTGTTTACTTGTGCAAATATCTTTAAATCAATAATATAATAAATATGCTGTATTTAAAGCTTAGCGAGAGTTCTAATATGTATGCACTAATGAAAATTTATTACAAAAAGTATCAATTCTTAATATGATAATTCACATATTTTGCTTTATAGAGCTTTAGATGTTGACAATGTACACTGAGAAGCTGCTATATGTACACCAAATCGTTTGATGAAGTAAACCACAAAATTGTTAATAAATGTTCTATGATTGAGTTCCTTAATTCATTCTTGGTCAACAGACACTCAGCTGTTGAAATTGATAATTATAATTCAAGTTTCAGAATCCTTCATAGTACGTTTTGGAGTACACCAACACTAATTTAGATATTTGGTAATATTTTTATTTTCTTTGCGGTGCCGTGGAAAACCTCACAGTCTACTTGGTGTTCAGTACTTACCGGCTCCATAGACTTTGACAACATAAATGCCAGCATGCACATTGAGAGTTCGAAGAAGAATTATATTATCTAACTGTTGTAAACTTTACCATAATCTTTACTACCTCATACTATAACTGACGAATCAAGCTCAATTGGGTTTTTCTGTATCTTAGTGTCTCATTTTTATTTTTGATCACCAGTCATCGCTTGCCCACATAAAAGTGGTCTAATTTTAAATTTGGTAACTTTACTATTTCAATGTTCACATTGTTACTAATATTATGATGATTTTGAACTTACTTTAAATAAAGGTTTTTCAATTAAGACTATTGTTTTTTATTGATTTCTGCTTCCAATTTTAATAATTAGCTTAATACCGTTATTGACTCATCATCAGCTCGAAGACATCCATGGTTGGACAGATATTCTCCTAATAAGAGGGTGGGCTTTCCATAATCAGCAAGCTTTTCTGAAGTCGTCGTGACCTAAAGGATAAGACGTCCAGTGCAGTCGTATCGAGCGGTGCAACGATTTTCGAATCCCGCAGGCGTGTACCAATTTTTCTAATGAAATACGTAGTTAACAAATGCTCACGATTGACTTCCACGGTGAAGGGATAACATCGTGTAATAAAAATCAAACCAGCACCATTATAATTTGAGTAATTACTGGTAGTAGGACGTCTTGTGAGTCCGCACGGGTAGGTACCACCACCCCGCCTATTACTGTCTGAAGGGTGGGGCAGCCGTTGCGCTGTAAAAACGGAGACCTTAGAACTAATATCTCAATCACAACATCAGGTGGGCCGTGAGCTCGTCCACCCAACTAACCAATAAACAAAGCGTGTTGGCGATTGTTGTGTGAATTATTTATATATATATATATATATAAATGAATTGCTGTTCGTTAGTCTCGCTAAAACTCGAGAACGGCTGGACCGATTTGGCTAATTTCGGTCTTGAATTATTTGTGGAAGTCCAGAGAAGGTTTAAAAGGTGGATAAATATGAAAATGCTCGGAATTAAATAAAAATAACAATTTTGTTTTTCCTTTGATGTGTCCCCCGTGAGAAGGATTCCTTTTGTTTGTTTTAAGTTTATTTTATACAAAAGTTTGCGTCTTTTATTTATCGATTGAGGCACTACGAAGTCTGCTGGGTCAGCTAGTCATATATAGATATACACTATTATAGTGATAGTCTGAGAACGCTACTGCCGATTTTCTGGGGAATTCTACTTGTTTTGTTGACTTCCAAGGTAGGAAATGATCAGGCCCTTTTTTTTCGAGGCCACTTTACAGCTAATTATTGAATCTTATTTAATAGTCAGGTGAAATGAAAACTTGTTCATTATTTTAACTCATTTATTTGCACAACTGTGTTTAAATGCACTTTTTTTCGCCTGCCAACTCATAGTGCCATCTGCTAGAAGTTACGAGAAAATATATTGATTTTCGCATGTCCATCTTTAGAAAATGTTTAGTCAGCTTAGCACTTAATATAAAGATTTTTCAAAACTAGTGAATAGTTTTTATACGTAGTGAAATAAATAAAATATAACGGTATTAGAGATACTTTTGATATACGTCAATGTGTACTCGATATCCGATACTCAATACCAGAAATACTAGGTATTATTTTATCTTGAAAAAAGAAAAAAATATATTTTTGTACATTTTTCTTAACCTAAGACAGATTGTAATCTCGGACGTAATATTACAATTTACTGTAGAAGGAAAAAGGAAGCACATTTAATAGCTAATAATATATTTAAAGTATTTAAAGGTCACTTTACTTTCGTTGTTAGGCTATAAAAACTATAATTTACTATTTAAATCCGTTTAAAATATGAACTATAGACTTAACAATTTCTCTCAATCTATTTTACAAGGATTCTTTGAATTATTACTATATACATAATCTGTTATTTAATTCCTAAAAATCGTGTTACAGTAATGAATCTGTTTACTAGTATTTAACGAAAATACTTTTCTAACATTTACATCACGATTTGTGAAAAACAAATACTCTATTCTGTAATAGCCTAATATCACCTGTTACTTAACCTAATACTTACTAGTACATAACAAGTTATAGTTATGCCTCGTCGCCCGCGTCAGGCGCAACACTATCTGGGATTTTGATCTTCACAACATCCTTGTCCTTCTCGCATTTGACCTGCGCTTCGACGGCTAGTTGGACAAATTTGAGCTGCAACTCGCTAGATACGGACTTGGGCAGATCCTTCAGTATCGATATCAGATATTTAGCTAAATGATCCAAGGGGTCCATGACCTCGGGCGACTGCAGAACAATTTTATTTTCGCTCGCATCGTAGTTTCTAGAATATTCCGTGCGATATTTCTTTGGCTCCACGTCCGCGTATATGTACTCGTGCTTGGGGCGCTTGCGCTTCTTCAACGGCGAGCCGGTTATTTGTTCCATCATCGATTTTATTTCTTCATTCTATGAATGTAACGTATAATATATTTTGCTGGATATATTAAGCTAAATTAGCAGTAATATGTTTTATTTATTGCTTAGATGGATGGACGAGCTCACAGCCCACCTGATGTTAAGTGGTTACTGGAGCCCATAGACATCTACAACGTAAATGCGCCATCCATTTTGAGATATATGTTCTAAGGTCTCAGTATAGTTACAACGGCTACCCCGCCCTTAAGGTCACACGGGCAAAGCTTAGTTTGTTAGAGTTAATGTTGTTTTATTTATGGCACAGGCGGGTGACTCGGCTGACGGCAACCCGAGCTAAAGTGGTTACCAGAGCCCATGGACATCAACAACGATTACATGACGACTATTATATCCGCAAAGCAATAATGCGTTTCGGATACCGCGATAGGCGATATACTATTGTTGCAGCTTATCATGAAATGGGTCGAAAGTTTAATGAACTATAAAGTTCATTATTAGTGTTTTTTTTATTGCCATTGTAGGCATTGTAGGCCCACCTAATGATAAGTGGTCACCGTCGCTCATGGACGTCAGCAATTCTAGGGGCATAGCCAAGCCGCTGGCTACCATTGAAGGCCTGCCATTGAAGATATATCAAGTGTCACGACACTCACTTCATTGGTAGCGTTTATTTGTCCTTGTTGTGAAAATTCATCTCCCTGTTCAGTTTCGATTTCATACACCTTACCATCGGTCGAGACGAATATTTTCTTTATCTGCAATATGACATCGTTAATATAAACAACTTACGCGACTGAAAGAGCGCGTTTTTTTTTTGATGCGGTAATTTGTTATCGATCTTCCCAATGCTAATCTGTGGAACTGAGGTATGTGACGAAAAACCGTCAGATTTGAAACGGTCATAACTACGAGACCGATAGTATGTTCAAAACGACCGCGCCGGCTACGGGTAGATCAAGTCGTTACGTATCATTTAATTACATCTGTTGTCTGTGACGTCATCGCAAAAGCGAAGTTTTCAGCAAAGTGAGATGGTAAAACCAATCGCCGGGTAATTTAATTTATATTTTTTTAATGGCTCTTGTAGGCAGACGAGCATACGGCCAACCTGATGGTGAGTGGTTACCGTCGCCCATGGACGTCAGCAATGCCGGGGGCAGAGCCAAGCCGCTGCCTACAAGCTTAACAGCAACAAAAATGTAATACTATTATGACCTTTACCTCATGTCGATAGCGGCGCTTATGTTGTGGCCTCTAACGGCTCCGGGAACAACTTCAAGCGTGAGGTTGTGAGTGTGTGTGTATGTGTGTGTGGGAGAGAGAGAGAGAGAGAGAGAGAGAGAGAGAGAGAGAAAAAGAGAGGGAGAGAGCGCTCTCACGGTACATGGTTACCGTCTGTGTTACTACAGCTCACTAGTCAGCCACTGTGAGCCGCTACTCACCCCGTCCTCGTCCGTGGTTTCATGTTTTTGCTCTTTCAACATATTATTGATGCCCGTGTACGAACTGCGCCTACGAGAGATACAGAGAATACATTTATAACGTCGACAGTAGCCAGAGCTGCGTGCAGTAGGTACTGGCGGTAGGACCTCTTGTGAGTCCGCGCGGGTAGGTATCACCATCCTACCTATTTCTGCCGTGAAGCAGTAATGCGTTTCGGTTTGAAGAGCGGGGCAGCCGTTGTAACTACACTTGAGACCTTAGAACTTATATCTCAAGGTGGGTGGGGCATTTACATCGTAGATGTCTATGGGCCCCAATAACCACTTAACACCGGGCGGGCTGTAAGCTCGTCCACCTATCTAAAAAATAAGATACGGAATAAAACTATATTTATGTGAGCACGTTTAACTCGTAAACACTACTAGGAATTGATCCCTCATTCTGCCTCACTATTTGGGTCTGCGGTCACGCTGTGGATTACGATTTCAACGAACTCGCTTCACCAAGGTTTTCCGTGCACTATGTCATATGATTCTAAGAACATGGGTGTGGCGGGTAGCCATCATAGAACACTAGATATTTGACAGATGCCTGAATCTCGCTTACGACATTTTCAAGATAAGCTTGCATATACCTATACAAGTTCCGAACAACATTACGACCGTTGGTCTACCGAGCAATATCATCCGCTCGGTAGAAGATCTTCCCTTTGTCGTATATCTCCACAGTGGCTCCAGGGTTCTTATCGAATGAAATTCAAGGACACATAAGTACTACATTTTTACTCAAAGGAAAATTTGTAGGGAATCTTGCGAGACTTGGACCTCTTGTTTTAAGGGGGCTGGCTATAATCGCGTCGTGATATCGTGGATCGCGAGTTCGTTCAAATCAAATCCAATCAAATTAAATCAAATCAAAAAAAAATTATTAAACATAAATGAAAGTACATACTTGTTGAACGTCAAAAGAACTACCGCCAATTCACAAGAACTAGCTTCCGTCCTGAGAAGAACTGGCAAGAAACTCAGCGGGCATGTCTTTTTTTTTTTTAAATATTAGATTTTTTTTATATTAGATTTTTTTTTAATATTAATTTTTACAATGAGTATTATAACATAACAATTATTACAATATTGAAATGCCCGGAGCGAGCAACTCATTCCCTCGTCTAAGCAATAAAAACGTTGAAGGAGCTACCTACACACTTTTGATTACTTTCTACTGCCGCCTCAGAGTTCAATTAGCGTTATTAAAATTCTAAATTCATGCCAAACTCAAGTTTAAAGTGTATTTTTATCGTTTACTTTAGGGCTGCCCTATTAAGCTTGGCAAGCGTGTATTTTTTCAATGAAACCTGCATGCTAAACCGACTCACTTCTCACTATTGGCAATCTCCTTTTTCATTTGGCTGTGTGCGAACGGATGCTTCGTCTTGACATGTTTCATTAAGTTTGACACTGACGTCCGGAATGACATAACGCTCAGGCAAAGGTTGCAGCGCGCCAAACACTTGGCCTCGTCTAAAATCCCAAAATATTTCCATGCTTGACTTGTCCGTCTTGAGGTCTTTTCCGCGCTGCTATGAAAAAAAGCAACCACCTTATAATGTTATATGCTATCAGAGTCCAGACAGGCTGACCTTCGACCATTGAAAACTTGAGGTCCAGCCACGAGCGGAGCTCATGGTGCATCTGGTTTTAAGGGGTTACCGGAGCCCCTGGGCTCTAGATTAAGACCTGATATGTAATATTACTTGTAAAAATTTCTGCCCTTGATATTATAAATTAAAAAAATTAAAAATATCGTCACTATTTTTAGCACCATTTTTTTATGATTGAGGGAGGCGTTTCCAGCTTCACCAGGACAGGCAGGCGAGCAAAAGCTCAGCCAGGAGGGCTTTTAGCACCGCTTTGGAATGCAGTTTGATCACTAAGAAGAATCAGCGAAAAGCTAAGGATCATTATCATTACACATAATATTTACACTACACACATAATCCATAAGCTCATGAGCTCATTATCCATGACCTAACGTCAGTCCATGAGCGGAGGTAACCATTTATCATCAAGTGAGTCGTATGCTCTCGTCTGCTACAAGAGCAATAGAAAATATAATTTACAAAATACTACTAAATCAGATATATTACGTGATCATAATAAATATAAAGGACTGTAGAAAGATTGACTTGAGTTTCAAGAAAGTTTTCCACCACCGATCATTAGCGTCTAAGATATTTATTTATTTTATTTATTGGGTACCAACACAGAAGATTACAGGTGTCATATACATTGATTTCACACTAAATGCACAGTTACAGGTAGGTACCGACTGCATGCATTGAAAAAAAAAGCGGTTCCGTTGTATAAAAAAACAAAAAAAACTATGTATAACATTATATGAAGACTTCACATTATTACACATTTACTACCAAATACGCTATTACTTAATTAAAAAACTCATTGAGCAAGGCTGTAGACTTCTCGTCTAAAACTGTCAACAGTGCCAGCAAAAACGTCCAGAGAATACTTGTTATGCAAATTATTTAAATCCCCAACTAGTCTGCTGCGATAGATAGAAGATAGTTGTGATCAATGTTCTTCTTTGAATTCACTCCTAGGCGACGATGACTGTTTTTTTGATCAGGTTGATTTTTTTATCACTGGTGGTAGGACCTCTTGGGAGTCCGCACGGGTAGGTACCACCACCCCGCCTATTTCCGCCGTGAAGCAGTAATGCGTTTCGGTTCGAAGGGTGGGGTAGCCGTTGTAACTATACTGAGATCTTAGAACTTATATCTCGAGGTGGGTGGCGCATTTACGTTGTAGATGTCTATGGGCTCCAGTAACCACTTAACACCAGGTGGGCTGTGAGCTCGTCCATCCATCTAAGCAATAAAAAAAAAAAAAAAGGTGGGCAGCAAAACCATCGATTTATCTCTATTAAGTGCTGCGAATATAGTATTCAAATCGTACAGGAATCAATCTTGCTAATGAAATATGTACTAACTATGCCGAGACATTAGCACTCATATCTCAAGGTGGATGGCGGCATTTACGTTGTAAATGTCTATGGGCTCCGGCAACCAAATAACACCAGGTGGGTTGTAAGCTCGTCCACACACCAGTGTGCTTAGTGCGAGTTTTTTAACGTTCTCGATAGCGTAAACGTTAGCTCAAAATTGTATGGAGTTGGAACAGCGCCCCTAGCGGCAAACGTAGGTAAACGATCCCATTCCATACAAAGTTGAGTTACCTAACTTTTACGCTATCGAGAGCGTTAAAAATGTCGCACTAAGCTCATTGATAAATAAAAAAAAATGTACTTGACATATTATTATGTTAAAAAATTCAATAGTTATCGTAATATGCCAGCAAATAGTTGTTCATAGTTTTATACACTTCACCTTAGACACAAAAAAATGAAGTTATCAGGTACCATTTTTTTTTAAAATGATTTAGTAAATTTAATTAAACTATAAAATTGACGAGAAGAAAGCTGTTTGGTTTATGGGACATTTCGCTGAATACACACATATATTTTAGTTTGTAATTAACGGTGAGTTTTATTTGGTACTAGTGGGCCCGACAGACGTCCCGCATACACAAAATGAATGAATGAATCCCTACACAAAAAAACATTCAAGTCTATCCAGTCGTTTAGGTGCAGATAAGGAGGGTAGAGGTAAGGAGAACCGTCTCTGTGTGTAAAAAGTGTCCGTTAAAATCGGCTAAATAAAGATGGCGCTACAGTAACAACCGAGTAAATTTAAAAAAAAGGCGCTGAAAGTTATTAGAAGATAGAGAAATAAAAAAGGACGAAAGAACTGTAAGCACTACAAAATCACGAAAAGTATTTTATTTAAAGCTGTTAAGAAAATGCAGTCGAGGTCTCCCCGTTTTACCACTGCAATAATTTTAGGTTATATTGACGAAATTAGTTTGGACTACGTAAACATGTGAGGTCTTGTATATTGCACTGTCACTAACTACTCTAGTCATTAAATGTATTGAATTTCCTAACTCAGCATACTTCAATCAATTATCAACTTTTCATAATAATATCATACCCTATGCCTATGCTAGCGCCATTCTGGAGGATTTTTGAACTGTTAGTCAGTGTGACAGCGGAACACTTTCAAGCTTCCTCCCATACGAGACGGTACTCCTCTACCCTCCATAGTTACAAAAACCTAAGAAAAAATGGATGGATTGCGTGAAAGACGATATGTGTAAGAGGGGAGTGAGCGAAGTAATGGTATATGATAGATGAGTGTGGAAGGAGAAAACATATTGCGCCGACCCCTGATACCTAACTCGGAGAAGGGCAGGAGAATGATGAATGTTTTCAAAACTTCAATTAACTTTACTCCCTCCAAAGAGTGAAGAAGTTTTTTTTTGATATGATATTGTTTTTTTCAAATTTTAAACTTTGAATGGCTCTGCTATAAAGTTGCAAAAATGTTTCTTAAACAAAATATTTCAGCCCTTGATACCATATTTTGACCCCGAACCTGGGAATACCGCCCGCCACCGGAGTAGAGTTCATCCATACTACCTGGAGCCACTGCGGTCATCCACAGTGCGTTTCCAGAGTTCTTTGCCAAGTACCATCCGGCTATGGAATGAGCTCCCCTCCAGTGTTTCCCCGAGCGCTATGACATGTCCTTCTTCAAACGAGGCTTGTGGAGAGTATTAAGCGGTAGGCAGTAGCTTGGCTCTGCCCCTGGCGTTGCTGAAGTCCATGGGCGACGGTAACCACTCACCACCAGGTGGGCCGTATGCTTGTCTGCCTACACGGGCAATAAAAAAAATATTTGAGTGCTGCAAACTAATACTGGTATTTTTGATAACATTTATCTACAGTTACAAAAAGCTGTGGAGTGTCTTTAACAGTACATATTTATGGTGAACTTTTAAATGAGCTTCATTGGTACTATTAATGTCAACGGTACTGACATTTCAAACTGCAATCTTGTTCATGGCGGGTTGATTAGCAGCGTTGGTCACTGAAATTATTTGAATACTTTAATTTGATGCCTTAAAACCATTATTTGAAACTGGTAAACTATAGAAGCTTCAATTATTCAATCAAGAAGTAAGGAATCCCACGCTCAGACACTGTGGCTGGTCTTGGAGTGGGCCCGTGTTTACTAGTGGATGTCTGTAAACTGTTAGCAGTAAGAGTAAAAATAAAACCCAGATATTGTCACAGTTAATAACTTCTATAAGTTTGTTCCAAAAGATTAATTTTGAGAAAAAGTATAAATTTGTATTGAAAATTTAAATACAGAATGTCTCATTTACAGAAATTAAGACCTGAAATTGAAATTTTATTATTTTTTTTGTAAAGCATTTACTTAAACCCAACATACAACTTTACCCAATTTTTTTGTTATATGATAAAATATGTAAAATGTACACATTATGTCTGTAAAGTAAATGGCACTAAATCACAACATTCATAAAAATATTAAACTTACTCATTAATTTATTGCATATTTATTATCACTGCAATTTTATGTTTGAAAATGTTCTTTTTTAACATAAGATAATTTCTAAAAATACACTAAAATTCATCAATATGTATGTTTTTAAAACTCTGTTATATTACAGTTTAATGGTACAAGAGATATGAGAAAAAAAACCCCTGATCATTGATAAATTTGTAAGTATATAATGTTTGAATAGACCACCATCATTGGTCTCATATTTAACCCACAGACACAACCCAGAGTTTCTCGTCGGATCTTCTCAGTGGGTCGCGTTTCCTATCCGGTGGTAGATTCTGCGAAGCACTGCTCTTGCAAGGGCCAGTGCTAGCAACACATCCAGGTTTGAGCCCCGAGAGTCCTGAAATAGCCTCTCAAGGCTATCAGCATATGTAGGGAAAAAAGGTCTCATAGTCGCCCTCTAGTCTGGTGTGTTATTGGCAGATTATTAGTTCATTTTACACATATCATTATTATAATAATATTATTTAGGTCGTCGAAGTCCCGTGCCGTTTCATTAGCTAGTATCCAGAATTTAAAACGTAATGACAAAACTACAGAAGACGACCAACAAACTATACGGTATTTTTCAACAATATTAACACCACGGAGAACAACTCGAACTAATTCGTAGGTATAATGTTTGCTTCGTAAAATTGCTCCTTAACACAAAATCATTAAAAAACTTTACGTAAATCCACTATTTAAACAATGATATTGCCGATATCAAGTTGCTGTGTAGTATCAAATGTGTTATTATCTCAGTGCCTTATGAAATAAGGCAAGTAATTCTTCATCAAATACATAGTACCATGCCATTTCTTTCGTTGTGCTATAAATATTATGTAGTACGCGAAATTACGTATGTTAGTAGATATTAGATATCCGTAAAATTTTAGATACCTAGAGCTTCCGATTAATATCATAGTATTCGATTTATCCCAAGTACCTATGATTACTTACCTGATATTTATGTTTTCGACGTCGCTTTCAAAGTCGGTTCGGTCACTCTCTTCGTCAGAGTTTACTGAATGAACTCTGTCCATTTTAATTTTAATGAACCAATTCACGTAAAATAGACGTTGACTAGTTCAATACGTATTAAAACCGTTTGTTTTTGAAATATTTCATGTAAATGATATAGACTGTAATATATTTTTAACTATTATTGATCACAGGTGGAATATATTAGGTTTATTCTGTTTATGAAGGAATAGAATACTTGATACGCGACGCGTCCGCCATATGCATGGCGCGTTATTTGTAATGTTACCAGGAATTAGTTTAAAAATTTACAATTCGGTTAAATTGTTTGTTAATTTCAACAATATGTATGTGGATCTGAGTGGATCAGCGTATATTTTACCTATCCAAATTAACAAAAAACAAGGTAGTTAATATGCATGCTTATTATCATGATTTAATAATATTGTATGGAAAAATGTACGATAAAATATGCAACGAGTGGCTATCACAACACAAATATTTCACAGATGTCTAAATCTCGCTAGCGACATTTTCATGGTAAGTTTACATATTCACAAGTTCCGAATAATACTATCTGGACTGTCGCTCTACCGATACAATACAATATTACCCTCTCGGTGGAAGATCTTCCATTCGTTGTTACTTCGCAAAAATATATTCAAAGTATGCACATGTTCTTAGTTTTGGCAGACTTTCATTCTACCACAGATTACGCATAGTGAACGCTGCCAATGGTTGTGAGTATAAACATACACGTCCTTACGGATCCATCAGATCCAATAACCTTTGCATTAGACGCCTTCAGCTCTAACACTAGGAGCAGGCTTAGGAACCTTGATAACCGTACTCGTCGAACTCGACAAAGAGTTCGCCGTGCAACCTAACCCATGAACCAGCTTGCTGAGTTTCTCGCCGGATCTTCTCAGCGGGTCGCGATTCCGATCCGGTAGTAGATTCATTCGCGAAGCTCTACTCTTAAGCTGTTAGGTCTCCTTCGGAGGTGCTCGGGTAGCTGTTAGCAAATCCCACCCCTCCTGGCTGAGCCTTTGCTCGCCCACCTGTCCTGGTGAAACTGGAAAGGCCTCCGGGCCACCAGTAATCCTTTAATCATAAAAAAAAACTATAAACATATATGTGTGTTGGATTATATATGTATATAATCCATATAATCCAACAAACTGGATTATATACATATATAATCCAACTTACATTTAATATTGCTTTAATAGTTTTAATTATCTCATAGCTATATAAATTGATTAATTGTGATTAAAATTTAATTTATTCATGTCTGACGCCCGTATTGCTTATTTCAGTCGTGAAACACTAGTGCATTCTGGGTTGAAGTTTTGGCCTTTGGGTATTATTATGTTATATAGTTGAGATATAGACCTATAGATAGGGTGGTTAATGGTGCTCACGTTATAACAGTCTGTTGGCTCCAGTAACCATTTAACATGGGGAGGGCTGAGAGCTCGCTGAACCGTATAAGGAAAAAAAAACAATACAGATAAAATTAAACCACTTCTTTAGTTACAATTCGAAATTGTCATTTTCGCACTCTTGAATATTGAAGTTATACTTCTTTAGGCGCGTTATGAAAAATTTATGAGAGTGAAATTTTACGATGCGCGCACCGTGACACAAAATTAACAGAATGAAGTTGCCCACTAAATCGCTTATTACATACAATACGTCCGACATAACTTGGCGAGTCTGAATATAGCCGCAGGTGAACTTTCCGAACCGTACCGAGAATTACCGAATTTATACGATGTCAAGAAAAGGGATGTCCAATATGCGTGTTTGAGGATGTTGTTTAATCGATTTTTTTTAATTTGATTAAAATTTTAATTAAAAAAAACAAAATAAATTTAATAAAAATAAAGTATAACTTCTTACGCGCGTACATAAGTACACGCACCCTTTTTTTTTTCGGTTATTACTCAGTTTTAACTCTAGCCTTCTTTTTTTTACTAGGCCATTTTAAAGTGATTTGAGAAATTAAAATAAATTCAATTCATTTTTGTTCCTCAACATTTTTATTACGCTTTGTTGTACAATAAGTTGGCAACCCACGGACTAGCCAGCTGCTAGACTCAAGCAAGCAAACCGAAACAGTTGATCAGCACCATAGATTATACACTTATTATATTCGAATCAGCACGATAGCGGGAAGGCAACACAGAGAGTATTTATATCACTCTGAATTCTGATCAGTGTTTCGATGTCAACGTATTCTTATTCGCATTTCTCGAATGTTCTTAGAACCTCGTATTGGTCTGTGATGAATTTTTAAAGTTTTGTTTCCCAATTACATGAGACCGCGGGGGAGAGTATAGGTTATAATGTTCATATTCAGTCTTCGCGGCCGAATATAAACCTAGTAGAAGTCTATTATGTATTGACTACTCAGAATCTGATATCACAGCTATTGCACCGCACAGGGCTGCCAACTGTTCAGTACAACAATTTAATTGTCGAATGTTAGTTTTTAACTCAATAATAGTTTGGCAGTGAAGGTGGTTCGTTTTTGTTTTAGTATGTACTTCTTGCGGTCGCTTCTGTTGCTCACTTCAGATTTGCTTCGGCAGAGTTCCATCATTATCCTTTCACATGTTCTTAGCATGTCTTTCTTGAGTCAATATGTTGGCCCACCTACTAAACAACTCCCCTGTATAACTCGCCTGACACCGGTCCCGAGAGAGAACTCGGGCTGGTGGTGGAACGCCGTGATCAAGTGCAGGTATCGTGCCTTGCGGTCTCCCCTCTCAGGTCGCCTCCAAGGAGGGTGGGGGTAGATTGAAAGCCCTTCGAAGAGGGTTAAGCTCTCCCTTTGTGGTTCCGCCGCCGCAGAAGTCGAGTATGAAAGGTACGTCAGCGACAGGCCCGGTCCTTCCTTGGAGCCCACAACAACTGTACCAAGTTGCATCCCAATCTGATGAATGGCTTATGAATGCATAGAGAGGTTAAAGATTTATAAATAGAACTCCCGCACCTTCTATATCTAAATGAATCCCAGCTCTGTGGGCCACGCCTTTCTATAGTGACGTCACGAGACATTTAAAACAGCGTACGTCCAGTCCATATCTATACTTCTATATCTATACTAATATTATAAAGAGGAAAGATTTGTTTGTTAGTTTGTTTCGAATAGGCTCCGAAACTACTGGACCGATTTGAAAAATTCTTTTTCCATTAGAAGCCGACGTTGTCCCTGATGAACATAGGCTACATTTTTTAATTTTTTTTAAATTTTTTTTTTTTGGTTTCATGTGTGTTTTAATGTTTCCGAAGCGAAGCGAGGGCGGGTCGCTAGTACTAACATATAATGACGGAACTCACTTCGCGGAAATACAAAATTAAAATATCACATATAAAAAATTACTAATTAAACTATTAAAGAATTATGAATTTAACAACGACTACTTATTGAGGTTTTTCTTCGAGTATCTATCTGATTATTGTTCTGAGAGTAATTGATTAGATAATTAACAAATTAAAGAGTGGACGGTTAGCGTGGTATGGACATGTGATGCGTGGAAAGGAGATGCATGTGACTAGGAGATGTATGGAAACGGTAGTGCAAAGTAGAGGAGGAAGAGGTCGACCAAAGAAGACATGGATGGAGTGTGTGAATGACGATATAAGAGAGAGAGGAGTGAGTGTTGAGATGACGGCTGATAGAAGAGAATGGAAGAGAAAAAAATACTGTGCCGACCCCATTTAGTGGGATAATGTGGGGAAAAGAAGAAGAAGAAGGTAATGGATTAGCTGAAAACCCACGGCGCCATGGTGTTGAATGGCGACCTTCAGCCTATGCATGTCTGTGAGCCCTGGTTCTCACTTAACCTCAGGTGGGTCGTGAGCTCGTCTACCCAATTAGTTGATTGGTTACCTCTTAAATCTATTATAATGCCATATGTTAGTTTGGAAAATGTAAAGGTTCAAAGCATGCATCGTCCAACCAGATATATTCAGGCAATTATACGCTCATACCTACGTAAATCCTGAAAATATTTCACTCATTTTATGAGCGGCCTAATGTTATTGTGACAACATAATGCTATGGACGTAAAATACGCGAACAAAGCCGGCGAAATCACTAGTCTTCCATTCTTTCATAACACACGCGTGCGGGGCGACCATCGCCGTGACGTCACGTAGTACGTAACACACTTGCGAAATAACGGACTTAATACGTAATTTTTTGCGTCACCTTTTCGTGTTTGTTGGGGATTTTTAAGAAAACGGAAATTCTGTTTGCTATCCTCATCCTAAATTAAGTTAGTTTAATACTTCATTTAAACAAATGATGGCAAGGGTTATGTCCTGCAATGTTAGGTGAAAGTGACAGCAAAAAAAAATTTGGCGGTAAATTGAGCAAGCGATGCAATTTTCGAGCCATTTTTGTGACTAGCAATTGTACAATCAGATCTGCCAACTATGGCGGGTAGAAATAAGAACATTTGGTACAGGAGACAAGTTGAAGAAGTGTCCGCCTGTAAGCAGCGAGCTATTGTTGGAAGACTCGCCAAAATAGTGCTAGTGTAGGAAAATGATAGGAATATAGCAGGCTTAAACAGAGTCAAGTATGCTGGGTTGAAGTGAACTGTGGTAGCTTATAGCGCTATTTTTTAAATCTTTGCACTTGCTACTGTGGCGCCACCTAATTGGCCCCCTTTTAGCCACTAAAGTATCTATGCTTTTAGCGGCACTTTTAAACACACTAAGATGGTACTCCTCGCTTCTCTGTCCTCCATGCTGCCAACCTTAAATCAAGCGACAGAGACAAGAAATAGGAAACAACAAAAAAATGACTTTTTTGAAAATGTTTTTTTTCTCCGTTTTACACGAGCAAACAAGTTCACGGCTCGCCTGGTACTAAATGCTCACCCAAGCTCTTAGACGTCATAACATGTGATTTCATCCACCTGCGACACAGTATATAGAAATTAATACTGATTCGTCACTGTAGTAAATATTCTTTGTTTGTAATATTGTTTGAATTTGAGAACTCGTCGTGGCCTAACGGATAAGACGTCCGGTGCATTCGTGTTGAGCGATGCACCGGTGTTCGAATCCCACAGGCGGGTACCAATTTTTCTAATGAAATACGTACTCATCAAATGTTCACGATTGATTTCCACGGTGAAGGAATAACAGCGTGTAATAAAAAAGAAACCCGCAAAATTATAATTTGCGTAATTACTGGTGGTAGGACCTCTTGTGAGTCCGCACGGGTAGGTACCACCACCCTGCTTATTTCTGCCGTGAAGCAGTAATGCGGTTCGGTGTGAAGGGTGGGGCAGCCGTTGTAACTATAATTGAGACCTTAGAACTTATATCTCAAGGTGGTTGGCGCATTTACGTTGTAGATGTCTATGGGCTCCAGTAACCACTTAACACCAGGTGGGATGTGAGATCGTCCACTCATCTAAGCAATAAATAAAAAAATTCATTGTTGTTGAATATGCAAAGACAAATGTGTAAGTACTGGATCTCTGATAATACTGAATGCATACATATTCTTTTATTTATATTTATTTAAAGTGGTTTGATACAGTAATAAATTAATACATAACATTATGTCTGTGCTGCCATCTATTGTCAGGCATACATTACTAATTCAATTTTTTTTATGCATTCTGCTCAATGAAGTAGGAAACCTATGGAAATGAAACGTCAACAAAAATTTCGTGCCACTGTGACGCAATGAAGTAGGAAACCTATGGAAATGAAACGTCAACCAAAATTTCGTGCCACTGTGACGTCATCTGGCCACAAAACATGGCGGCTTTAGTGCTGTACAAAAGATTTCAATGTTATCAGGTTTTATCGATAAACGTTCTTGGCTCATTTTATTTTAAATATTGTTGAGTATTATTTATTTGTAGAATTTATACTTTAATGGGAAGTAAGTAGGTATATTGTTATGTGCAAATATGATGTGATTTAGATGGGTGAAATCTAAGACAAGTTCGTCCTTCGAATTTGCCAAGTAAACGATATGATGATTTTTAAAAGTTGCTACACTGATTTTATAAAGTTGTCGTTTGTCGCAAAACATAAAGATATGGCGTAGTTCAAAGCCATCAGCCCATTTCTAGCATGCTAAATGTTATCGTATTTTGAGTACGTGTTTTTCTTAGACTATTACAATCTATTTTAATTGTTTTGCTGACTCTAAAGTCCGTAACATACTACCGCAGCGCACCCCAAGGAAGGTGCGCCGCACCATTTGAATCACTTTCGCTTGAGAGTGATTCAAATTTTAAACTTATCAAGGGACCGCGTGAAAAAAAAAACACCTACAGAACATTTATTCATTAATTAAAAACGTCATTCCTTGTGACTTCCTCTCTAAAATCACTTAATTATTAAATATTTAACAAATTTACAATAGTGTTTTACTCACTGCGGAATAAAACTATTTTATTTAAATAGTTCCGAAGAGATTTTGTCGGTAACCTTTTTCCCGAAATATCTAAACAGAATGTCTAAATATGTTTTGATGACATATTTTAAAGTGGTATTTATGATTAGTGTCATGATCAATAGATTCCGACCGAAAAATGGATTTTTCGGATGAGGGCTCCATAATGAATTTAAATACATATAGATAATAGTTTTAGGGCATCGACTTTCTTGAGATCCTATAAAATACGTTTTAATTATTATTTTTGTATGTTTTAAGCATGATAAATTATGAAATTTTATATAATCAATCATATTAAATCGATATCAAAGTCAATAAATAATGTACAACCCAAAACAGACGGCCGAACTGACGTGACAATGACATTTGGCGGGCTAAACATGGCGGATTTTCGGCCTCATTAGACGGAGACGGAGACATTTACGTATATTCATGTTTCATTTTATGTACGCACTGAAATACTGTTATATTGTTTTCCTGCGAGTTAAAGTGCTGAGTAAGAACGAGATAGATATATGTTTATGTATGTGCCTTCAAAATGGGTGCTATTTATATAAGCAATTGTACGTATAGAACAATATGTCGTGTCCCTACTATATAGGTCTATGATTCTGCTTAGATAGCGTCCCACTCAGCAATCAGAGTTTCTCGGTCACCGTCCTCGTCGAACCCGTCGCTTGCGACGAAGGGCTCGACGAGTAAATTAACCCACAGACACAGCCTACTGAGTTTCTCGCCGGATCTTCGCAGTGGGTCGCGTTTCCGATCCGGTGGTAGATTCTGCGAAGCACGGCTCTTGCTAAGGTTCGTGTTAGCAACGTCATCAGGCTTGAGCCCCATGAGCTCAGTTACTAGTTAGGGCGAAGCTGAAATAGCATCAAGGCTATCAGCATAGGAAAAAAAATACTAACTAAAAGCATTTTGATACTTACTGTGATACCATTACATTCCGAGAAGAACTACATATAAGTACGTACTTCACTCGTAAACGGTTCACATAATTTTTCCATATCACGCCTGTTAAACAAATTAAAATTGTTGTTTTTAAAAAACATAACCTCCAAATCAAAACATCTATTTAAGGAAGTTACATGTCGAAATACACGCGTAGAACATTATATCGTATCCCTCTGAAAATAAGGTCAATTTTTATTCATCTGCGTTACAGCACATAGTGCCGTATGGTTTGCGTGTTGCACTGGCTACGTGACTGCCCTTGTGTTGGACGTTCTAGTAAATATTTATAAACTCAAGGGCTCATAGATGGATTCATTGACCTATCGTCCTATAACTTGTTTACTATCACGTTGTGCGCCGGCTACAGGGAAAATTTTAGGGCAGAGTTATTTGTAGCTTTATTAAAACCAGTGGGTACCCCAGTATAGTCGAAATTCGATTATAATTACTAATTAAAACTATAAGTTTTAAACATTGATATGGTTCTATTGTCAAAGACTATTGTAGGTGTTTCTATAATGATTTTGCCAAGACTACAATAGACAACAATGATTTTTATATATAAAATATCATTGACGCGATTGATAGCACAGTGCACTCCTTCTCTATATTCTCTTTAAGTGTGGGAAATTTCATACTCCTCCGTCCGCGCGATTTTCGTAAAAAGGGGTAGGTACAAAGTTTTTGTTTCACGTATTAATGCATAGATTAATAAGTTTATATGTATTATAGTTATGTTTAAGAAAACTCTATTACCGTTTGCCCCATCAAACATCCAATGGACTTAAGTATAAAAGTACTCACTTAAATATAAAAATGAATTGTTGTTAGTTAGTCGCGCTAAAATCGAGAACGACTGGACCGATTTGGCTAATTTTGGTCTTGAATTATTTGTGTAAGTCCTCCTCCTCCTCCTTGCGTTGTTTTCCTGGTTGGGTTATTTCTCGCCGCCCAGTACTCGGCGTTGACGTTTTACGGTAGGATTGTCCAGCTCTACTCAACCCTCCTCTTTTCTCATCCGGGCTTGGGACCGGCAATGGCAGAGTTGTGGAATGTGGGGGTCCAGAGAAGGTTTAAAAGGTAGATTTAAAATATGAAAATGCTCGCAATTAAATAAAAATAACAATTTTGTTTTCCCTTTGATGTGTCCCCCGTCGGGCGGATTCCTTTTGTTTGTTTTAAGTTTATTTTATACAAAAGTCTAGGTCTTCTATTTATCGATTAAGGCACTACGAAGTCTGCCGGATTTGCTGTTTCTAAGATGACGGGAGAAACGGGCAATTTCGGTATCCGGAACTATGGAGTATGGTCATCGTTCATGAGGAATGTAGATTTTCACGACGACTTGGATTCAAAACTGATCCAGGAGTGAGTGAGAGGAGTGGCATTGAGAGCGGATCCGGTCACCGTTCTCGTCGAACATGATGAAGAGTTCGTTGTCTAACTTCACCCATAGACACAGTCCACTGAGTTGGACACCGGATCTTCTCAGTGGGTCCTGTTACCAGTCTCTCAGGATAAGAAGCGGCTGGCAGTAAGAAAAAATATAAACTAATGAAGATACACCATTTGCTATGGACTACGGTAGCGCTTCTTCCATATATATAATTATGTTGAGTGTATTATCTACAGATCACGTCATTTCAGATCCTCCCGATCCACTGACGGTGCTTATAGGTACCTCAAGCACCGGTCATCGTTCTCGTCGAACCCGTCGCTTGCGACGAAGGCTCGACGAGTAAATTAACCCTCAGACACAGCCCACTGAGTTTCTCGGCGGATTTTCGCAGTGGGTCGCGTTTCCGATCCGGTGGTAGATTCTGCGAAGCACTGCTCTTGCTAGGGCCAGTGTTAGCAACACTCCGGTTTCAGCCCCGTGAGCTCACCTGCTTGTTAGGTTAGATAGGTAGAAAAAAACAAAAAATCTACATAGGCGCCGCCATAAGCACTTGTTTATTAACGGACCTTCAAACCCTGGGTACTCCTCACCTCAACCCTCCACACTACTTGAGGGAGACCGAGGTGGTGTCGTCATACCTGAGTCACACCTACGACGTCATCAAATTCGCACCGAAGAGGTTTTGTCGTAACACGCGTCATCGGGAAATCTAGTCACATGGCATAGCGCGGTTATTATTTATTCAAATCGTTAGAGTCCGCTAGACCAAGAGAACCCACAACAATACCACTATACATTTGTTGGTCACGTGTCGAGTGCCATAACAATTAAACGCGTTGACTACCTACGCGACAAAAAATAAATGAATTAATACTCTTAGATACGAACTGATCAATGTTTTAATATATACGCGACTGTAATGTATCGTTGAACAATATAAAATGAACATAAATCATTATTATTATATACTGTTGTGTAACAATCTCATAGCGGCTTATATAGCACGCGCGAAAATCGCGTATGCAAACGGGGCGGGCTCCGCCATCTTTATATTTTCAGTTCGGCAAATGACTTCTATAGTGAAGCGACGCCATTATTTTCATTTCCAGGTTTATACAACATCCAATTATGATTTATGTTCACATATTTGATACGTTTAACGTTTTGTTACGATATGAAACGCAATGAAATCAATTTGATTAAGCTGGAATTGTAATAATTTGGGGTGAAATAAAATAATGTTAAATAAAGTGTAGGCTTTTTATTGGGAATTCAGTAATATTTTTGGTAAAATCAGGGAAGCTGGCTCCAACGACTAAGCGAATCGGTTAATTAGTCACTATTATTACACGTTGAAATTTACAGGAAAATAAAATTAACAAAATAAATACAATTTACACAACTTCGCTTTTTATTTTCCCGCCAAAAAGTACCAAACTTCAATGTTTTTTACTCTACTTGCAGATTTTAAGTGTTCCACGAAATAGATCCTAGATAAAATATTAAGCTTAATTATAGTCTCTACGCTAGTAGATCCTAGATAAAATATTAAGCTTAATTATAGTCTCTACGCTACTTGGTGAACAGTTAACTAAGTGCCTCATTACCTATATAATTTTTGTAAAGTGTAGAACATAATTTCTGAAAAAAATACAATATTTTATTTAAAAAATAAACCTCCAATTCACGGCATTATGTATGAATCTAAAACAAATGATTTATAGACGTAAGTACTTTTGTAATCCATATTAAAAACTTTTTTTTTTGCGTTTAAGATATGAAAATTCATTGTACTTCTGTTTCAATGTAGGCACTTAAAGCTATTTCGTCAAAGCCGTTTTGTTTTGTGTTCACACACAATGGCTCCTTGAGTGCTTACTAGCTAACCCCTAATGCAAATCCAGCACTATGCACTATAAAATCACTGACGTTGACAAACTAGGAAATTATCTCTCCACTTTCGAATTTTATTATTGTTGTTTGTCATGATCTGACAATTAAATTAGTTTACGGTTTAATCTCGGTTGACCGGCATCTGTCTGTCTAACGGAATATTTCAATGTAATTTTCACAAATTTCAAGAGGTTCGGTTGAATGGAAAATACCTTCTTATTCCATCGTCTTATTCCACGGTATATGATGCCTTGGTCAACACACAAATAAAGTGATTGACTTAATTTCGTAGGCAGCGGCTTGGCTCTGCTGAAGTCCATGGGCGACGGTAACAACTCACCACCAGGTTGGCCGTATGCTCGTCTGCCTACAAGGGCAATAAAAAAAATTATAGTACCTTAAGCTAAAAAATATATGAATCTTTTTTAGAAATTCCGTCTATTTCTTTTATTGCTTACGTGGGTGGACGAGATCACGGCCCACATCGTGTTAAGTGGTTACCGGAGCCCATAGACATCTACAACGTAAAAGCGCCACCCACCTTAAGATATGAGTTCTAAGATCTCAGTATAGTTACAAAGGCTGCCCCTCCCTTAAAACCGAAACGCATTACTGCATCACGGCAGAAATAGGCAGGGTGCTGCTGGTACCTACCCGCGCGGCCTCACAAGAGGTCCTACTACCAGTAATTACGCAAATTATAATTTTGCGGGTTTCATTTTTATTACACGATGTTATTCCTTCACCGTGGAAGTCAATCGTGAACATACCCGTCTGCGGGATTCGAACACCGTTGCATCGCTCGATACGAATGCACCGGACGTCTTATCCTTTAGGCCGCTTTTTTTATACTTGTTTTCGTGGTTATTGGCTTGAGATACAACTGTTAAATTATTAGTAGTAAATGTTGTTATGTCGAGAGAAAGCTAAAGCAAAAATGGGGTGGATATATAGATAGACAAACTGACGACTCAACTCGGATTGAATGAGCACACAGCCGATAGAAACCACAATCTGAATTCCACCTCACGACACACCGGCGTCGTGGTTGTGGATCGAAGTGTTAGTGTTACTCCAAAGCGGCAGCTCCGACCTTCAAACAGAACTATAATTAGTTCGCGGCAGAAGCAGGACAGATAGCAGCTCTCCTCAGCGGGTCCAAAATACGCACTGTCTACAAACAGGGCCGGTTGATGATCGCAGCGCGCTGGTATAACCTCAGATTGCCGCGGCCCTTTACCCTTAGTTCACCACGAAAAGAGATGCCGATATACCTAACGACATTCTAAAAACTTTTCTCTTTTACGCGATCTCAATTTTAACTGCCCATTATAGACGTTTCGAGATTTAAGACCGGTTATTCGGCATTTTTTTCTACCTAAGCTGATAGCCTTGAGAGGCTATGTCAAGCGTAACCCTAAGAATAGGCTTTATCACATTACTTTTTAGTTTAATATCAAATTATATTGTATCCAATGAGCACCCTCATTCTAGTGCCTGATTTAATGTAAAATGTCTGCTTGACATATTATATAAAATACTTAGTGTCATCACTTGACATTGACGAAGGTGGTTTAATATTTTTTATCTGAATATTTAACAGTATACCCATTCAAAATAGGTATTGGTTTATAGGCAATTACAACTAAAGATGTCAGATTAACTAATTTTTTTCCCTACCTATGCTGATACCCTTGAGAGGCTATGTCAGCGTAACCCTGACGTGTAAGTAAGCTCACGGGGACAAACCTGACGACGTTGCCAACACTGGCCCTAACAAAAGCAGTAGGTACTTCGCTGAATCTACCACCGGATCGCAAACGCGACCCACTGAGAAGATCCGACGAGAAACTTAATAGGTGTCTGTGGCAATTCGGCTCTATAAACTGACTATATCACTACATAGTAATAAAACAAAGTCGCTTTTTCTGTCCCTATATCCCTATGTATGCTTGAATCTTTAAAACTACGCAACGGATTTTGATGCGGTTTTTTTAAATAGATAGAGTGATTAAAGAGGAAGGTTTATATGTATAATAACATCCATTAAATAGTGGAGAAATCAATAATAAATTACAGTTTCCGAAGCGAAGCGAGGGCGGGTCCCTAGTTATTATTAAACTAGACTATTTGTTTTGTAAGAGAAAGGGCGACGTTGCCGCACTGAACGATGACGCGCACAGTTGACGGTCGGGCAAATAGCACAGGCCCTCACTCTTATTACGTTGTGGATAATAAACTACTCACCTACTCATAATAAGAAATAAAAATAACCCGTTTCTAAATATAAAAGTAAAAATGTACAACGCAGTTTATCGGAAAGCCGTGTATTTTGGAGAGATTTTACAGTTATTTATGTTAAATTAATATAAAACTGGGCATTAATTTAAGTCTAAATAACACAATAGGTAAGTGTATAAATGATTCATTGATTGAAATATCAGGAATATAACATTGTTTATATAGATTAAAAGCGTTTCTTTAATCTTTAATACACCGTCAATATTATAAAGTAGAAGAGTTTATTTGTTTGAACGCGCTAATCTCAGGAACTACTGGTCCGATTTGAAAAATTATTTCAGTGTTAGATAGCCCATTTATTGAATAAGGCTATATATAGGCTGTATAACTTCACGGTAAGACCACCAGTGGAGCACCAATAAAGAATGTTTCAAAATAGGCGTTTAAATAGCTTCCTTAAAATTCTATGATTCGAAAATATTTTCACTTTCTACGTAAATGAAGTGGAGGGTAAAATTAAGTGTCATACCAAAGAAACTATTTCACGCGGACTTAGTCGCGGGCAAAAGCTAGTCTTTAATACATCGATGTATAGCACCTTTATAAAGCATTTTAAAACAATAAAATCATTAAAGTTTAATTAATAATTGCATAATTTTAAACAAAACACTGTTCTCGCCTAAAACTGTGAAGATATTTTTAATTTAACAGCGGCGTGGTGTGACTAGTGACGCCATCTAGACGCGGTGTTACAAATCTTAATGATTGTTTATTTGAATTTCGTAGTAGGCTTAAATTGCTAAATTAGGCAACACGTATATACCAATGAAGTAGGAAACCTATGGAAATGAAACGTCAACCAAAATTTCGTGCCACTGTGACGTCATCTGGCCACAAAACATGGCGGCTTTAGTGCTGTACAAAAGATTTCAATGTTATCAGGTTTTATCGATAAACGTTCTTGGCTCATTTTATTTTAAATATTGTTGAGTATTATTTATTTGTAGAATGTATACTTTAATGGGAAGTAAGTAGGTATATTGTTATGTGCAAATATGATATGATTTAGATGGGTGAAATCTCAGACAAGTTCGTCCTTCGAATTTGCCAAGTAAACGATATTATGATGATTTTTAAAAGTTGCTACACTGATTTTATAAAGTTGTCGTTTGTCGCAAAACATAAAGATATGGCGTAGTTCAAAGCCATCAGCCCATTTCTAGCATGCTAAATGTTATCGAATTTTGAGTACGTGTTTTTCTTAGACTATAACAATCTATTTTAATTGTTTTGCTGACTCTAAAGTCCGTAACATACTACCGCAGCGCACCCCAAGGAAGGTGCGCCGCACCATTTGAATCACTTTCGCTTGAGAGTGATTCAAATTTTAAACTTATCAAGGGACCGCGTGAAAAAAAAACACCTACAGAACATTTATTCATTAATTACAAACGTCATTCCTTGTGACTTCCTCTCTAAAATCACTTAATTATTAAATATTTAACAAATTTACAATAGTGTTTTACTCACTGCGGAATAAAACTATTTTATTTAAATAGTTCCGAAGAGATTTTGTCGGTAGCCTTTTTCCCGAAATATCTAAACAGAATGTCTAAATATGTTTTGATGACATATTTTAAAGTGGTATTTATGATTAGTGTCATGGTCAATAGATTCCGACCGAAAAATGGATTTTTCGGATGAGGGCTCCATAATGAATTTAAATACATACTGATAATAGTTTTAGGGCATCGACTTTCTTGAGATCCTATAAAATACGTTTTAATTATTATTTTTGTATGTTTTAAGCATGATAAATTATGAAATTTTATATAATCAATCATATTAAATCGATATCAAAGTCAATAAATAATTTACAACCCAAAACAGACGGCCGAACTGACGTGACAATGACATTTGGCGCGCTAAACATGGCGAATTTTCGGCCTCATTAGACGGAGACGGAGATATTTACGTATATTCATGTTTCATTTTATGTACGCACTGAAATACTGTTAAATTGTTTTCCTGCGAGTTAAACTGCTGAGTAAGAACGAGATAGATATATATTTATGTATGTGCCTTCAAAATGGGTGCTATTTATATAAGCAATTGTACGTATAGAACAATATGTCGTGTCCCTACTATATAGGTCTATGGTATATACAAAGCTTGCACGTATTTTGCAAGAGTCTCATGTTCTACAGTGAGAATTAGCTATTACTAACAATTTTTCAGTACCTGTTTCAGATGACAGTGTATTCGCTGACAGTTAACAACCAGTGCTTCCCAACCTTTTTGTGCCATACCCCACTGTAACATTTCGAAAATTGTTATGCCCCCCATACATAATTTTTAACATTAAAAAAATGATTTGTTCACTTAAGTAACATAAATGATAGGTTTTAGGAATAAATCACTATGAAATTGCTATCAAAACAGTAAGTGATATATCAAAACTGAAATTCAAATTCAAAATAATTTTTAATACAGATTTTCTATCTTAATTTAGTGCGATTGCCTCCCTTAATTATCAAATTGTCCCATTGCACGCTGGAAAACACCGGTTACAGTGATTCACAACAAATAAAATTGCCCAAGGTCACCACACTAAGAGCGCCGACAAACTAAGTTGTCACTAGAAAAATAAAAAAAATCTTCGATGATGCTGCGGAACACAGATAAGAGGCAGCTCGCGAGGTTGGAGACCGCTCAGACAAATAAACGGGCGCCAATCTCTGTTAAACATAAGTGTTTTCCCTGCCTATCTGCCAGTAGTCTCGAAGGGCTATTCTTGCTTCACTGCGACTGGTGGTCAATTAAAACTTGTTGTACTGTTTATTGTGGCGTTGTTACTATCATTACTTAAATTATTTTCATGCTTAGAATACAGTGTGCTTACTGCGAGTATTTTACGTTCGCGATCCCGTAAAAGTTAACTCAAATTTGTATGGAGTTGGAAAAGCGTCCCTACGTTTAGGAGTTAGTAATAAAAACACGCACACACACACAGATAGACTGCCGCATTAATTATAGAATTGAACGACTCGTATAAAAACCCGATTTATATTTTCGGACGCCATTAGAGTTTATTTAAAAAAAAAAAAAACAAATTGAATCTACATATTTTGCATTAAAACAGTCAAAATTACAAAACAGGTTCTCCATTGAACAGCAACGACGAGAAACGACGTAACTGCAGCTAGTGTCAAACGAAAACGGTCCTTATAAACATTAACATGAGATAAAATTCGAATAACTGAACCAAGTTTATCTATAAATTTCCGAGCGCCATTTTTGACAGCTGATCAAATATGTAGTTTTACGTACCTATTTATTTTACTTTTGTGTTATTACCACGCACTTTATACGTCATAAGGTTAGTATACACAAGGCTTCTGGCAGCAATGGCGTTATTAACGGGTAAACAAATCGATAATTACAATGCAACTTCGATATAACAAATCTGAAGGGAACAAGTCAATATTCGTTATATCAAGTAATTCGGTAAACTGAGGTTTCTTATATTAAGGTTAGGTTGATCAGCCATTTGTTATGACGAGGTAAAAAAATAGTTTTATTCACCTCAACATTACGTACTTATCTTGTTATAGAGAACAACTTCTATTAATGATATGATTCTATAATGATAACACATTTTTTCTACTACACTATTTAAAAATAATTGTAGGTACCTAACAATTTTATGAAATCTGTCAAGACTGATTCAGATGCTATGGGATTAAGGATCATATTGGTGGAAACGTTATATAAAGGTTTTGGGTTGACGAAATTCATTAATTAGAAGTATTTACACAATTTTTTTGATACCTATTAGCTGAAAATTCGTTGTAAAGACTTTTTTCGCAAAAAATCTTCGCTATGAAAAGGTGTAAATATTGTTACTGTATTTCTTACTTAGATGCTTAGAACACTAAAAACACTTCACAAACATTTTAAAATTCTCATTTCGCTTCGTCCGCTTCGCTTCAAGTGATCCGTTCGCTGTTTCGCTTCGAGTAGTTCCGATCACTGCCTGAGTGCCATCTCTGCAACGCTTTTATAGCCGATACCACATCCCTAGAATTATCGAAAATATTCCACACATCTCTAGTATTTTGTTTCCGCTATCTGACAATAGATGGCGTTGTACTTCCCGAGCGTTCTAGGTACTACTGGGTCCTTCTATATTCGTTCGACTATTCGGCGATAGATGGCGTTACTCTTACCGGCGTAACGGTATCAAGGTGGGTGGCGGCATATACATACAGTATTGATGCCACCGGGTTCTGGTAAACATTTAACACGAAGTGGGTCTAACTAATAAAAAAAACCTACGTCATTAAAAACTACAGATAAGCTATCGTTGTTTTCGATAACCATTACTGTAATCTATTGATTGTAAATTAATTATATTGTAATGTAAAATTTAAACATATTTACTATTGAGTGTCGTCATGAATTTAAATTTTCAAAAGAATGGTTCCTTTTCATTTTATGTTATCCGAAAACAACATATTTTTTTTTTAAGTCTTACTGGTGGCCCAATGGCCTTTCCAGTTTCACTAGCACAGGTGGGCGAGCAAAGGCTCAGCCAGGAGGGGTGGGATTTGCTAACAACTGCCCGAGCGCCTCCGAAGGAGACCTAACAACTCAAGAGCAACTGCTTCATGAATGAATCTACTACCGGATCGGAAACGCGACCCGCTGAGAAGATCCGGCGAGAAACTCAGCGGGCTGATGCATGGGTTAGGAACATAATATCCGATTGTGTTCGATGTATTTCCAAACTCTGTAATCTTCAATACTTCAAATGAAGTATACGATATTTTATATTCAATATTCATAATTGTAATTAGTGACGCAACGCGTGGCCGGGTCACTAGTCCGAGATATCGCGATACCAAGATAAAACACTTCCCTGATATTTATTACCTACTTAGTAATTTGTTTTCTATTAACTTCGAACTTCACTAATAAAATAAAACCCGCAAAGCTATAATTTGCGTAATTACTGGTGGTAGGACGTCTTGTGAGTCCGCACGGGTAGGTACCACCACCCTGCTTATTTCTGCCGTGGAGCAGTAATGCGTTTCGGTTTGAAGGGTGGGGCAGCTGTTGTAACTATACTGAGACCTTAGAGCTTATATCTCAAGGTGGATGGCGCATTTACGTTGTAGATATCTGTGGATTCCAGTAACTACTTAACGCCAGGTGGGCTGTGAGCTCGTCCACCAACCTATGCAATAAATTAAAAAAGAAATGCTTCACAAAACTGCTTACATCGACTACCCATGTATGTAACACTATCGCGACATAACCTCGTGTTCGTTTTTATATCTCACAGTGCCGTGAGATGCAGTGATGTTTATGAATTTATTATTTTTTAAGTTGTCTCATACTCATAAGAAGTCGATCAAGTCTAAAGATTAAAGCCTACGTAGGTAATCCTTTGAATAACATCCGTAATGAAAATATATTTGGCAAGAAAATTAATTGTCCTAAGAAATTATTGTGATGCTACTATATCTATTTTCATCATATTTTAATATCTAGCAGCGCCAAACTATATTTAATATCAGATAAATCACCGTTGCTTAGTGAAGTGCATGACATTTCTCCAGCACGTTTCCAGCTTCCAACACGATATGCCATTGGAAGGACAAACAAAAACTTATTGTTTACATAACTGTAAAAATAATTATACCGGTCCTGTATATACCTACGTTATGTGAAGTCCTGTTCCCAAAATAAATATACAAAATGACGACTGTATCCACCATATCGATTGCTTGCAGTGGCACTGCGACGTTGCCGCACTGAACCTCGAAAACAACTCGCTCTCTACACATGTATATATACATTAATTTGACATCAACTAACTTTACATTTCACACAAACCTAGGCGTTATCCCTTGTCACTAGAGGTGTATATCCAATTTGATTTATATCGGTTACGACCTTTTGGTTTGTAAAACATGAAACAAACATCATGGCCGACACGTGACTTATTCCAATTAGAAGCCAACCAAATTTGGACCTTATCGGATGGTACTTTAGTTAAGATTAAATTTAACTCTTCTTGATGATTTGAGCTATTTTCGATGAAGCGGTCGATGTAAACAACATTCTCCTTCAAGTCAATTTCAAACTTACCACTTGAGCATAACAGCCAAATTCCTTCGTAAATTGTATTTGGTTAACGTAATGCTTTAATGGCGGACCTATAAAGGAAATCACGTACCTACCTAGCAACAATCAAGTTGTTTTTTATTCAAATTTAAAGTTTTATAAAACACCAGTGTGTGTGTCAAACGACGCTTAGATTACACGAGATTGGGAACGCGAGAAACTTGATTGAGTCATTTATATAGCTAGTTGAAATCAAATATTACAAGTTACAAGCAATGCATGGGTATCAGACACTAGGTAATAACTGGTAATATCTAATTAAATACTCTCAAGATTGTCTGATTCTAGGCAGTAAATTCTTAGTCACGATTATCCAGACAAAATATATTGACTGTTAGACATAGGCCTTCAGCAAGGCTTCGTAAATTAATGTATATTTTACGAATATACAAAACACTAACATAAAACTAGAAAAAATGTCCTAACATATCACACGATGAAGGTTGAAAAGTTTAGGAATTACTGGTCAGTTATCAATGTTTTTCTTTGTTTCTATTCTTCTTGTAGATTGCAACTCTACTCTTAAATTGATTTAGGTACTTTAAAAGTGCGCAGACATGTGTATAGCTGTTTATTTTGTCGTGAACAACTCTGAAAACTTGTCGAATTTGGAAAAAATATGATCAGTAGTTCTACTATGAATCGCATAGACTAAAATCTAAAGTAACATTGATTATTATTACCAAGATACAGTTTAAAATTAAAACTCTGTTTATGTGTGTAGCGACATCTATCCGCAGCAACTTGTAAACTAAATCGTAACAATGTTTTCCAGAAGTTTTGCAAACGGATATAAATGAAGACTTAAAGTTCATAGCCTAAGGAGTGAGACTTAGACGTAATCATATTAATGTAAGCTCGTAATATGATGCTAATATACTTTTAAAGGAAACACGACATTCGTATTTAATATTCAAGTAGAATGTAACAAGATCTATCCATTATTTCCATCCAATCCATTATTATATTCCAAAGTTGTTAGATCAAGAAAGAATCTGAGGATACTGTTAATGGTACGATGTAATTTTTGGACCAAAAGAAATCAATCGTTAAACTTAAAATACGCGTTAGTAACAAACAGCTCTAATATATCTCGAAATCGGAAAAAATCGATAAATCGGAAAAATTCCACTAAATTGGTTATGTAGGTAAAATTATAGCAGAGATTTCAAGGAAAAACAATGCAATAAGGTCTTTATTTTAGCGGTTTCGCAAAAGATTTATCGGACAAGATCCTTTTGCCCTTCAAATTTATTATAAATAATTCATGATCGATGAAAATCAGGGTGACAACACGGAATAGCAATTAAGTCTGACCATCTTGTGCTCCCACAACCACTAGGAGCTGTGGTACTGCGAGCGAAGTTGCATGCGACATCTATTGGGAATTTTAAGAAACACGTTTAAGAGACTTTTGAGATTTAGCCACTATGAAAACGACAACAGATGGCGCTTAATTACAATATTTTACTCAATATTAATTTCAATAAAGGCAAAAAAAAAATATTGCTTTGATGTGTGGACGAGCTCACAGCCCACCTGGCGTTAAGCGGTTACTGGAGCCCATAGACATTTACAACGTATTAGATTAAAAAACGATTACTGTATGTTTGACTAGAAAATTATGGTCAGTAAATTATTTAAAATATTTCATTTAATGCTAGCGAAGACGGACAGTGCCTGTATACAGTAAGTTGTCACCAACGGCCATGGTTATATGAGCCAGGTTGTGGATACAACCAGCTGGTTGTTTAAGCGGTCTTCAATATTTGTTGTTAATAGTGATTTTTATTCTTTTGAGTTATTTTTGATTTCTTTTCGCTTGGCATGTCACGTGGTTTGCGACTTATTGGCAAACTCTCATTCTCATTTAGAAAAATCAACTACATAACATAATTTATCATTTTCCACGGTCGTACTGAAAAAAAAATTAAATATTTGCATGTATTGTGGTAGTCTTTTAAGTATAAGGCATTAGTATATACATTTATTAAATAAATAGATATAACGAATAAACCGAGCCGATCATAGTGAAAATGATCTCGACGAGAGCCGTATTTTACACGAGATCTCTGTAGGGTAACATTCCGAGGTAGTTAAGCGACCCTGCGACGCTGTCAGGTACCTGCCGACTTGCCGACCGACTACCATATAATATATATATATATATATATATATATATATATATATTTATATATACACATTTATGTGTGTGTGTGCAATGGATACTTCTTTGTCGCCCTGTCGACTAAACCTTTCGATGAGTTTCAACAGATGAGATGTCCTTAGTGTCAGTCATACGCGTTACTTACGGTATACTGTCTAAGTATATACTAAGGCGTCTACGAAAAAAAATATCCGTAACGTGCGCGTGAAATTTGGTGCACATGTGAGAAGTGAAACTTCAACTTACCTTCAGAAATAACATTGGCTTAGAAAGAAGTTGTTTCCGGTATTCAGTGATTACCGAACAAGTCCTTAGGTTTTCCTTAATAATATTTTACACACTTATCACTTTTTATTATTATTCTCATTATCCTCTCGCAGGTCTGCTGGAGAGGATTTCTCAAAGAAATAAGCAGTGCCTTTGTACATAATTTTCCTATTACTCTGTACTGTGTCTTGTTTTCTGTGTGTACATAAATAAATAAATAAATAAAATAAATAAATAAAATTTTTATAATGATAATTTAAAACGGTAATGTTTTAAATTATAAGTTACGTATATTAAATTAATTGAATATGCAATTTCGAAAAGGGCACATCTCTGAAAATGTAAAATGTTCAGGAAATGAAAAAAATAACTGATTATTTTCTAAAGCAGTGTAAAATTTAAAATATTAGCTTTTGACATATGTTTTAGTGTTAATTAGCGTATGAAAATTACTGGAATTATTATAAAATGGGTGTAGTAGGTAAGCCTCAAAACTACATGTATATGAAAAAACGTATTTGACAAGATATGCGACATGTGCCCTTTTCGAAATTGCATATTCAATTATTATAAACATAATTTTATTTAAAAAACCGCCCTCTGTAAATATTTTAGAAACTAAACTGTTCACGCCTTTAACCTTGTGACGTAGTAGTTTATGTGAAATCCAATAGATTTTTTTTTTTTTTTTTTTTTTTTTATTGCCTTTGTAGGCAGACGGGCATACGGCCCACCTGATGGTGAGTGGTTACCGTCGCCCATGGACTTCAGCAATGCCAGGGGCAGAGCCAAGCCGCTGCCTACCGCTTAATACTCTCCATAAGCCTCGTTTGAAGAAGGACATGTCATAGCGCTCGGGAAACACCGTGGAGGGGAGCTCATTCCATAGCCGGATGGTACGTGGCAAAAAAGATCTCTGGAAACGCACTGTGGATGACCGCAGTGGCTCCAGGTAGTATGGATGAACTCTACTCCGGTGGCGGGCGGTGCGATGGTAAAAACGAGATGCTGGTATCATCTCGAACAATTCCTCAGAGCACTCCCCATGGAACATACGGTACAAAATACAGAGGGAACCGAAGTCCCTCCGCAGACCCAGAGGCTCCAAACGATCCGAGAGAATGGGATTATCGACAATCCGAACGGCCCTCCTCTGTATGGAGTCAAATGGAAGAAGCTGGTATTTGGGAGCCCCGGCCCAGAGATGGGAGCAGTACTCCATGCGAGGCCGGACTTGTGCTTTATAAAGCAAAAGTCTTTGTCCAGGCGTGAAGTACCGCTTCGCTCTGTTGAGGACTCCCAGCATTTTGGACGCCAACTTGGCTTTGCCTTCCAAATGACTCCGAAACTGGACATCGCTCGAAATGTCGACCCCAAGTATCCCGATACTCTCGGAAGGTTGCAAGGATACTCCTTGGAATTGCGGCGCCATGACAAAGGGGTCCTTCTTCGCAGTGAACGCGCAAACTTGTGTCTTTATCGGGTTGAATTGAACCAAGTTCAATTCACCCCATTCGGAGACTCGCCCCAGAGAGTTCTCCACTTCAGACACAAGTTTTGATCGTCTCTCTTGCACCACGCTCCGAGAGAGACTCTGATGGCCGATATATCGCGCATCCCCCGTGCTATCATCTGCATAGCAATGCATGCCATCAATAGACAGCATGTCATTGATATACAGGATGAAAAGCGTGGGGGAGAGCACCGAACCTTGTGGAACGCCAGCGTTAATGGTCATGGTATCAGAACAGTCACCGTCTACAACGACCGTGATGCTCCGCCCATCCAAAAAGCTAGCGATCCACTTGCAGAGACCCTCGGGGATTCCGTAAGATGGTAACTTCGATAGAAGTGCCCTATGCCAGACCCTGTCGAAGGCCTTCGCGATATCAAGGCTCACAGCAAGAGCCTCGCCCTTGCTCTCCAAGGCTTCAGCCCACCTGTGAGTAAGGTATACAAGAAGATCGCCAGCTGAGCGACCGTGACGGAAACCGTACTGTCGGTCACTGATCAGCTGGCGATCTTCAAGATACTTCAGGAGTTGTGTATTTATAATTCGCTCCATCACCTTGGAAAGCAAGGAAGTTATCGCGATAGGCCTGTAGCTCGATGGGTCCGACCGGTCACCCTTCTTGGGGATAGGGTGGACGTGGGCGGTCTTCCATGAAGACGGAACCCTGTTAGTGCAATAAGAGAGGCGATACAAACGCGTTAGCGCAGGTGTCAGCTCAGGGGCGCACGTTTTCAAAACCACTGCGGGGATGCCGTCTGGCCCACTCGACTTATGGACGTCCAGGAGTCGGAGCTCCCGCCTGACTGCACACTGTGTGAAGCAGATATCCGGCAGGGAGCTATCACACCGGGGGATGTTCGGTGGTGTGGTACCCCCGTCGTCCACAGTCGAGTTCGAGGCGAAGAGTTTGACCAGAAGGTCAGCCTTCTCTTTCGCGCTGTGGGCCAGATTGTCATCGGACTTGCGCAGTGGTGGGAGACTAGGCCTGCAGAAGTTTCCTTCTGCAGCTTTGGCGAGCGACCAAAAAGCACGGCTCCCGGAGGGATAGCTCTTCAATCGCTCGCCAACTCTAGATGTCGCTAAACTAAATAATTACCTAGATCGCTTTGTCCTTTCTCTCCACGTGGTTCGCGAGACGGTGTGTATTCTCTCACTCTCACTCGTCTTAAATCGTATCTTTTCTTTCTAGCCCTAACGAATCCGTCGCAAGTTAAATTTTACTCTCAATACGCCTAATGAAGTTTCACTTCAAAAAACCTTTTTTATAGCGTAGACACGTGAACTAGCTCACCGTTGACCCGGCTTTAGGTGGCTACCGTTATATAAATTCTACAATGCAAATTACGGTACCTAATTTTAGACATTTTATTTTTACTAGTGGTCCCCTGGTAGTCGAAATTCGACTAAATGTAATTAATTTATAAGTTTGTACACTATTACGATTCTATTGTCAAAGACTATTTAAATACTTCTTTAATCACAGTTCTCGTCAAAATTACACTTTAGACAAATATTAGTAAAGAGAAAACAATATTTAATCTATTCTCAATTTGACAGACTATAACTGACAGGACTTTTGGCGGGAAAGCGAAGAGTGGAGTTGTGTGATTTGTTTTATTTTGTCTACTCAGTGTTTCTTCAGGTTTAAATGTGTAATAATGGTGGTTTATAACTGTTCAATATCTCTGAAAATGCACAAATGTGGAAAAATAAAACTTCTCGGGATCCTTCAAAAAGTCCACTGAAAAAATCTCAGTAAATGACGACCATTTTATTGAGATTATATTTCATTCTATATCATTTCATCTCATTTCATTTAATTTCATCCCAGTTGCTTAATGTCTCAAATTATAAATCATCTTCATTTCATTTGATTTCACTCCATATTATAATTTTTCTTAAAAATATAAATATAAATTAAAATAAGACATGACTTAAAGGTCTTAGTTACCAGGTCATAAAATCCCTTTAAAAAAAAAACTATAACTGACAGCCTGCCATGAAAAGTTTGACAATAAATAAATAGTATGCATGCGTGTGTGCGTCAAATACATGGTATGTAGTGTATATAATGTTTTCTTTATTGATTTAATGTATCTTTTATGAATTATTTAAAAAAAACATTATCATTGTGCACTTCTTCTCTATATTCTCTGTAAGTGTGGAAAATTTCATACTCTTTCGTTTGCACAATTTTCGTAAAAAGGGATAAAAGGGCCTTACAGGAAGACGAGCATAGCGTAAGAAATTAAAATCTAAATTGAATAAAAAACAGGCTACGGAGCCCAGCGCCTTGTGGCGCCCCCCTGCGGCTCTGTGACGTTAATTTATTATCTAATACATTCTTATTTATAATATTATATACAATCAATTATATGCTTTATACATAGTTCAGAGCAGAGCGCCGCCTCCGTCCCTCCGGGGTCGCCGAGGGGGGTTGGGGGGTCAGGCGCGCACGGTGATGGCCAGCCCGTGCTCGGGCCAGCGCACGGTGCGGGGGGGCGCGGGGGCGGGGGCGGGGGCGTCCTCCTCGCTGTCGGAGTGCGCGTCGTCACAGAGGGCGCTCCGCTGGGCCAGTATATCCGAGGCGAGGCTCTTGTTCACTAATATCTGAAAATGGAATGTATAATTGTAAGACCGCCGTAATGTTCTGCGCATGACGTAGGCAGTGAATGGATGACGTCATGTAATGAGGGGGGTGGGGGGAGATGCGCCCCCAGCGTTGCAGTCTCAGATTAACACTCGCTCAGTTTGAGAACAACACATATGACTGAAGTTGTTTGACACATATATGCACTGATGGTAGGACCTCTTGTGAGTCCGCGAAGCAGTAATGCGGTTTGAAGGGTGGGGCAGTCGTTGTAACTATACTGAGACTGGAACTCATGTCTCCATTGGTTTGGCATTTACGTTGTAGATGGGCTCCAACCACTTAACACCAGGTGGGCCTTGAGATCATCCACCCATTTAAGATATAAAAAAAAATGTTTCAACAATATTTCTAAGATTTTTTAAAATCAATCATAATGCTGTGACGTCACATGTGGCTTTTTTTCCCTACCTAAGCTGTTAGCCTTGAGAGGTTATATCAGCGTAACCTTAACTAGTAGGTGAGCTCACGGGGCTCAAACCGGAGTGTTGCTAACACTGACCCTAGTAGGAGCAGTGCTTCGCAGAATCTACCACCGGATCGGAAACGCGACCCACTGAGAAGATCCGGCGAGAAACTCAGTGGGCTGTGTCTGTGAGTTAATTTACTCATCGAGTCTTTCGTCGCTTCGAGGGCGGTGACCGGTGCTTGTGGTGCCTAAAAGCACCGTTAATGGATTTGTAATGACGTCACATGTGGCTAGTGGATCGTGCATCACCTGCAGCCAGGAGCCCCGGGCGGCGCGCGGCGCGTCGGTGCTCACGAAGCAGCCGTGCACGCCGGGCGCCACCAGCGTGACGGCCGCCGACTCGCCGCGCCACGTGAAGTGCGCTCCGTGTAGAATGCGGCCCCTGGACCACACGACAAATGGTTATTTCAAATTTTATGCGCAAAAAATTAACTTGAGACTTTTAAGATTTTCGCTAAGTTCACGTTTTGTTTCGTCTCGGGGGGTGGAGGGCAGACGGGGTTGGGGGGTCAGCCACTTCACATATTGTCATACATGTTAGAGAAAATCACCACCAGAATAATAAAATAATTGAAAAGGATCTTGAAAACGGTCGCAATATATTAGATAAAAAACAAATAAAAGTTTAAAAAAACTAACAAAATACGCCTTTATAGAAAATTAAATATATTTTTTTTAATATTGACTTGTCATCGGTCCTTAACAAGTATACCAAATTTCGAGTTAATCCGACGTTTTGAAGGGGGTCAAAATCATGTTCAAAGATTCCGTTACATATATACGTCTGAAACTAATAAAAGCGTATTAAAATAGGTTCGTAGTCCCGGTCCCCGGGGGTTCCCCGGGCCGGCGACGACTCCGACAGACTTACTCGACGGCCAGGGGCAGCAGGGCGGCGCCTTCCGGGCTCAGGACGACGTGGACCCCGCTCAGGTACTGCACCGGATCCCCAGGGAGGTCCTGCGGGGCACGAGACTGTTCACTGCTCCTGAACTTAATCCTGATTAATTAATTATATACACGGCCGGTGGGCGCCACCAGACTACCGGACCAGTCCACCAGACTGGTGGTAAGACCTCTTGTGAGTCCGCACGGGTGGGTGCCACCGCCCCACCTATTTCTGCCGTGAAGCAGTAATGCGTTTCGGTTTGAAGGGTGGAGCAGCCGTTGTAACTATACTGAGACCTTGGAACTTATATCTCAAGGTAGGTGGTGATATTTACGTTGTAGATGTCCATGGGCTCCAGCAGCGGTGGATTTACACTAGGGGCAGTCGGGGAAGTGTTCAGGGCCGTAAATTTTTTAGGACAGCAAATTTTTGAAAGTAATTTTTTTTTTAGTCTTATCAAGATAGCTCAATATAATTAATTAATTCTAATACTTAATAATTTTCTTTTTAATTGATAATTGAAGAAATTTAATTCATCCATTATTTCTGAATTATAATTTTGGCACTTTCGGTAAAAATTAATAATCAAAATGATTTATTGATCAATTTATTTCCTTGGAGATTTAAAATAATAACCGAATTTTCTATTTTCTGTAAAATTAAAGAAATTTAATTTATTTTATGTAATATAATTCACCGTTAGTCAAAATTTATTAAAGAATATTTATTTATGTTTTTGGAATATATGACATATGATAATGTTTCCGGAATAAATTAGTTATTTTAATTTTGAAAAATAAAATATGTAAACTATAAGTTTAGTTAAAATCCCAGTATTGGGGCGGCTTTTTTTCGGTGCCGAATAATAAATAATAATAATGCACCCGGGGCACCGAAAAAAAGCGGCATTAAGTTTAAATCCAGCCTTGACACCAGACCATCTATTTATGTGCTGTTCAGGATGCATACATTAATTTTTCTAAACACGGACCTCAAGTCTCAAAGGTGCCTCAATTTAAGTGGTGATGTCTATGGGGTTTATAAAAAAAAAAAAGTGTGTGTGTGCAAGTCACACACGATAGAAGTACAGCTTATAAAACAAATAATAATCGCAAGGGTCAACCACCAACCACTGCTTCGCTGCACAACAGTGCAATGAAGCAGCCTCACCCTAAGGGAAGGGCATATATGATCACCGTATGCTCTGCACCAGGCAAGTATGATTTAGTGAGAGAAATACGAGAACGTGTATCAACTGTGTATGATTCATTCGATTCAGGAATTGTTGAATTTACGTGCAGCGACATCTGTCGATAAAAAACTAAATAGAAATAAATCATATTTTATAGTATGATGGGGGGATGAGGTGGCGCCCTCTGTGAATTGATATTTTAACTTCACGTCTAATGTGTTCTATCTCATTTTCGTTTCATTTTTTTCGTTTCATCGAGTTTAAAATCACAACGATTCTAAAGAAGTTTCACTTCAAAAATCTCGTATATCCTTGAGCGTTGTGACACGTCCTTCTAGGAACAAGGCTTGATGAGATCCGGTGGGGGATCAGGTTGGGGAGGAGCGGTGAGCAACTGAGTGAATGGACAGACCTCGGCAGAGAGCTTCGCCAGCGCCTCTCCCATGCTCGACATCCCGAAGCTGTCCGTGGACATGTGTCCTGCAACAGGTTCAGTCATCAGTGGGCGGTCCCCGGGCTACAACAAACATTATGCACACACACACACACACACACACACACACACACACACACACAATTTGTTAATAACTTTATCCGAACTAACATCCATCACCAGCCCATCTGTCAGTACACAGAGGCTGGGTTTATTGAAGCGAGTGTCAGGTCTCATCTACGTCGTGCTCAAGGTGCTTACCGGTGACCGTGGTCTCCAGGTGGGCGAGCCCCTGTGCATCCTCCCGGCCCACCGACTCACCAGTCGAATCCTGGGGAGTATATATAGTATATAATGCACACAAGTACCAGATGGCCGGGGTGTGGACCGCCATGTACAGATCAGCATTTCATTGAGTGCAGCATACACGGGACTCATCAATAGTATTTAGGCAGCGGCTTGGCTCTGCCCCTGGCATTGTTGAAGTCCATGGGCGACGGTAACCACTCATCATCAGGTGAGCTGTACGCTCGTCTGCCTATAAGGGCAATAAAAAAAAAACAAAATGTGTGCAATTCACACGTGGTAGAAGTGAAACCTTCCAAAATTAAAATACAATTATCCTAAACGTCTTAAGTATATGTAAAATTTTGTCATTAGTAAATAATTGTAAGGTGGCGCCCTCTGTGAATTGATATTTTAATTTCACGTATAATCCTAAATTAAAATTCACTACAAGAGCTTTCATACACACGTTAGTATTAAAAAATCTCACAGATAGCGCTGTATTAAATAGTATGTATATTTCTGTCTCATTCTTTGCTGGCTTCATCCTACACATTTTTATATATGTGTCTCTTACCTGTCGTTTTTTCCGTTGCATCCGGTTTGAAATCACAACGATTCTAAAGAAGTTTTCACTTCAAAATATATATTAACGTGTCATCCGCCCGACCCTGCGGTCTATGAGCTCGTGCGTCCGCTACAGTACAATACACAGACGTACCTCCCACGCGGCCCAGCGCACGTCGCAGGAGACGCCGGCCAGCTGCGCCAGCGCGCCCCCCGCGCCGCCCCCCGCCCGCACCGACACCCGCCGCTCCATGCGCGTCACCAGCCAGCACCCGCCGCACCTGAACACAGCGCGACACTGTAGCCGGGTCGCGCCCCCCCAACCCCCCGCACGACCCCGCCAACAGACGACTACCCTTTTTTTTATTGTTTAGATGGGTGGACGAGCTCACAGCCCACCTAGTCTTAAGTGGTTACTAGAGCCTATAGACCAGGCCATAGATAGCCAAACCCGTCGCTTGCGACGTAGGACTCGGCGAATAAGCTAACCCACAGACACAGCCCACTGAGTTTCTCGTCGGATCTTCTCAGTGGGTCGCGTTTCCGATCCGGCGGTAGATTCTGTGCCAGTGTTAGCAACACATCCGGTTTGAGCCCCGACAGCTCGCCTACGCGTTAAGGTGAAGCTGAAATAGCCTCTCAAGGCTATCAGCATAGGAAGAAAAGACAGAAAAAAAACAGCTGGTCTATGGCGCATTTTATTTATTTATTTATTGCCTAGATGGGTGGACGATCTCACAGCCCACTTTGTATAAAGTGGTTACTGGAGCCCATAGACATCTACAATGTAAATGAGCCATACATCTTGAGATATAAATTCTAGAGTCTCAAGTATAGTTACAACGGCTGCCCCACCCTTCAAACCGAAACGTATTACTGCTTCACGGCAGAAATAGGCGGGGTGGTGGTACCTACCCGCGCGGACTCACAAGAGGTCCTACCACCACTCACCTCGGGTCCTGCGCTATGAGTTTCAGTACCTCGCAGACGGAGCTCCTCTGGGCCGCCCTCAGTTCTCTGCTGGTGCAGCCCACCATCTGCAACACGCGGGAGGTCAACTCTAAGGCCGCTCGGTGCACGCAATGAAACAATCAGAGCTCAACGGGTCAACGAACTGTCATGACCGTCACTCTACATTACGGGTTCACGTCATAGGAAATGATCAACAACAGCCAGAGAGACGCGAGCTCCACGTGTTAACTGTACCAACGGTAGCAGCTTGGTTCTGTTCCTGGCACTGCTGACGTCCATGAGCGACGGTATCGGCTCACTATCAGATGGGACGTTTGCTAGTCTGTCTACGAAGATGAAAAAAATGTTTGGAAATTTTAACACAAACAAGGATAATGTTACGCCGGCAAGAGCAACGCCATCTATAGTCGGATAATAGCAGAAACGATTATCGAAAATACTCGACTTGTGTGGAATGTTCTCGATAGTTCTAGGGATGTCGTACCGACTATAAAAGCGTTGTAGGGATGGCACGCAGCCAGTTAGTAATCGGATCTACTCGAAGCGAAATAGCGAGCGGATCACCTGAAGCAGCGGTCGGGGAACTTTTTTAATTATTACCCTAAAATATTTTTGTGTAAGTTGATATTACCCCATGGTGAAGAACTAAAAAAAAACGAAATCGCTTCTTCTTAGCATCTTTCATATTATAACCTCCATGATAATTTGAAATCACGACTCTAAAGAAGTTTCACTTCAATATATACTTTTTACTATAAAAGTTTCATTTTTACACCCCAAAATTTCATTTTACCCCGGTTCCCCAACCGCTGACCTAAAGCGAAGCGGAAGAAGTGAATTGAGAATTTTAAAGTGTTTGTTGAGTGTTCCAAGTCTTAATTTGTACTTCGGTATAATTTTATTTATCCCGAACCCCAGCGCGTAACAATAATGCATCCACAATATAATTATCGAATCCCTTTTTTTTTTTAATAGATTTTATGACCTGGTAACTGAGACCTTTAAGTCATGTTTTATTTTAATTTATATTCATATTTTTATGAAAAATGTAATGAAATGAAGATGATTAATTTGAGACATTAATCAACTGGGATGAAATCAAACGAAATGAGATGAGATGATACGGGATGAAATATAACCGCAGTAAAATGGTGGGCATTTACTAAGATTTTTTCAGTGGACTTTTTGGAGGATCCCGAGAAGTTACGTCCAGCGGCTTTGATTCATTTTCCCACATGCTCGTGTGTTGCTCGTGAGTTGAAGAGAGAGCGAAATATTCGCTTCACCGCTCCGATTATTTATGACCCAAACTGCACGGACAAAATAATTCTACTATAGGAGACCACTAGTATTGTTCTATTTGACAAATCCATTTTAAAATTTGACAGTTCTTTTTTTTTTGGAGTTTATGACCTGGCAACAAAGACTTTTAGGTCATGTCTTATTTTAATTCATATTCTTATTTTTCGCGGCTTTCTTTCATTTTCCCACATTTGTGCACTTTCACAGCTGATACTAAACAGTTAATAAACCACCGTTATTCCACATTTAAACCTGAAGAAACACTAAATAGACAAAATAAAACAAATCACACAACTTCCCTCCTCGCGTTCCCGCCAAAAAGTCCCCGTTGTCTGCAACAAGACACGCACAGGGGGACGAACTTCCTACGAGGACCCCACGGTTAGGGGGCGCGCGGGGTAGGTAAGACTTGATGATCTGCAGATGTTGGGAGCAGACCATGGGCCCAAGGAGCACACAGGATACCTGTAGGAAGGTGACGATGCCGTGCGGCGTGCGAGCGTGTCGCAGCTGCGGCTCTGTCGCGACCAGCAGGTGTCGCATGCGGCCCCCGGACCTCTCGCCGTCCAGCGGACGATGCCACGATATGTGGTCCCCGGCGCACAGCTTGTTACCTAAACCAGAAGAACCGTAGTAATTATTGGTGGTAGATACCATCACCTCCCTGCCTATTTCTGCCGTGAAGCAGTAATGCGTTTCTGTTTGAAGGACGGGGCAGCCGTTGTAACTATACTGAGACCTTAGAACTGATATCTCAAGGTGGGTGGCGCATGTACGTTGTAGATGTCCATGGGCTCCAGTAACCACTTAACACCAGGTGGGCTGTGAGCTCGTCCAACCATCTAAGCAATAAATAAAAAAAACTGACCTCAAGAAACGTCTATGAACAAACGTCACATTCAGACCTGTAGTGAACACGTATCTGGCCAAGGCCTGCAAGAGAGCCGCCGGCCACAGCGGGGGGTGCTCTGCCCCGTCAGCCGCGAGCCGGAACGTCAGCTCGATGCCGCAGCCAGACGGCAGGGGCGCGCCCGCGGACAGCGCCGCGCGATCCGGCGGAGGGTGGACCCTCCCATCCCCGTGAAGGTCTGACAGACCGAAACTGAAATTGAACTAATGTTATAACATTCAAGTCCCATGAGTTGTAGTCAACAATAATACAACACCTCAAACCTCAAGGTGAGCAACAACTGGCACTTTTGCAGTGTGGGCTTCAGATGGGTAAGCACCTGGTGCTTTGTGAGCTTGTCTGCTTATTAAAGAGAATCAGATGAGGAATGGAAGCAAGCTCTTGTGGCGGGTAGTCATCATATAACGCAAGATATTTGACAGATGCCTGAATCTCGCTTACGACATTTTCAAGATAAGCTCGCATATATACAAGTTCCGAACAACAACATTAGGACCATCGGTCTATCGCGCCAATATCCCCAGCTCAGTGGAAGATCTTCCCTTTGTCGTTTAAGCTTCCTACACTCTCAATCTCATATCTTGAGGTTTGCTGCAGCATTCATATTGAGGCTACCAGCACCCTTTACCATTTAACATCAAATGAGCCCTAATCAGTTGTTCAAACCTGATAAAGCAATTCGGATACACAATAACTTTACCAAAATTTCATTCAGACATAGCTATTAGAATTGCAGGTGAAAACCTAGACACCTTGGAAACTTGGTATAGTTGTGATCAGCTCTTGAAGGAAGGTCAAGTTGTTATATCACTTTGAGTACTTACTGTATATCGATGTAATTCATTCTAGTTACAGCAGACTTAAACTGGTTAGACTTCATTCATTAACTTATCATTTGAAGCTCCTACCTGATGTAGTGCCAATGTGGTGGTATATTTTCCTCCGGTTTCCCTGGGTTCCGGTACATGCTGATGTAGTCTAAAGGATCTTGTCCTCCCAACCTGAGACAGATGTTTCATTATTAAGCTATTGCATAGCGTTTATCGAAGGCTTTGAACGCGGCGACCGAATCAAGAAAATCCGTAACGAAAATAAAACCTAACACCCCCACTCCGCCTACCATGTAGCTTCACGTTGCGCTGGTGTAGGGGTTTGGAATAAGCGCGTGGCGTGACGTCGCACTGCATGCAAATCACGAAAGTCTGCCCATCTCTCTCTAGCGCGGTCTAGCTTATGAGTGTAAAGGGGACAGTTAATGTTTTGCTTTTGTTAATGTTTATAAATATAGCGTGGTCTTATTTTATTATTGTTTTAATATTAAATTATTATTGTCTAATTGTAATTGCATAAGTTGATAAGAAATGGTATGCAATAGCTTTACTGCGGCAGTCCCCGTGGGCTACACGGGTTTTTTTACTTTATATAATAACTTGTACTGGTGGTTAAGTGTATTGTAAGTTCACAAGCAGGCAGATTAGCCCTTCAAACCGGAATGTGTTCATTAAGAAATAAATAAGGTACCATTTTTTTTTGTGAGTCGCAGTTATTTCTTATACTACTTTTACTTTGAGTTAGGTATTGTGACGGTCGAAATCCCAAATGTCGAAAATAATAAAAGAAATACGATAACACGAAATTATAGTGTAAAAAAGAGAAATCTGTAAAAAATTGCCTATTGCCATAGCAAAGCACTCATGCTCAAATTCAATGAATGGGGCAGTTATTAAAATATTCAATAAAGTCTTCTACATTCATCATAAGCTAAGTAGGATTGGCGTTGTGATCTCTGTGGCCTTGAGCGATCAGTTCACACCAGGCAGCACCACCATTGTCGTGTTCTGCTCTAATCAAAAAGGGATCTATCCATTTATTTTCCCTATCAATTCGGTACATAGATAAACTCACAGGATCAACTTGAGAGAATTCGTTAACACCAGCCCTAGGGAGATTTCTTTGCAATACTTTGAATCTACCACCAAATCTGCATTGCGATCCACTAACAAGCTTCGGTGAGAAACTTAGTGGAGAGCCAGCATCTATGCCTAACTACACTACTATTGCGGTTCCTTACCAATATTTGAGCCTGGTCGTGACCTGCAGAGGGTTAGGCTGGTCTGGGTACAGCTGGGAACAAGCATCACATAATGCTTTCAAGCCAGCCGGAGCTACTGGTACTAGTTGTTCTGAAACAATTTAATTGTTCACTGATTTTTGGTATATTTAATGAAGAGGCACTTGAAATTACTACACTATGGTAACCACCATCAGGCTGTATGCTTATGTGCCTAGAAGGGCAATAAAAAATAATATTCGAAAATAGTCTAAAAACTGAGGAATAAAATACAGGAATCATAACAAAAATTTAGAAAGTGTGAATCAATACTAGATGAGCATTTAAGCTCATTCATCTAATAGAATGTTTGAATCCACCCACTTTAATACTATGTTTTAAATATTTTGGAATTTTGGGAATGCGGCAATAAAAGGTATTTTGAATACACCTAATACCTATGTTTATGCCCTGTGAATACTAAAAAAAATACTATACAACAACTAGCTACTGTCAGTTAAGAGTTTTGATATTATGTTCTTATGTGGTATTTATAAGAAAATTTCGGGGTAGACGTATGTGCGCTGCACATCCATGAGCACATCCCATAGCTATAGTTAAACCATATATTAATGTTCTGCTATTGTTCTGTTTGCGTTTGATGTCTGAGAAGCGCATTCGTTCATTTTTATAGAGTTGTTACAATAATTCCACAGGGGAGAAACTAGACTCTTGAAATTGTTATTTGGGATCATAAACTATGTAAATAAACAAATACCAGATTGTTTGGCATCTTGAGGTTTGCAAGCGTCATTTTCCGGTCCATGAACTCGCTGCGCAGACGCAACGAATGACAGGGCACTGTTGCAAGGCACCCCCGACGAATGAGGAGCCCTTGGGCCACTCGGACAGGACATAGCTATGTTATTCACAATTTACTTTGTTTCTGCATAATTCATTGAATCAATAATTAAATCAATTAAGAATCACTGACTCAGCTGTTGATTCCTGAACTAACAGTATTCCTATGCAGTATTCAGTCAGACTTTTTTTGATGTACGTAGCATGTACCAGATTCGAATTGAGAAAGAGAATAGAAATTAGGTTTGTAATAAATAGAAGAGTGACATGAAATGAGCAAACGGATTTTTTATGTTTTATTATGTACAAATTTTGTAGACTATGGAACATGATGGCGGATTCCTGAACGGTTTTTTAAGCAAAAATTAGCATGGAAATTGAACAAATCACAAAAGAAAATACATTTTCGGTTACATAATGAATTGCTCAACACAAATGAGTTATTAAACCAGGTTATTAATTTTAATGACGATCTACAGCTATGAAAAGACGCAGGAATTCGTCAGCTGTGAGTAGTGTTTGATCTATCGACCTATATTAGGCATATTTTTTCTAATGGTGAATTGACGATGCCGATTTCCGATTAAAACTACAATGATACATACAATGACTAATTATTAGGTACGTAAAAATTACCCCACCACCATTCCAAACTGATATTGACAAACCGCAAACAGAATTTCTGAACGATAATCTCTAACCATAAATTTCGGCTGTAAAAAATAAATCACGATTTTCACACTATTTATATTTATTTATGTCTCTAAACGACTCATCCGTGATCTATAAATAAACTATTAAACGCAAAACGCCATTCGATAAGAATTATTTGAGCTGAACAACCAAGTCAATTCATAAAATGCGTTACATATATTTGACTACTATTTTCAGTGTTGTTTTTGCCTTTGAAAAAGATATAACTTTTACTGTTCAAGCAGGAATGACCGACTGTTTCTACCAGAGAGCACAGCCGAACGAGTTAATAGACATAGAATATCAGGTACACTTAATCAATTCGGAAACAAAACTAGAGTTCATACTACGAAAAAGAGTAAATTTTTTCTCAATTCTTTGCATTCAAATGCTTTAAATTCCAGTTTATGAACTTAGTTGAAACGTTTTAATTTAAGTCATAAGGTTTTAACTTAATAAATGAACGTTCGGTTACAGTGGTCCAAACTAGCCTCTAAATATGTGAAATCCGGAGTAAACTTCTGATATAGGTGTGTACTAGCAACTGGCTAATCGCTCGCATCATTTAACTGAGGAAGCCAATAAAAAATGTGATTTGTGTTAATGATTGGACCTGTTTTTTTCATTACCTTATGTTGATGACCTTTTGCTCACTTTAAGTGGTTACAGTAGTCCCTACGTGACTCGTAACATTGAAACCTCAACAGCACAAATACATCAATTACATCCTAAAAATGGAACCTGTGATTACTCTTCAGAAGGATAAGGAATAATATCAATAAGTACCTCTACATTCCTGTGCTTCTGTGCAACATATCCTACCATCCTAGAAAATTATTTTAACTTGTTTCCTAATCTTTATATGTATGCAAAATGTATGTTAAAGGTAATAGATGCAACACATGGTGAATTGGACATATCATTTCAACTCACTGACCCTGTTGGACGGGTAATAGTCTCCGACTACAAGAAGCCAGAGAACTCTCACAGGCATCAAGCCACCTTAAATGGAGACTACAGATTTTGTTTTGACAACACATTCAGCACGTTTAGTCAGAAAACTGTAAGTAATTTATTGAGATTGGACCTTGTCCTTTGCCATTTAAAGTGAAAGATTGCCTATTCTGGAAACACAAATGGTGGCTAAACATTGGAACTTAGGGAAGTGTCCCAAGCTTATGGAGGTGGCTTATGAATATAACAAACACTACCAATATATCTACATAAAGCAAATCTATACTTAAAATATTCAAATCATAAACGCTTTAGTGTTAATCTTGAAAATAGAAACAAATACGGTTTATTACTTTTCAACACCATAACCACTGCTATTTAATGAGTTCTTACCACAAAAATTACATTTCATGACAGTTTTATGTGATATTTTACAACGTTTATGTTTTAAACGTGTTGGATTATTGAAAAAAAAACGCGCAAAACTCATTCTATTACTTCTATTGTATACTAACAATACTAAAATAATTACACAATATATTTTATTTATTTATTGCCTAGATGTGTGGACGAGCTCCCTGCCCACCTGGTGTTAAGTGGTTACTGGAGCCCATAGACATCTACAACCTAAATACGCCACCCACCTTGAGATATAAGTTTTTAGGTTTCAAGTATAGTTACAACGGCTGCCCCACCCTTCAAACCGAAATGCATTACTGCTTCATGGCAGAAACAGGCAGGGTGGTGGTACCTACCCAAATGAACTCACAAGAAGTCCTACCATCAGTAAAAACTCCATCCATTCCTCCCCCTCCCTTCCTTAAAAGTGACATTCGGAAAGATTTCACTTGACCCATCTCCTCCCTAGAACACCTCACGTAATTAATGGAAGTCCCCTAATAAGCTTCTAGTAATCTGCTATTGCTATTCCAAGTGTAAGTGAATGTAGATCAGTTCATTTAAGCCCATACTCATCAACCCGTTGTCTCTAGTCGGAGAACTAAGGTGTTGACACATGACCATTTTTCAGGTATTTTTCGACATATTAATAGACAATGAGGAGACAGAGGAGAAAGATTATGATGACGACAAAGAAATGGAACTTGGTATGTACTTGCCTCTTACTTAATACTACCTTCAATGTTATCATGTACTAGTGACAGATGTTCTATTACCTGGCAACACTGGTGAAACCTTAGTACTGTCAAATTTTGAAATGAAATTGTCAAATAAAACCATAATAGTCCGGTAGTCAAAATTCGACTTTATTTAATTGTAATTATAAGTTTGAACATTAATATGGTGCTATTGTCATGGACTATTATACTTCTATAATCACAGATTTCGCCAAGACTACACTATAGATAGACAAATATTAATGAAGACAAACAATATTTATTCTATTCTCAATTTGATCAAAAGTTTGACAATAAAATAGTATGCATGCGTGTGTGTGTCAAATACATGCATGTGTGTGTAATGTTTTTTTATTGATTTAATGTAAGTATTTTTAATGCATTACTTATAAAAAAAATATTTACATTCTGCACTCCTTTTCGTAGATATTCTCTGTAAGTGTGAGAAATTTCATACTCTTCCGTCCGCTCAATTTTCGTAAAAAGGGGTACAAAGTTTTTTCTTTATATATCGATGCTTGAAAGGCAAACATGACTAAGCGGCAATAACTGCTTTGTACATAAATGATAGGCAATAACTATATTCGATGCGCAAAAAATATATATTTCTAGGTCTAGTAAAATCATTTCAAACCTACAGCTACTAGCTAGATTCTACTACAGCTAGATTCGTTAAAATAAATTTTGTTTTCATGTATTTCAACTTTAAATTCGTCTACTGTAAAGTTCACGCATTGTCGCTTAGTCACGTTTGCCTTTCAAGCGTCGATATCTTAATATATACAAATTACGTGTCACGTTTGTCCGCGATGGACACCTAAACTACTTAACCGATTTTACCTTTTTTTTTAAATACCTATGTGTTTTGTTTCAACTTAGGCCACACGATGGTTTTTATTTCGATTAATGGTCGCAATATTTATTAATTAACAATAAAATGATTTCTTATGTTGATTATTGTTATTAATTGTAAGTTTCATAAGTCTGAAACAGACAGAAAATCAGTTTTTACAGACAGTTGTAATACTGTCTGACATGGCATAAGCACCACGTGTTGCTGCGGCTAAAGTATAAGGGAAATTTATTTCGTAGTAAACGCAATACAGTGAAATCAAATTGTTCTTGCTTTGTTAACTTTTGGTATTAGCATATCCGGCCGCGTGTTATTTAGAAACAAAAACCTTAGCCACAGCAACGTGTGGCCGGGTCTGCTAGTTATATATGTATATGGATTTTTCATGTTTGTCGTCAGGTACTGCAGCCGAGAGCTACATAATGAGGGTGAGGGATATAGCGGAGTCCGTGAACCGGGTGAGGGACAACGTGTCCGCGGCCAAGAGACTCCAAGAGTTGCAGTCCGCGCACGAGGCCAGAGACAGGAACATCGCTGAGGAGATGTGCGACAGGTGAGCTGTTTGATGATCATCAGGTTCTCTAACACGTGTCGATCTTCTTGCATTATACACAGTTTTATAGTTTGATCTTGAACATTATATAAAAGTGTATCTGATCAGTGATGATCAGTGGTCGGAGTAGGTAGATTGATATTATATACTTGCGTCAAGATATTATAATATGGACATGCCATTACATTGTTTTTAATCCTCATCGGATACAATTTTAATATTTATGAGATAAAATAACCAAAAGCCCTGTCTAAGTTTTGTCTCATACTGACAAATGTCATTTCTAATTCAACAGAAAGGGACAAAATACGGTGTAACTATTCCAAGTTGTTTTTGAATAAAATACAATATTTTAGCTAGCACTGGTAGCGTAGATTAATATTATTAATACGTTTTTCACCTTAAACACAGATTCATGCTAATTTCAAAATTCCGGAACAAATATCACAATAAATATGAAGATCCGGTATTTTGGAGGCATATCCATATTATCCTCTACGTTTGACGTCAACGACCTTAAATTAATCTACCTACTCCGACCCCTAGTGATGATACAATGAAATCTCGTAGTGTTTCTTACGAAATTTAATTTTTTATTTATACAATAGTTTGTTTGGAGATGTTTGCTTTTGTATTTTAAAAATTATGAATTAAAGAAGCAACTAATTTGGTTAAATTATATGAAGTAAAGGGATTTTCCCTCGTATTTTTTTTTAATTAAGAACAGATTATATTAAAATTACAGAGTAGTTAGCTTAAATTTTTTAATTACAGGTGATCAGCTTAATATAGATTATACACGACACATAGACACGGCAAAGACGTTAACAAAAAGCATTTTTTAATACAGCATTTCCCAAAGTGGGCGATAACGCCCCCTTGTAGGCGCTGCAGGCCTAGAGGGGGCGGTAAGAGACCCGGAAAAAAATAGGGGCCTGGTGTAGAGTTTTAGGAGGCGATTTGTAATTTTCAACTAGGAGGACACTGATTGAGCTCTCGCTGTAATGGTGTTTACTAGTAGGTAAAAAAGGGGAAAGTGGGCAGTAGACAAAATAAGTTTGGGAGCCCCTGTTTTAATAGAAAGAGACTTGGAATGAACTTCCACCATGTACCTCTTCAAACTAAGCTGAAATAGAGTTCTTAGTGATAGGCAGAATCTTAAACCCTCAATATTATTGATTTCCATGAGCAGCAGTGACAATTAATCATCAGATGGGACGTATAGTCAGCTTAACACAGACACCCTGAGCCGGTGTTGTGAACTTGGGTTAGACGGATTGATTAATATGACACTCAACAAAAGAATGTGATGGTAGGACCTCTTGAGTCCACACGGGTAGGCACCACCACCACCACCCTGCCTATTTCTGCCGTGAAGCAGTAATGCGTTTCAGTTTGAAGGGCGGGGCAGCCGTTGTAACTATACCGAGATCTTAAAACTTATATCTCAAGGTGGGTGGCGCATTTACGTTGTAGATGTCTATGTGCTCCGGTAACCACTTAACACCAGGTGGGCCGTGAGATCTTTCACTCTTCTAAGCAATAAAAATAAAATGTTCTTATATTACAGGGTCATGAGATGGTCCATCATTCAGATGGTGCTGATGGTGATGGTCGGGGCCACACAGGTACGTTAGTGCAGGGACATACACATAAGGTGCATAGAAAAAAAGATATTTTCTAAGCATTCTAGTTTAACTGCGGGCAAATGACGTCACAATCGATCTAGTGCGAAGTGGCTAGCGGAGTCCATTGAGATTCCAGTGTGAGTGTCTGAGATGAGTGACATGAGGTTGACATCCCAATTTTTATAATATAAGGGCTGTCACACTCTTTTAAACGAATCGCGTTACTGCTTCTCAGCAGAAATAGGCAGGACCGTGGTGCCCATCCTTGTGAATTTACAAGATACTCTACCACAACTAAACGTCGGCTGTCGATTGAAATATATATTTCTTTTATTGCTTAGACGGGTGGACGAGCTCACAGCCCACCTGGTGTTAAGTGGTTACTGGAGCCTATAGACATCTACGACGTAAATGCGCCACCCACCTTGAGATATTAAGGTCTCAGTATAGTCACAACGGCTGCCCCGCCCTTCAAACCGAAACGCATTACTGCTTCACGGCAGAAATAGCCAGGGCGGTGGTACCTACCCGCGCGGACTCACAAGAGGTCCTACCACCAGTATGCTGGTATAACAATCAAAGAAGTTGTATCTCTGGTGGGTAGCTTTGAGGCGTATGACCCACGGGGCAGCCCTACAGACACATTCTATAAAACAGTCTCAGCTTCGCAAACATTTGGCTCCGTAACTTGAAACGTCTAAGCACGAGGCGTGGGCCTTGCCGATGAGCTTAGCGCTTAGCTCGGATGGAATCGAAACCGGAACGTATCGCGATGTACCATCTAAGTATTAGACACCCTTGACCCAGACCTAGGCTGGTCCTCTTGAGACGGACAGTTTGCGCCGCCGTCGCTCAGCAGACGCACAACATGCGGCGGTATTCCACTCCCAACGTTGTTTGCAGGTTTTATTTTTGAAGAGCTTATTTGAAGACAAAAGTGACTACAGAAAGTTAATACCGGGCTTGTCGAAGTGACGAATGAATTAGTCGAAGCCGTTCTTGCCATATACTAAAATAGGACATCAATAATAGTGTTGCCACTCTCACTTATGACGTATTCAAATGTCAATTTAAAATAATTTCGTTATTTTTATGTTTATGATGACGTCAATGCGTGCTGCTGTAATGGATCGCATCTCGTATCGCAACAAGTTTAATCTCACATTTTTTTATTACCCCTTTAGGCAGACGAGCATACGACCCACCTGATGGTAAATGGTTACCGTCGCCCATAGACTTCAGCAATGCTAGTGGCAGAGCCAAGCCGCTGCCTGCTATAAAATATCATAAATGTCACAAAATGTCAGCTGTCCCTACTGTGATATAAGCCTGGCCGAGAGTCTGGACATGTCAACTGTGACGTAATCATTAGATCAAACATGCGACAAGGATCTGGATGAATTTCGCCAAAGTAGAGTACCTGGCATCAGCGGATGAATCGTTGAGGCAGCTGTGAAGATACCCCGACAGATCGAAGGCTCTACAGCATCCTTATCCCACCAGGTGGGGTCGGCACAGTGAATTTTTCTATTCCACTATCAGCCGTCATCTCAACACTCACTCCTCTCTCTCTCATATCGTCATTAACACACTCCATCCATGTGTTCTTCGGTCGACCTCTACCCCCTCTACCTTGCACTACCATTTCCATACATCTCCTAGTCGCATGCATCTTCTCTCCACGCATCACATGTCCACACCACGCTAACCGTCCGCTCTTTAATTTATCAATCACGTCAGTTGTACTACCAGTCGTGGAGATATCTTTACTTTTTTATATACATATAGACTAGCCGTACTCGCCCGCTTCGCTGGGCATTTAGAATTTACATTATTACTTCTCACCCCCACAAAGATTCTCATCATTAACGCCCCGCAACTGGTGTAGGGAGTCCAACACTCATATAAATGTATCCTATCCATTAAGTACATGTATTTTCTACATGGATACTATGTTTCAAGTCAATCGGATGCACGGTTCAGTAGTTGTAACGGAACATCCGTAAAAACCACTGTAGATTTATATATTAGTATAGATATGTATATATTTCTTCTATGCGTGTGTTTGTCACTGAACTCTTACTAAACGGTTGGACCGATTAGAATGATTTTTTTTGTATGCATTTGGGTGGCACCCTGGATGGTTTAGATTCACAAATCAGCCCGGCAGGTGGCGCTGCATTCGGTATCTAGGTTATTTATCTACACTACAACGAAACGGCTGCATCGACTTGAATGATTTTTTGCAGGACTACGTTTGTCGGGTCTATCTATAATACTCAAACAGCATAATAAATATTATATAGTGTAGTAATGTGATGAATACGAATTTATTCATGCGATTTTGCCTTTTTATTTTCGAATTTCAGACCGCTTTTTTTAACAACGATATCTCAAAAAGTCTGTCCAGTGAATATAATTCATAAAAATTAGGTTCCTCGACCCACTGTCTTGATTAAATAACACGGTAATATATTTATAAGTACCGTGTAATATATATTTGTGTTGGAAGTATGATTTATGAAGCGGATGTTACGAGAGTTTAATTAACATTTGTAATTAACATTAACACTCATTTGAATCACAAAATGAAAGAGTACACAGTTTGAGAAACACCGTTTTAAATCATCGTGTAGGTAACGCACGATTTGAGGTTAGCCGCTTAGTCGAAAGTAAAATGGCTATTTAAAAAGAGGGAAACAAAAATACCACTCAACTGTTTACCGGTGTGGTTATTGCGAGTTTTTTAACGTTCTCGTTAGCGTAAAAGTTAACTCTAATTTGTATGGAGTTGGAACGTTCATTTATACTATAGTAGAATTATTTTGTCCGTGAAGTTTGGGTAATAAAAAATCGGAGCGATGAAGCGAGTATTCCGCTCTCTCTTCCACTCGCGAGCCTTATGGACGGGCATAGTGATGCGCATTATTGTTGTCGATAAGCGTCATCGATAGTGTATTTAGTTTTGTCATTTTGAGGGTTAGTGATAAAAATGAAAGAAAAAAATCACTAATCGAACACTTACACCACATATCGCCGCAGCGAGTTAATGAGAGAGGCAGAAATTAACACTTTGTAACTTTTCGGGATCTATTCTTATTTCAGTGAAATTTTTTTACACATTGTTGATAACAACACGTGCAAATATTATTTTCAATAATTTCTGCCGTTTTGATATAAAACAAAGAAGTAGGCATTGTGTCACTAATGAAATTCAGAGAACGAATGCATAAAAACACATTTCTTTGCGACATAATGTACTATAACTTGCAGATAAGTACAAATGACATAACAATGTCTCACCACCCTTCGTATACCACTCCGCCGCCGTGTACCTGCCTTCGATGACTCATTTGTTTTTATCGATAATGGCGTTGCGCCCGCGCGACACGCTCACCGTCCTAGCCGGGCCATGTTTTATGACCCAAACTGCACGAACAAAATAATTCTCCTATAGTGGCTGTTAGTGGCATACAACAATTCGTGTTCAATCGCATTGGAAATAGAATTATTATAGTACATATTCTCAGACTGTATGCTTTTATATTAAGTATGTGTGTAAGCTAAGATAAGTGTGTTCATGGCCAAAGCGTTTAGTATTTACTTAATTTTAATTGTTGTTCTGTACAAAATTGTTCACAAGAAGATGCACAAATTAATTGTAAAATATAAAGTTTAAGTAGTAAATGTTTTTTTATTTATTTTTTTCTTAGTTGTCGTGGCCTAAAGGATAAGACGTTCGGTACATCCGTGTTAAGCGATGCATCGGTGTTCGAATCCCGCAGGCGGGTACCAATTTTTCTAATGAAATACGGACTCGACAAATGTTCACGATTGACTTCCACGGTGAAGGAACAACATCGTGTAATAAAAATCAAACCCGCAAATTATAATTTATGTAATTACTGGTGGTAGGACCTCTTGTGAGTCCGCGCGGGTGGGTACCACCATCCTGCCTATTTCTGCCGTGAAGCAGTAATGCGTTTCGGTTTGAAGGGTGGGTCAGCCGTTGTAACTATACAGAGATCTTAGAACTTATATCTCAAGGTGGGTGGCACATTCAAGTTGTAGATGTCTATGGGCTCCAGTAACCACTTAACACCAGGTGGGCTGTGAGCTCGTCCGCCCAACTAAGCAATAAAAAAGTCTTCTCTTCTCAGTCGTTTGCACTCTTGACATAGTGGTCCCGGTCATCATATCGAGTAGTGGTGCGCTTCTTCAGACGTCGCCATCACTCGCATACTGCTGCCTTTTTGTGTGCTCTCGTCGACGGGACCGCTTAGAGCTGCCTTTATTTGGTCATCTGCCGTGCAGTCTTGTACCCTCTATCATGCCCTGCACCACAAGGCGCTTAACTGAGTCGTCTACCGTCCCAAAACATCTCTGAAGAAAGTGACAATGCGACCCTGAATGATGGTAGATAGACGCTGCGTGATGATGTAGCGGGCGTGGTGATTATATACTCTTTGATAGCGGGCTTAGCTTAGTACAATCTGTGTCGGGTCGTCGAACAATAACCAGGTTGCAAACTGTCGTGTCTTGTTAATAATTATCACCCTACATAATATTACACACGCTCTATATATAAGCACAGACAACAGTGGTGACCCCAACGTGATTTAATATTGGTATAATACCACCATTATAAAAATCTACCGACAAACGCAATGTTTGCCCGTATGTCATTTCGGCGGCACTGACGCCTGAGTCGGTCCGTGGTGCTGCACGAAGTCCTAGCAAAACAATAGGTAATTCTTCAACCCACGTCTTAGAATCTAGTCGGGCCATGAGCGCTGCCTTGAGTGTATGGTGAATGATGAACCCAAACGGCCGTCTGGTGTAGTGGTAAGTGACATGGTCACTACACAAGGGGGTCGCGGGTTCGAATCCCGCCAAGGGAAGATATTTGTATAATAAATATAAATGTCTTTTCCAGGGTTATGGATGTATATTAAATATATGTATGTGTATAATAAAAATCTTACATTTATATCCGTTATCTGGTACCTGTAAGTCCTGTAACACAAGTTCTTTACGAACTTATCACGGGACCAGTTAGCGTGGCGTGATTGTTAGTAAATACTTATTTATTTATTTAAAAAAAAAAAAAAAACCTCGCTTGCTGGAGTACGACGGTTTGCAACCTGTTTATTGGGCAACGATTCGGCACAGACTGTACTAAGCTACATCAATGCCGAGTTTCTGTAGAATTGAATGATATGTTCTGAACTTCCTCCACGATATTTGCAGCATTCTTCTCCAGCACCACATTTTGAACATATACCACCTTTTTTTCACTTTCTGTTAATGTCCAGATCTCGGCAGCGTAAAGAAGAATGGGAAAGACGAACGCTCTCACAGTTTTAATTTTAGTGGCTTTTGGTGATATTTTTATTCCCTCATATTTTTCTCAGCCTGTCCATGGCTGACCTTTTGTCAGTGTGTATGTTGAATTTTCTTGTTTAGCGTGCTATTGTTGTACACAACTTAATATTATTGATCGTTGTATGTTATAGCGAAACATAACGTAACTACATTTTAAACAGGTGCATCAACTTATCTCTACTGGCGGTAGGATTTCTTGTGAGTCCGCACGGGTAGGTACCACCGCCCTGCCTATTTCTGCCGTGAAGCAGTCATGCGGTTCGGTTTGAAGGATGGGGCAGCCGTTGTAACTATTCATGAGATCTTAGAACTTATATCTAGGGGTAGGTGGTGGCGTTTACGTTGTAAATGTCTATGGGCTCCGGTTACCGCTTAATACCAGGTGTGCCGTGAGCTCGTCTACCCACCTAAGCAATAAAAATAAAAACCATCGGGGAAATAGCTTGCAAATGGTTTTTTATTTTACTGATAATTAACAGGAGCTTTGTTCATATTTGAAACAATTTCTGCAAGGAATATTGAATAATTAATAATGAAGCAGCGCTGGACCTATTGTTGTGGCGAGGCTTTGGAGGAAGGCCTATGTCCGGTAGTGGACGTCTGTGGGCTCATAGAATAGAGTATCTACTGGATATGATTACTTTATATGATACTAGCGACCCGCCCTCGCTTCGCTCCGGAAATATTAAATTTTATTATTCATATCTGAGTCCCAAAATGTTACCCGCGGTTATTGTCTTACCAGGGTGACACCGCGGGGCGAAGCTAGTCAAAAAAAGTAGCCTAAGTTACTCCTTATATCATCAGCTACCTATCAGTAAAAGTTTCGTCAAAATCGGCCCAGTCGTTCCAGAGATTAGCCGGAACAAACAGACAGACAGACAGACAAAAATTGTAAAAAATGTTATTTTGGTGTGTTCCGTATATATATACATATATATGCATGCAGTAAAAAGCGGTTATTTCAATATTAGAAACAGACACTCCAATTTTATTTATATGTATAGATTACCGAATATGCTTAATACTGAATTAGCTTTTTTTAAATTCTGTCAGTAAATCTGTCTTGAAAAGCCTTTGCAATGAAGTTAGTTCGATCAGTAAACAAACAAAAATGTCAATAAATGTCAAATGACAAAAACAAAATGGCCTATGCGGTACAGCTTGTTTTGTTTGTGTACAACACATTTAATAACGCGATTCATTAATTAAAACAAATGAAAAATAAGTAGAATTATACTTAAATAAAAAATTTAGAATATCTTCCCCTCAATTTAATATAAACGTAATAATCATGTTGGCGGTTTTACTTTTAAACCGCATGAATATAATGGCGAATAGACATCGCACAAAACGTCGGGAAAAACTTGAGAATTCTTGTAAATTAGCCTCTGAGGCCAATGAGGACGGTTACTGCAGAACGTGTCTCGGTACCGAGGATCTATCGCCGATATTTAACGAGAAACAAACCGAGGAGAAACGTACGCGCGAACTAAAAGTTACAACTGGTTTACAGGTAATTAAAATAAGTTTTATTGCTCCAGCAGATCACCTACCTGGTGCTAACCGTTACCGAAGCTCTCCGACGCTAAGTTCCTAACTCCACACCTCTTCTTGAGGCACGGAGTTGAAAGTTTCAATCGTAGTGGAATTTGAAAAATTGGAATTTATCAAATGAGAACTAATAATTTCTTTGGGAGGCTAATAGTCATATTGTGGTGTCCATGGGCGAGTTTAATGTTAGTTATTTTCAATAGATGGGTTTATCGCCTTCCTGGTATTAATTTAAATAAAACCTGGATATAATTTATGTAGAAAAATATTTAATTTTAATGAAGGTATTGGCAATGGTAGATCTTGAGTATTATGACTCTTTCTAGGACTGTGTTGTTTGCTATATATCTAACAGTAGCCCAGTAAACAGTAGACATGTAGAAATATGTGAAGTGAAGTGGGCATAACATAATACCATATAAACTTTTCAGATTAAGAAAAATGATGGTCTATCACAGAGGATATGTTCTGGTTGTTTGGACTCATTGAACCAAGCATTGAAGTTCAGAAGGAAAAGTAAAAAAACAGAGAAAACGTTACTAAATAGGATATCAGGGAATAAAACAAAAAAGAAGTAAGTATTCCCACACCAGAGGCAAGGCTCAAGCAATGGAAACAATCACATATCAAGGGGTGAAATGCTATTTGGTTTAAGAGACATTTTTGCAAATTTACAGGAAAGCCATTTGAAATTTAAAATTTGGAAAAAATTCGAAACAAAAAACCTTCAGCCACTTATTTGAATGCAATAAACTTAGTTGAAGTTCAAAAAAAACAACAAATTGTTGATGATAATACCAAATAAAACACATCTTTAATTACAATGATAAATATCGCTTAAACCATTATAGCTTTTTACCCCTCAATATGATAGCAAACATGATTATTTTCTAATATTTTTAATATACTATGTCGGGTAAAATTCTCAAAATCGTCTGATGCAAGCTGTTCACAAAGTATGTCCAAAAGAAATTCTGTTTTCTATGTAAGCCAGAGTGACAGTCAACGGTTAATTTAGCTTCAGGTCTTCCGACTTCCTCTGGATAAGAGAGGGTTTATTTAACCTTTTCAACTGTAAAGGTCTATGTTTTTTTTTTTTTTTTTTTTTTTTTTTTTTTTATTGCCTTTGTAGGCAGACGGGCATACGGCCCACCTGATGGTGAGTGGTTACCGTCGCCCATGGACTTCAGCAATGCCAGGGGCAGAGCCAAGCCGCTGCCTACCGCTTAATACTCTCCACAAGCCTCGTTTGAAGAAGGACATGTCATAGCGCTCGGGAAACACCGTGGAGGGGAGCTCATTCCATAGCCGGATGGTACGTGGCAAAAAAGATCTCTGGAAACGCACTGTGGATGACCGCAGTGGCTCCAGGTAGTATGGATGAACTCTACTCCGGTGGCGGGCGGTGCGATGGTAAAAACGAGATGCTGGTATCATCTCGAACAATTCCTCAGAGCACTCCCCATGGAACATACGGTACAAAATACAGAGGGAACCGAAGTCCCTCCGCAGACCCAGAGGCTCCAAACGATCCGAGAGAATGGGATTATCGACAATCCGAACGGCCCTCCTCTGTATGGAGTCAAATGGAAGAAGCTGGTATTTGGGAGCCCCAGCCCAGAGATGGGAGCAGTACTCCATGCGAGGCCGGACTTGTGCTTTATAAAGCAAAAGTCTTTGTCCAGGCGTGAAGTACCGCTTCGCTCTGTTGAGGACTCCCAGCATTTTGGACGCCAACTTGGCTTTGCCTTCCAAATGACTCCGAAACTGGACATCGCTCGAAATGTCGACCCCAAGTATCCCGATACTCTCGGAAGGTTGCAGGGATACTCCTTGGAATTGCGGCGCCATGACAAAGGGGTCCTTCTTCGCAGTGAACGCGCAAACTTGTGTCTTTATCGGGTTGAATTGAACCAAGTTCAATTCACCCCATTCGGAGACTCGCCCCAGAGAGTTCTCCACTTCAGACACAAGTTTTGATCGTCTCTCTTGCACCACGCTCCGAGAGAGACTCTGATGGCCGATATATCGCGCATCCCCCGTGCTGTCATCTGCATAGCAATGCATGCCATCAATAGACAGCATGTCATTGATATACAGGATGAAAAGCGTGGGGGAGAGCACCGAACCTTGTGGAACGCCAGCGTTAATGGTCATGGTATCAGAACAGTCACCGTCTACAACGACCGTGATGCTCCGCCCATCCAAAAAGCTAGCGATCCACTTGCAGAGACCCTCGGGGATTCCGTAAGATGGTAACTTCGATAGAAGTGCCCTATGCCAGACCCTGTCGAAGGCCTTCGCGATATCAAGGCTCACAGCAAGAGCCTCGCCCTTGCTTTCCAAGGCTTCAGCCCACCTGTGAGTAAGGTATACAAGAAGATCGCCAGCTGAGCGACCGTGACGGAAACCGTACTGTCGGTCACTGATCAGCTGGCGATCCTCCAGATACTTCAGGAGTTGTATATTAATTATTCGCTCCATCACCTTGGAAAGCAAGGAAGTTATCGCGATAGGCCTATAGCTCGATGGGTCCGACCGGTCACCCTTCTTGGGGATAGGGTGGACGTGGGCAGTCTTCCATGAAGACGGAACCCTGTTAGTGCAATAAGAGAGGCGATACAAACGCGTTAGCGCAGGCGTCAGCTCAGGGGCGCACGTTTTCAGAACCACTGCAGGGATGCCGTCTGGCCCGCTCGACTTATGGACGTCCAGGAGTCGGAGTTCCCGCCTGACTGCACACTGTGTAAAGCAGATCTCGGGCAGGGAACTATCACACCGGAGGATGTTCGGTGGTGTGGCACCCCCGTCGTCCACAGTCGAGTTCGAGGCGAAGAGTTTGACCAGAAGGTCAGCCTTCTCTTTCGCACTATGGGCCAGACTGTCATCGGACTTGCGTAGTGGTGGGAGACTAGACCTGCAAAAGTTTCCTTCTGCAGCTTTGGCGAGCGACCAGAAAGCACGGCTCCCAGAGGGATAGCTCTTCAGTCGCTCGCCAATTCTAGCAACGTGCTCCGACTTCGCCTTGGCAATAACCTTCTTGTAGGACCTGGAAGCGGCGTTATATTTCCGCCTTTCCTCTGAGATGTTAGGGTCCTGACGTCTCCTGGCATTATCCCATGCCACGTATGCGGACCGCTTGAGGTGTGCAGCATCCCTGCTGGCATTGTTATACCAGGGTCTGCTGCGACCCCCAACGGGCACTTCAGAGGAGGGAATAAACAATTCCATCCCCTGGAGCACCACGTCTTTAAGACGGTCCGCACAGACGTCAGGATCAGCAGAGGAAAAGCAGAACCGCCCCCATGGGTAGGATGCGTAAAATTCACGCAATCCATGCATCACGCAAACTCTTCGATACCCGGTCGTCGTTCGACGATCAGGACGAGAGATGTCCAGTGGATGGTGTCTGTTTAATGAGTCTCACATCATATCTGATCCTAAATTACACATGCTAAGTGTCTATCAATAACTTGGGGTGGGGCAAATTGTAACATCTCACAGGTAAGTACCACTATTTCTTATTGAAGCTTCCGATTAATTTTGGTGAAGTGTGGGACAGTCAATGTGTTTACTTTGATCTCATGTCCATATTAACTTATGTTGTCTATAGGCTGATTTGTACTGAAACAGATTTTTTCATGTTTCTATATTTTTTATTAATATCGAGTATTAGGCAATAAATACATCTTCAAGACAATACAAATCTTAACCTAGGTGCAGCAAGGTTCGATCTTGCCTGTAGATGGCCGACTAGCCAACCAGAAGCTTCCTGAGCAACCCCTCCAAGCCTACGGGCAGAGGTCGCCGTCGCATAGGACACATAGCACACGCGTTCCGCGGCAGATATTCTTTATTACAAAAAACAAAAATTATCCAACGCAAGTCACGCGTAACCATTAAAAGCAGCGACAATTGTTCATCGTGTACCAGTCAAGGGACAAACGGTCCCACCTCCGGAAACGACGCTGAGCCTAGGGAGCACGAGGCAGTGGAAGGAAGGTGAATCGGTAAATCTTCAGGCACTTATTTCGTTCCTTACTGTACAGGCTGTCTATTGATCCTTCTAAGAAATTGGAAAGGCTGAAGAAATGTGACATCCATGGGCTTAGTTAGATTTGTCTCCCCTCATGGAGAGGTTTATACAATGGAAAGCCCTCCCACTCACAATCTTATATTTGCATTTACAGATACACTAAAATATCTAAAGCCTTAAAGAGACCCAAGATTAAGAAACTAGATGAGGACATCCCAGACTACGAGTACAGTGCCTTCGAAGACAGTTTCCAAGATGAACAAGACTACAAGCAGGATGACCAGAACTTTGTCGATATTAAAGAGGAAAAGATTGAGATCAAGGTATTTTATTGTTGCATTTGATCTTTTTTTATTTTTATTGCTTAGGTGGTTTGACAAGCTCACAGCCCACCTGTTGTTAAGTGGGTGCTGGAGCCCATAGACATCCACAACGTAAATGCGCCACCCACCTTGAGATATCAGTTCTAAGGTCTCAAGTATAGTTACAACGGCTGCCCCACCCTTCAAACCGAAAAGCATTACTGCTTCACGGCAGAAATAGGCAGGGTGGGTGATCTTATTTAATGACAAGTTTAGGTACACATTATATTTTGTATTGTAACACTCAATATTTATTCTTGAAAACTATTGTTCTTTTGATAATCTAAATTCGACCATAATCACAGAGGACTCAGTACCTAGATCTCATTCATTTTGTTTGTTGTTTTCTGAAAAGGAGAACTGAGTTGATTTGGAAAACAAAAGAGAAAATGGTACTTGTTTTATGTTTACCCATTTATATATGTATAGACTAGAATGAGAGTACCTTCATAAGTACCTTAGGTACTCGGCTACAGAACTTACATTGGGGCAGTGGATGAACGAGGTCTAAAGTAGAACTGCATTGTGGTTGTTTCATGTCTAGGAGTAATAATATTTACGGTGAAAGTACATCTAATACTGTTTTATTTTTTTAAACAATAAGCTGTTTTAAGACATTCAACCGTAGTTTTGAGAATAGTACATTGTGCACATACTATTTTTTCTCCTACCATGCCGATAGTTCGTGGAGTACCGAGCCGGAGTCCAAGTGCGAAGCCCTGACGGGGGAATAAAAAAACAATTTAACTTTTTATGTAATTTTTAAATAAACTGCTACTAATTGAATAAGAACTGTCTGATGAACTCATCTTTTTTTTTTAATATTAAATTTTATTGCCTTTTGTTTATTTTAACCTTTAATCTAAACACAATATTGCAAATTACCCGAGCACAACAATGGCGGAGAACTTTAGGTGCGTGAGAGCAGACGTAGACACTAACGCGCATGCGCACCTGTCTGTACCCAGCGAGGAAAAGTTACACTTTCTTCCCTGTACAGCGGGAGGAAAATCGAACTTTCGGCGTCGGTAGGAGAAAAAAACAATATCCTAGGCGATGCATGCACAATGTCCATTGACATGTCTATATCAATCTGTGTACGGTAGATCTAGTAGATCTTCAGTCTTCTTGTAGTCATTTGGTTGTCCATTAAATGCTTAGTAAGGTTGTTTGGATGGGCTTCCAATCTTACAGAGTAGGCTTTGTGGATTAGGTACTTCATCTGTGACTTTTATGGCAAGATTTAGTCAGGTTTTTTTGTTCTTTTTTGTTCGCTCGAGTGAATGAGCTCAAGGTCCATGTGGTCGACCCAGAAGCTCTGGTTAATTGGTCACCAGAACCCATAGACATCGCTACGTGAGTTCGGCGCCCATTGGGACATTAAAAAGGCTATGGGCTCACGGCTCATGTGGCCGGCCCAGAAGCCCTGGTTAATTGGTCACCAGAATCCATAGACATCGCTACGTAAATGCGGCGCCCATTGGGACATTAAAAAGGTTATGGGCTCACGGCTCATGTGGCCGGCCCAGAAGCTCTGGTTAATTCGTCACCAGAACCCATAAATATCGCTACGTGAATGCAGCGCTCATTGGGACATTAGAAAGGTTATGTATGAGCTCACGGCTCATGTGGCCGGCCCAGAAGCCCTGGTTAATTGGTCACCAGAACCCATAGACATCGCTACGTGAATGCGGCGCCCATTGAGACATTAAGAAGGTTCTCAAGACTCCTGGAGGCATGTAGTGTGCGCTTCCACCAGTAAAGTGACCGGAGCCCCTCGTCCTGTTCCCGCAGCCGAAGGTGTCGCGCGCGCGTCGGCCGCGCCCCGCGTGTCCCGCCCAGGCCTCGTACAAGTGCCCGACCTGCAGCAAGGAGTTCCGCATGAAGGCCACCTACAAGGCCCACATGCGGTTCCACACTAACTACTGTGTGTGCGAGGTGGGTGCGCTGTACCCGCGCGCGCGGGCGACCCCTAGGGCGAACCCTCTCTGCTATGCCAAAATGCTCTAGTTAGCTCGGTACGTTTGTAAGTATCGCAATTTTTCTCCGATCAACTACAAGGGCCGATGAGGATACAATAATTCTTATAACTTCGCTCTAATATTGTGACCGGTAACGACAGCATAAAAACCAAATATTAAATTGGTAATTGCTTAGTTTTCAAACTACACAATTATATTTGTATACTGTTGGTCTATTGGTGTCGTACTGTGGGACACCCCGGCCGGCATCACGTGCTCCGTAATGCGACTGGGAGCTCAGCCTCGTTTCTCATGGAGGGACGCCAGAAGGTCGGGGGAGGGGGAGGGGGGGGGGGGGTGAGTGCGTACGTCACACGACAGTGCTTGAACACACGCTTACACACTGGGCTGACAGATCTCAGCAGACAGCAGACTGGTCGTGCCTCTGGCATTGCTGACGTCCAAAATCGACGATGATTGATTACCTGTGGCCAGGGTCGATCCCGTTGGAACATGGCACGGAACTTAGGACGTCTTAACGTGAGCTTACTAGCATGCGAGCTGTAAAAGTCCTCTTCGAACGAGGTCAGAAAGTTGGCTGCCTGTGAAGTCTGTATCCGCGTGTTCCCGCAGTCGTGCGGCAAGAGATGCCGCAACAACAACCAGCTGCAGGAGCACAAGCGCGCGCGGCACGGGCTCGGCCGGATCCACAAGTGTGCGTACTGCGAGTACAGCTCGGCCACTAAGGAGGCGCTCACAGTGAGTACCGCGCTCCCCAACACGACTCCTCGCCATGTTTCCTCCCCATGTCCCCCCGCCATGTCCCCTCACCACGTTCCCTCGCCATGTCCCCTCACCATGTCCCATCACCATGTACCCTCGCCACGTCCCCTCGCTACGTCTTCTTACTATGTTCCCTCACCATGTCCCCTTGCCACGTCCCCTTGCACGTCCGTCCGTGACTACTTAGAACCAGCGGCGTAAAAGATATATATGAATGTGTCGTGAAGAGAAGAAAATACGTGAAACAATTGAAACATTTTTATTGAACATTTATGAGAACGCATGACGTCATAAGTGGCTTGTCGTTGCTGTGGCACACACGCAGCACAGCAGCGCCTGGCCACGACTGAAGCACCATACTCGTCAATTTTGACATATAAGATTTGTCCAGTCTCTTCTAGCAGTAGCGACTCTTGCGCTCTGCACTTGGTGAGTACTGATGAGCGCGCGTGTGCGTGTGTGCGTGTAGATCCACGAGCGGCGCCACACCGGCGAGCGTCCGTACGTGTGCGACCACTGCGGCGCCACCTTCCACCGCCGCTCCAACCTCGTGCAGCACATCGCCATCCACCTGCCCGAGAAGAACTTCCAGGTACCCACGACGAATCTAATGCTCCTAAAGTCTTCATAAACTGAATCTCTCATCTTGATAACTTGCTAAATAAAATCACTCGCTAAATGTGTTCTTTGTTTCTTTTAATTTACTTGCTAATTTCATTCTGTCTTTCATGCGATTTACTCGTTACATCGAAACTCTTACAGGCGCACGACTTCATTCGCACTCAATGTTCACTCGCTAAATTGTTTCTTTCTTGTTCTCGCTAAGTTCTTTCTTTTAATGCAAACGTGTCCAGAAAATGGTCCGCGATGCATGTTTCAATCAGAAAATAGTTTTATATATAAATAGTTTCGATAATAGAATTCTTTGTGATTTATAATCAATATTTGGTGTAATTTACCTATATTCTTATAAAATTCCATTGCCATGAAATCTCTTAAAAGCGAAGCTATCTATTACTATGATTTTTTTTCAAAATATTTTTCTCTGCGTCTCCCCAGCTTTAATAGTAAATATAATTAGGTCGCAAGTAGTTTGAACAGTCCTGTTTCAATGGTTAGTTTCTCCTCGTCTTCACTTTACTCAAGTCAGGGCCATATGAGCGCTCATAGATCCGTCGCGCGACAAACAGCTACTAGTCTCACGTCTCTGGGCCCGCGTCGACGTCCGACGGCCGCGCCCCCAGTAACGCGCGCGTGTGTCCGCAGTGCGACATGTGCCCGAAGCGCTTGAAGTCGAAGAAGTTCCTCCAGATACACAAGCACAACGCCCACACGGGCAAGCGGTACGGGTACCTCTGCCCAATATGCGAGCACCGGTTCGAGAAGCCGAACAAGGTGCGCGCCCACACCAGGAGGGTCCACGGGCTCCCGGACGACCAGCAGGGGCCCGTCGTCAGGGTGCAGCTGTAGACACGCACACGCACACACACACATCTACTGGTGGTAGGACCTATTGTGAGTCCGCACGGGTAGGTACCACCACCCCACCCTTATCTGCCGTTGAAGCAGTAATGCGTTTCAATTTGAAGGGCGGGGCAGCCGTTGTAACTGTACTGAGACCTTAGAAGTCAAGGTGGGTGGCGGCATTTACGTTGTAGATGTCTATGGGCTCTGGTGACCATTTAAAACCAGGTGGGCCGTGAGCTGATCCTCCCATATAAGGAATAAAAAAAAAATTAAAAAAACACACATACACATACACACACAGCTCCATAACTGAACTACCTTCTGTCGTACCCGATATTGATACACATAATTTGCTCAAACACTCTACACACTCATCATAAAAAACTCATTTGACTAAAGGCTGCTACACACATATTATTGAACAGGCGATATTAAGAGACATTTACCTAGTATTTTTTACTTAGTCTCTCGATATTATATACAAACATTCAACCTACAGCTGCCCGAAAAAGATATTATTGAATCGGCCTCGTAAAAAGTTTAATGACACAACGAACAGGGCCCCTGGACCACAGCGCATATCGTAAAAGGTAAGATGTTGGCACTAGTTAGTTTCTTTGTAAGTTACCTAAAATCGTCCATTAAAGAAATAATTAACAAAGATTATAATATAACTAGCGGTACTCGTCCGCTTCGCCGTGCATTTAAAATTAAAATAACATAATTATTTCTCTTAAAGATTTTGATCATTAACGCCCCCGCAACTGGTGTAGGGAGTCCAACACTCATATAAATATTAGCCTATCCATTAAGTGCATGTATTTTCTACACGGATACCAAGTTTCAAGTCAATCGGATGCATGGTTCAGTAGTTATAACGGAACATCCGTATAAACCACTGTAGTTTTATATATTAGTATAGATATGATAAGATAAGCCCGATCGGATGAGCACCGATTCCCCGGTTGTGACTGCAAAGCGCAGGGGCTCACAACGTCGCCTCCCACCAGTAATGACGGGTGCCTACTATTATTCGTTGATATTTGAATATTGTGCTAACTACCCTCTATTTTTCTACAAAACGCATTTGTAAACTTTTACCGAACATATATTTCTGCCTTCAGAATAGATGAAATAAATTCTTTAATGGACGCATTTCTAGTTATTTTTGGAAGAAAGCACTAGTGGTTGACATGTTTTGTTTATAATCTTTTTTTTAATATTCAGAATCATTACCGTAAACGTTTAGTCAGTCAACGACTAGTATCGTGAGTAATGCCAAACACTAGTGCCGATATCTTTCTGATACTACCCTAGTATAGTATAGCTATTAGGACCACGTAACTATCGTATCTGGTGTGACTAGGTGATCGCAGGCGTCGCATTATAATTACTTTAAATTTAAGTTTTCGAGCGCCATTAACCGTATTTGAGTTTGGACATGGACAATCTTTAGAACGTCTGGTTGTAGCTAACGATCACAGGACTTTTTGGACGGGAACGCGAGGAGTGAAGTCATGTGATTTGTTTTATTTTGTCTATTTAGTGTTCATTCGTATTTCTTCTTATTTTCTTATTATATTAGAGAAAACGGAATTAATTCTTTTATAGTTCATTCATTCTGGAATATTCCATATCATTATTAATATTAAGTACTAGTATACGTCCTAGTATTGTGCGTCTCAAAACAAGTCCTTCTGGTTTCGTCTGTCTGTTTAACATCCCGATGCGGAACTGTCTCGCTGATGATGACTTCGTTTCTCCTCAGTGTCCGGTTTGTCAGAAAATGGAGAAATCTAAGAAACGCCTCCAGATCCACGTCTCAAAGAGACACCGCCCCCGGCCCACGTACAGGTGAGGCTTTTCTAGTGGACTTTTTGAAAGAACCCGAGAAGCTACGTCCGGGGGCTTTGTTTGTTTCATTTTCCTACATCTGTGAACTTATACAGGAGCTTGCCATTTAATATCCGTAGTAACCGTAAAACCCACCATTCACAATGTTATCGGCCACAACCGATGCTAATTTTCCACGATTTCCTCAAAGCATTCCTTTAAAAGTCCTTTGAAAATTCTGCGGTCATTATAGTAATATGAATTTATTGAGCTCTAAAAAAAAAACTGGTGACCGAGAGAGTCCCTTTGAGGGAGGCTACCATTAAAACACATTTAAAAACGAAGAAAGACAAAATCAAGTCCTCTTTTGCTAACTTTTGACGATAAGTTGTAAATTCGTTGTTCGACAATAAAAAATAGTAAGTTTACAATAATTCCCAGGTACATGTGCCCTATGTGTTCGAAGAACTACCAGCAGACGGATCACGTCAGGAGACACATGGCGCGCTGCCACGGCGTCGCCAGGGACCAGCAGGGACAGATTCAGAAACTGCCAATAGAATCGATTAGTAATCTGACAACACTGAAACACTAGTTTTGTAGCGACATCTATCTGTGATATGAAGAAGCCGGGCAAAGGAATCTCCCGTTTTATATGCGACTTATCACCATTACTGCGGGGTGACGACGTGTTCACGCCTCCAGTGCAGCAAAGAGAACGCGTTAGCCTACAATTTCTTCCCCATTACGTTTCAAGACTATTTTTTCAAAAACCAATTCACTCGTAAATCCGGCTCGAAGGATCAAACTTTAAAAGCAGCTCTTAAAAGTGGCGAGTGTGATATATGTGTGTGTTTAAGAGACATTATTATATCCATTTTACCTACATAAACATTACTTTTACAGTCATTAGTTGCATCTGTGATGTTAATAGTTATAATATATGTTAATGCACATTCATATTGGAAGAAGCATAAAACAGTTCACATAACCGAGTGAGGTTTCCCGCTAAAAAGTCGCTTGTTTCTGAGCTGCAATATTACTATCGTTCGGTTTTTTAAAACCTTGTACATCTAACTTAGAATAGTTTAGCAATCTAACCAGTAGTAAGTTATGTAATAAAACAGTATTGTTAAATATAAATTGTAAATTAGTTTTTGTAAATATAGTAAGAAATAAAGATGAAGGAATTTTTAAATGAGACTTTTAATTATGAGCTAAGATGGCGCACCCCTTACATGCGATGCATATTTTTTTTATTGCCCTTGTAGTCAGATGAGCATACGGCCCACCTGATGGTGAGTGGTTACGGTTGCCCATGGACTTCAGCAATGCCAAAACGATGCATCTGGAGACGTAAGACCGAACTATCAGCTCTGTGAAGAGTCTTGAGCGCTAACAGTGACATAGCGTTGATCGTGGCATTGCTAATGTCACCCCTCGCCATTAGATGACTGTAAAACAAACACAGGTCTCAGGTCTATTGTGAACTTTGGCATCGTTAAAGTTCTGTGACGTATCGCATGTCATGTGCATACAGCCAGGGGCGCTGACCACCGCAAGGCTGTATAGTCTGTAGCAGACACCAAAAGCCCGCCAAAACTGAAACTTAGAAGGGAATCGAAATATGTATTTAAAACTTAAATGAAATACTGTTTAAGCAGATCCAAATACAAAAAAATGTCTGTGATGATTAGTTAGACATCGACGTGATATTAAGACTTATTCCTTGACTGTATGTTTCTGTCTTTCGTCCGGAATTTATTATATTTGTAGGATTGGTAAGAACGGAACGTATGAATAGAGTGTGGAACGGAGCGTTAAGATGTTAGTGAGAGAAAACGGAAAGAAAGAGAGAAGAGAATGACAGATAGAATGACAGAGAATTGGAAGATGGCGAAGACGGTTGAAAAATGAGTAAGACGTAATAAAATTAGTGTTAATTATTAATTACTATTATAATAGAAGATTTTGGAATAGTGTAACTTTTATTTTATGCGCTGCGATCCCTATTCTACATTTTCATTGTCAGTTTACCATACAATAACCGATAAAAATTAAATTTAAAATAATAATCTATCTACTAAATTGAGTGTGGCAGTTTGTTAATTACTCCTTTTGCATATCTCTTCTAAGGATTATTAAACTTACTCAGGACTTCCAACAGCCAAAGAAAATACAATCTCACCAATAAGTTTATGGGGGGTGACGACTGCGAAAGGGTAGATCTTACAACTAGTGGATGGTATTGGTCAGTAGACCGAAGGTTCAAACGGTGGTTGAAATCGCTAAATATCTTGAAAATGTCATTAGGTATCGCGATTCAAGTTTTTACTGGTGGTAGGACCTCTTGTGAGTCCGCGCGGGTAGGTACCACCGCCCTGCCTATTTCTGCCGTGAAGCAGTAATGCGTTTCGGTTTGAAGGGTGGGGCAGCCGTTGTAACTATACTGAGATCTTAGAACTTATATCTCAAGGTGGGTGGCGCATTTACGTTGTAGATGTCCATGGGCTCCAGTAACCACTTAACACTAGGTGGGCTGTGAGCTCGTCCACCCATCTAAGCCATAAAAAAAAAAAAAACTTTGTCAAATATTGCCAATTCTATGATATCAATCGCTACGAGTTAAAGGTTTCGTCAATAAGTGCCTATTTACTTTAAACAAATTGTTCTCTTGTCACTGCTTAGATAAATGACGAAGGTATGGAAACTCCAGATGATGTACGGGGTTAATGAATTGTTCGCTCAAAACTGTAGCTTAAAACGTAACAAAACGTCTCACCGGTTGCAAACTTTAAAACAGTCTCCATCGCTTGCTAAGTAACTTTAATTTATATTGTTATAAGTATTTTTTGTATGCCCGTAAGTAGTTAAACTGTTAGAAATACCAATGACATAAAATATAAGAATTTCCATATATATTTTTATAGGTGCGAACAAAACGCGAAAATTGTTTAAATGTCAAACTTAAACGTCAAGTTAATTGTTTTGGTCGCTGATTTTGTTATTTATTATTCTTTTAAGATACCTACATATGTATTTGTATCTAGAATGCAATTTAACTAAAAATTATAAAGGCAGTAAAATATAGGTTTTAATATTAGGAACAAAATGACTTGGAACAGCTGTCGCACCTGTTTAAGCATCCAGAATTTAAATCCTATATTCCCTATGCCGGAACACCATGAAAAATATACAAATGTTATATTATCCACCACAGGAGTTAAGGTAACTAACCGTTTTTCTATTTTGTAAGAGGTATCTCTAATTTCCTTAGCGTTGTTATCTGTACTTCTGTACTTAAGGCCCTGCTAATAGTAAACAAATGCAAAAAAAACATCTTTCGTGCCATATCTTATTTTTTGACTGGCTCTTTTTTTAATTTTTTTATTGCCTTTGTAGGCAGACGAGCGTACGGCCCACCTGATGGTAAGTGGTTACCGTCGCCCATGGACTTCAGCAATGCCAGGAGCAGAGCCGAGTGGTACTGTAGTTAGCGGCTGACTATTGCGTCGACGGTCGTGGCTTCGATTCCCGCATCAGGCAAACATCGTGTGTTGAACAGGTTCATTTGCTCTTTGTTTGGGTATTTAATATCTAAATGTATATATTTAATTAAATAAGGACTGGGCTGACTGTATATGCCGTAGAATCGACGATCACTGGAGCAGATTGCTTCACGAGTGGAGACAGCGCAGCAGAAAACGTAATGTGGGATGCCCCATGACGGACCTCCGAACAGTGACTGGCAAGATGTGGATGAGGAGAGCCGAAAACTGGACTCAGTGGTGTATTGGGAGAGGTCTATGTCCAGCAGTATAGGACTGTGGGCTGATGATGATATATTTAAACACATAAATATGTACATCAGTCTCGGTATCCATACAGGGAATGTTAAATACAGGATGACCATGTGCGGTTTGTTCCCGGTGTTTTATGTTATTTTTATTTATATCTTTAGTACTGCTAGTCTGGAACTAGTTAGAATAAAAGTTTTATAAAAGCTAACAGACCACAAATTTATTTGGTTATAGTATTACAGTTTTAAGGTCAGGAAAGCCCTTACAATAATATTTATTTTCTCTCATAAACGTTTACACGTTATACACAGATACAATGCCTCAGAAAACTTATAATTTAGAATGAAACCTTTTAACGGTCCCTTCAAATATAACACTAGACACGTAACGACATATAGCCAGAGACTCAATTGCCTAATGAGTAAGGATTATTTTTACTGTTTAAGTACCATGATATTGTAAATCATTTTGTTGATTGCTCAAATATTTTCCAGGTGGAACTGAACGATGAGTATCCACAAGTAATGTGTACATCGTGCATACAACTGATAAATGATTCATACAAGTTCCGGAAGAAGTGTGAGCAGACCCAGCAGATACTACAGAGCAGCACCCACACACGAGACGGTGTAGTTAAAACTGAAATGCAGTCACAGAGCGATGCCACATACACTTTTATTGATATTTCGGATTTAATAATTGATTTGGACACGACAAATGCCAACGAAGATGAAACAAATACTAGTATAGAAGAAGAAAAAAAGTTAAATAAGAAAAAGGAGAAAGTTAAAAAGAAAGAGAAGAAGGATGTGAAAGTGAAAGAGAAGATAGAGTGTGAACATTGTCACAAGATATTAACTTCCAAACTGTCACTGCGGAATCATTATAAAATACACACCGGGTTTGATGTGGTCTGCGAGGTGAGAGGACATCTTCCTTATTATTATTGTGCTCAACGAGGCCCATGGACATCAAGTTCCTAAATTCATTGGAGTCAGAAATAGGCCGGTACCTACCTTGTGAGTGCAGAGTCCCCTTCACACTCATAAGCTAGGCCGCGCGAGAGAGAGAGAGATGGGCAGACTTTTCATGATGCGCATGCAGTGCGACGTCACGCCGCGCGCTCATTCACAAACACTACACAAGCGCAACGTGTGTACGTGTTGAATGCGAGTTACATAGTAGGCGGAACGGGGCTGTTAGGTTTTATTTTCGTTACGGAATTTTTTGATTCGATCGTCGCGCTCAAAGGCCGCGATAAAAGCTATGCAATAGTTTAAAAGAAAGAAAATATTGTTCTCAGCACTGCGGTAAAAAGTTCATAACGCGGAGGCTGCTGCTGATGCACTGCCGGGCCAAGCACGGCTATGAGAAGACGGACAAGTGCTCCTACTGCGACTACCGGGCCTCCAACGCCGAGCAGGTCAAAGTGAGTCGCGCACCCGATCCCTCCGCCGCCACGCTGATGTACACTCTAAGCACTCCGCACACGATCTAATGTCGTCTAAAGGCTGTAGAATTTGTTCCGATTTGGTGCGATGCGAGTCGCTTAGTGGAAAGTATCGCTTGTAGTTCGGGAGCCCGCACTGACCCCCCCCGCCCCCCGTGGGCCGTGTGACGTCACGCCGGGGGGCGCGGCGGGGGCGGCCCGCCGTTGTTAGTAGAGAAGTAAGTGAGCGTGTGTTTTTTTTTGTTTTTTGGCGGGAACGCGAGGAGTAAAGTTGATTTGTTTTATTTTGTCTATTTAGTGTTTCTTCGGGTTTAAATGTGTAATAACGGTGGTTTATTAAATGTATAATATCTAGAAAAATGAAACAAAGCCGCTGGACGTGCTTCTCGGGATCCTCCAAAAAGTCCACTGAAAAAATCTCAGTAAATGACCATTATTTTACTGATTATATGTACTTCCATATCATCTCATCTCATTTGATTTGATTTGATCCCAGTTGATTAATGTCTAAAATTAATCATCTTCATTTCATTTCATAATATAAAAATGAATTGCTATTCGTTAGTCTCGCTAAAAACTCGAGAACGGCTGGACCGATTGGGATAATTTTGGTCTTGAATTATGTGTGGAAGTCCAGAGAAGGTTTAAAAGGTAGATAAATATGAAAATGCTCGGAATAAATAAAAATAACAATTTTGTTTTCCCTTTGATGTGTCCCCCCTCGGACGGATTCCTTTTGTTTGTTTTAAGTTTATTTTATACAAAAGTTTAGGTTTTTTATTTATCGATTGAAGCACTACGAAGTCTGCCGGGTCAGCTAGTTTTTCATAAACATAAGAATATAAATTAGAATAAGACCTTTTTTTTATTGCTTAAATGGGCGGACGAGCCCACAACCCACTCGGTGCGAAGTGGTTACTGGAGCCCATAGACATGTAGTCGTCGTGGCCTAACGGATAACACGTCCGGTGCATTCGTGTTGAGTGATGCACCGGTGTTCGAATCCCAATTTTTCTAATGAAATACGTACTCAACAAATGTTCACGATTGACTTTCACGGTGAAAGGATAACATCGTGTAATAAAAATGAAACCCGCAAAATTATAATTTGCGTAATCACTGGTGGTATGACCTCACAACGCAAATGCGCCACCCATCCCGAGATACAAGTTCTAAGGTCTCAAGTATAGTTATAACGGCTACTCCGCCCTTCAAACCGAAACGCATTACTGCTTCACGGCTGAAATAGGCAGGGTGGTGGTACCTACCCGTGCGGACTCGCAAGAGGTCCTGTCACCAGTGAGGCATTCAAAGGTCTTAGTTACCAGGTCATAAAATCCCTTAAAAAGTAAGTGCGCGTGCGATCATGGGCTCGTCTCGTCAGATCCACGAGCGGCTGCACACCGGGGAGCGCCCGTTCGTGTGCGCGCAGTGCGGTGCCGCCTTCCACCGGCGAAGCACCCACCTGCAGCACGTCGCCACGCACCTGCCCGACCGCCCCGTGCCCTGCCCGCACTGCCCCGCGCGCTTCCAGACCACCACCCTCATGCGCATCCACCGCAGCCGCCACGCCGCCCCGCCCGCGCGCTGGCGCTGCGCCCTGTGCGAGGGGCGCTTCGCCCGCCGCCGCACCGCCCTGCGACACCTGCTGCGGGCGCACGCGCTACAGGACCCCGCGCTGCTGCACAAGGACACCGCGCCCTGACCCCCCCACCCTCCCCCCACCACACTCACTCAATCAACAATTTTGCGGTAGACAGCGGCTTAGCTCTGCCCCTGGCATTGCTGAAGTCCATGGACGACGGTAAACACTCACCATCAGGTGGGCCGTATGATCGTCTGCCTACAAGGGCAATAAAAAAAATCATTTCTTTTTAATTTAATTAGGTACATTGAAAACCATTCCGAGGACTATGTTAATTAATTACAAACTATATATTTTTAAGGAAAAATATATTTTAATTACCAATATTTTTAATCAGTCATGTTTGATCTTTGTTTGTCCTCCATTGCCATGGTTGGCTGTATTGGCACAGATACTTCTGCCTATATGTTTTATTGACTCTGTGCACAACTCAAATGTCAGTTTTGTTATGAGTCTATTGATGATCTCATAACACTTTTAATTTCAACTCTAAGCATGAAGCTAGTCCCCAGTTAGACACTTAATGCTGTGTGCAACAATCCGAGCGGGGCTACAGAGGGATGGTACTTGGGTTGTACAAAATAATGTGACACTTTCTTTCTTTCTTTTTTTTTCGTCACTATCTTTATGCCAGTTTCTTAATTATGTCAGCACCTTACAAAGTAATTAAATTTTATCTCCATTATTAACAAAAAAAGCTACACTGAATTATTAGGAAACTTTTAAATGACTTTCTTAAGTTGGCTTATATTTTCTAAAAAATATATTTAAAATCACATTCTAAGTTATAGTCTGGACTGGCATTATATCAGACTTCAGGACATCCTTTTATTTCATAAGGTCCCAAGTAAATCCAGGAATAACATTAGAAATCAGTGTGGCAAAGTTAACTCAAAGTTGTATGGAGTTGTAACGTTTGCGTACGTTTGCCGCTAGGGGCGCTGTACCTACTCCATACAAATTGGAGTTAACTTTTACGCTGTCGAGAACGTTAACAAAATTCGCACTAAGCACAGTGACCACTTACTGGTGGTAGGACCTCTTGTGAGTCCGCACGGGTAGGTAGCACCGCCCTATATCTGCCGTGAAGCAGTAATGCGTTTTGAAGGGTGGGGCAGCTGTTGTAGATGTCTATGGGCTCCAGTAACCACTTACGGGAGGGGGGGGGGGTGTGTGCCATGAGAGCGCGTGAGGTCGCGCCGCGCGCGTTCTGTACTGTAGATGTTATTGAAGTTAAGTTTTCTCTGATAGATTTAATTACAATACATACTTTAATAAAGAGGAAACAAAAAAGACATTAGTGAGATTTATTTGTAATTTTAACTAACTGTGTGTGTGCGTGTTGTGTGTGGTGCGAGAAAGTTCTTAGATTAGCGGGCGACATACAAGCGCCCCCCCCCCGGCGTTATATTTCATTACTCATAGCTTAGTCCTAATGTGAATATAGTTTAATTTAAATTATGTATTTAATTAATAGATAATATGTCGAGTAAATCATTCAAAATAAAACTTGTTTTTTTAAAAATCCTCTGAGCGACTCGCGTCTAGCACACGCAAGTCCAGAACTAAATAGTGGCGCGGTCTCAGCTCAGCTCATTCTCGTTCCGAACATCGGTGCACTGCAATAATTATATTTAAACAAACAGACGCACGAATCGGCCAGACTTTTTTCTATAATTGAAGTGGCCCGGATGCCTTTCCAGTTTCACCAGGACAGGTGGGCGAGCAAAGGCTCAGCCAGGAGGGGTGGGATTTGCTAACAGCTGCCCGAGCGCCTCCGAAGGAGACCTAACTAACAACTCAAGGGCAACTGCTTCACGAATGAATCTACTACCGGATCGGAATCGCGACGCGCTGAGAAGATCCGGTGAGCTGAAGGTGTCTAATGCAAGGGTTATTGGATTTGATGGATCCGTAAGGATGTGTCTAGGGCTCCTACGTGATCAGGATTCGGGGAGTAGTAAGCGGCGGCAACGATAAGGCAATTATCATGACACATAGCTTATCGAAGTACCGTGCCGACGCTGACTTCACGTATTTCCGGATTGATTCGAGGCCCAGGTCGTCGTGTAGGTCAACGTTCCTCACGAACCACGGAGCCCCGACGGCGACCTGCAAAACCGGGATTGTAGGGATTGGAGGGTGTCTATGTGTGTGCGGGCCGCGTGAGCGAACACCACACTCGCGTAAGACATCACCGGCCTTATGCAAGTTTTGTAAAGTATGACCTTGTTATTGAGGGTGACTCCCAGGTACTTGACCTTCCTGGCCCAGGGTATAGGTTGGTCGAAGAGGGTGATCGGGGGTGTGATATTTCTTCTCCTAATACGGGAGAAAATAAGCGGTGAGTTTTCCCTTTGAAATAACACTGCTGTGCTTTTCGCTGGGTTGATGTCTATGCGCCATTTTCGGAACCACTGAGGGTTAACGCTGCACTCTGGAGCTTACTCGCGATTAGGGACTTGTTTCTACTTGAGTAGTAAACGGTTGTGTCGTCAGCGAATAGGGCTAGCTGGGTCGGCGGCGATCGGGGAATATCATTAACAAATAAACAGATAAATATAAGTTATAGTTATTGATTATAGTTAGTTAATTTATTTAATAGTGTAATTTTCCTATCGCCGGTAGCCTAAGGGTCAATTCCCACTGCAAGAGCAGCGGCGCGCAGCGGCCGTAAGAGCAAGTGACTGAGCGCGGCGCCGCGAGAGGCAGCGCGGCATCCCGAGGCGCCGCAATGAGCCTCCGCGTAGTAGCTTTGAAAACTAGTGTGCGATCTACTTCACTCAAGGAAAGTTGTGTGGCAATAAATATGGTGGATTTGGATTTATGTATCATAGCATTGGCTGTAGATGTAGAAGTAGAACAAGATACCCTCTAATAAAATGACGCGAAATGCGCAAGCGGCAGGGCGGGCGGGTATAAAATGGTCGCTCGCGCGCAGCCGCGAGTCTGTCAGCTGCACCGCGGTCGGCCGCACGTCAGCTAGCTGCGCCTCTTTTGACTAGTCGGTAGAAGGCTCGTGCAGCCTCGCGACGCCACGCTATCCCTCCTTTGCCTTCAAATGACTATGAACTTTTTAATCACGTAGATAAGATTCAAAATAGTTTGTAATATTTTGCCTCAAAAAGACGCTGCCGGCCGCTGCTCTTTCAGTGGGAATTGACCCTAAAGAGGCTATTCCAGCTTCCTTAGTTTGGTAGGCGAGCTCACGGGGCTCGGCCCCAGCAGGAGCAGGGCTGCGCTGGTTCTGTCGCCGGACCGTGTCTGTGCGCTGGGTTGCACGTCGAGCGAGAGGGGGGCCCGGTGCTGGGAGCTGCACCAGGGGTAGGGGGGAAGGGTAGGATCCGACAAGACATGAACAAAACATAATGCGGTGTCTGTGTCCGCGCACCGCGCCGCGAGAGATCTTCAGTAAAACAACGATCCAAATTTTCAAGAATTTATTTATTTAATTAAACTATAGTTTATTCACAGCTTCATGTAATGTACACGCGGGGTCCGGTCAGTGCTTGTTCCTGCGGGAGGGCTCGGTGGCCGTGGGGGGAGGCGGGGGGCCCTTCTTCTCCAGCTCCTCCAGGTAGCTCGCTATCATCTGCTCCCGCTCCTCGGGGATGTGGTCGAGCGCCGTGTATCTGAATAACACACGGGGTATCAATATTGTGCGGCGTGCGTATGGGGCGTCCCGCGGGGGCCGGGGTGTGAAGTGTGGGGGGCCCACGGGGGCCCGGGTTTGTGCAGACCTGGAGTCATGCGCGAGCGCGTCGTGCGCGTGGTCCCGCAGCTGCGCGCGCATGCTGTGCGTGGGGGGGGGTGTTTACCTGGCGTCGTGCGCGAGCGCGTCGTGCACGTGCGCGTGGTCCCGCAGCTGCGCGCGCGTGCTGTGAGTGGGGGGAGGGGGGGTGCGTACCTGGCGTCGTGCGCGAGCGCGTCGTGCACGTGCGCGTGGTCCCGCAGCTGCGCGCGCGTGCTGTGAGTGGGGGGAGGGGGGGTGCGTACCTGGCGTCGTGCGCGAGCGCGTCGTGCACGTGCGCGTGGTCCCGCAGCTGCGCGCGCGTGCTGTGAGTGGGGGGAGGGGGGGTGCGTACCTGGCGTCGTGCGCGAGCGCGTCGTGCACGTGCGCGTGGTCCCGCAGCTGCGCGCGCGTGCTGTGAGTGGGGGGAGGGGGGGTGCGTACCTGGCGTCGTGCGCGAGCGCGTCGTGCACGTGCGCGTGGTCCCGCAGCTGCGCGCGCGTGCTGTGAGTGGGGGGAGGGGGGGTGCGTACCTGGCGTCGTGCGCGAGCGCGTCGTGCACGTGCGCGTGGTCCCGCAGCTGCGCGCGCGTGCTGTGAGTGGGGGGAGGGGGGGTGCGTACCTGGCGTCGTGCGCGAGCGCGTCGTGCACGTGCGCGTGGTCCCGCAGCTGCGCGCGCGTGCTGTGAGTGCGTGGGGGGGGGGTGTTTACCTGGCGTCGTGCGCGAGCGCGTCGTGCACGTGCGCGTGGTCCCGCAGCTGCGCGCGCGTGCTGTGAGTGGGGGGAGGGGGGGTGTTTACCTGGCGTCGTGCGCGAGCGCGTCGTGCACGTGCGCGTGGTCCCGCAGCTGCGCGCGCATGCTGTGCGTGGGGGGGGGTGTTTACCTGGCGTCGTGCGCGAGCGCGTCGTGCACGTGCGCGTGGTCCCGCAGCTGCGCGCGCGTGCTGTGAGTGGGGGGAGGGGGGGTGCGTACCTGGCGTCGTGCGCGAGCGCGTCGTGCACGTGCGCGTGGTCCCGCAGCTGCGCGCGCGTGCTGTGAGTGGGGGGAGGGGGGGTGCGTACCTGGCGTCGTGCGCGAGCGCGTCGTACACGTGCGCGTGGTCCCGCAGCTGCGCGCGCGTGCTGTGAGTGGGGGGAGGGGGGGTGCGTACCTGGCGTCGTGCGCGAGCGCGTCGTGCACGTGCGCGTGGTCCCGCAGCTGCGCGCGCGTGCTGTGAGTGGGGGGAGGGGGGGTGCGTACCTGGCGTCGTGCGCGAGCGCGTCGTGCACGTGCGCGTGGTCCCGCAGCTGCGCGCGCGTGCTGTGAGTGGGGGGAGGGGGGGTGCGTACCTGGCGTCGTGCGCGAGCGCGTCGTGCACGTGCGCGTGGTCCCGCAGCTGCGCGCGCGTGCTGTGAGTGGGGGGAGGGGGGGTGCGTACCTGGCGTCGTGCGCGAGCGCGTCGTGCACGTGCGCGTGGTCCCGCAGCTGCGCGCGCGTGCTGTGAGTGGGGGGAGGGGGGGTGCGTACCTGGCGTCGTGCGCGAGCGCGTCGTGCACGTGCGCGTGGTCCCGCAGCTGCGCGCGCGTGCTGTGAGTGGGGGGAGGGGGGGTGCGTACCTGGCGTCGTGCGCGAGCGCGTCGTGCACGTGCGCGTGGTCCCGCAGCTGCGCGCGCGTGCTGTGAGTGGGGGGAGGGGGGGTGCGTACCTGGCGTCGTGCGCGAGCGCGTCGTGCACGTGCGCGTGGTCCCGCAGCTGCGCGCGCGTGCTGTGAGTGGGGGGAGGGGGGGTGCGTACCTGGCGTCGTGCGCGAGCGCGTCGTGCACGTGCGCGTGGTCCCGCAGCTGCGCGCGCGTGCTGTGAGTGGGGGGAGGGGGGGTGCGTACCTGGCGTCGTGCGCGAGCGCGTCGTGCACGTGCGCGTGGTCCCGCAGCTGCGCGCGCGTGCTGTGAGTGGGGGGAGGGGGGGTGCGTACCTGGCGTCGTGCGCGAGCGCGTCGTGCACGTGCGCGTGGTCCCGCAGCTGCGCGCGCGTGCTGTGAGTGGGGGGAGGGGGGGTGCGTACCTGGCGTCGTGCGCGAGCGCGTCGTGCACGTGCGCGTGGTCCCGCAGCTGCGCGCGCGTGCTGTGAGTGGGGGGAGGGGGGGTGCGTACCTGGCGTCGTGCGCGAGCGCGTCGTGCACGTGCGCGTGGTCCCGCAGCTGCGCGCGCGTGCTGTGAGTGGGGGGAGGGGGGGTGCGTACCTGGCGTCGTGCGCGAGCGCGTCGTGCACGTGCGCGTGGTCCCGCAGCTGCGCGCGCGTGCTGTGAGTGGGGGGAGGGGGGGTGCGTACCTGGCGTCGTGCGCGAGCGCGTCGTGCACGTGCGCGTGGTCCCGCAGCTGCGCGCGCGTGCTGTGAGTGGGGGGAGGGGGGGTGCGTACCTGGCGTCGTGCGCGAGCGCGTCGTGCACGTGCGCGTGGTCCCGCAGCTGCGCGCGCGTGCTGTGAGTGGGGGGAGGGGGGGTGCGTACCTGGCGTCGTGCGCGAGCGCGTCGTGCACGTGCGCGTGGTCCCGCAGCTGCGCGCGCGTGCTGTGAGTGGGGGGAGGGGGGGTGCGTACCTGGCGTCGTGCGCGAGCGCGTCGTGCACGTGCGCGTGGTCCCGCAGCTGCGCGCGCGTGCTGTGAGTGGGGGGAGGGGGGGTGCGTACCTGGCGTCGTGCGCGAGCGCGTCGTGCACGTGCGCGTGGTCCCGCAGCTGCGCGCGCGTGCTGTGAGTGGGGGGAGGGGGGGTGCGTACCTGGCGTCGTGCGCGAGCGCGTCGTGCACGTGCGCGTGGTCCCGCAGCTGCGCGCGCGTGCTGTGAGTGGGGGGAGGGGGGGTGCGTACCTGGCGTCGTGCGCGAGCGCGTCGTGCACGTGCGCGTGGTCCCGCAGCTGCGCGCGCGTGCTGTGAGTGGGGGGAGGGGGGGTGCGTACCTGGCGTCGTGCGCGAGCGCGTCGTGCACGTGCGCGTGGTCCCGCAGCTGCGCGCGCGTGCTGTGAGTGGGGGGAGGGGGGGTGCGTACCTGGCGTCGTGCGCGAGCGCGTCGTGCACGTGCGCGTGGTCCCGCAGCTGCGCGCGCGTGCTGTGAGTGGGGGGAGGGGGGGTGCGTACCTGGCGTCGTGCGCGAGCGCGTCGTGCACGTGCGCGTGGTCCCGCAGCTGCGCGCGCGTGCGGTGCGTGAGGGAGCGCGTCTCGAGCAGCAGCTGGCGCAGCGCGGTCTTGGCGGCGCTCTGCTTGTCGCGCTGGTAGTCCCGGAACTCGCGCTCCATCTGCCGACACACAGTCACAAGACTCGTCTATAGACAAGTTGTTCCGTGGATGCACTGCTCAACGAACAAACAGCCCTGACAGAGAGGGACAGGTCAATGAGCGCGCTTCTCTTACTAAGGAGGCTTGAAAGACTATGGATATGCCCTCGGACAGTAGGTGCGTACCTGCGTGGCGCTGGCGTAGGCGGGGGTGGTGGGGTCGCTGCTGAGCGTCTCCTTCACCTCCTTCCACGCGGCCGTGCAAGACACCCCGAGCTCCGTCAGGATGCCCCGCAGTTTGTCTCGTCTCTTCGACGCCAAGTTGTTCGTGTGCTGACTGAATAAACGCTCCTGAAAAAACCAAACATGATCATCACTAGTCGACTCGTCCGCTTCGGGGGTCGACATGCGAGGGTCGACGTGGCTGATACCTTGTCCTCCTTGGCGAGCAGCTCGGCGAGTCCGAAGCGGTGGTCCTTCTTCAGTTGTTTCTTGGCTTCGCGCCACGTCAGGTCCGGGTTCCGGACTAGATCCGCCAGTAGAGCGTTAAAGTGCTGTAAGACGATTTGTCACGTTGCATGAGACCAGTCGCAGCGATCGGTTCGCGCTTTTATTTGTTGCCTTTGTAGGCACACGAGCATACGGCCCATCTGATGGTGAGTGGTTACTGTCGTTCACGGGCTTCAGTAGTGCCAGGGGGGGTACAGTGATCTCTGAATATGTCTGGAAACGCGCTAGGTTAAAAGGAGATGAAAAGGTCATCTGTAAAAAATCCTCAGAGCACTTCCCATACATTCGGCACAAAACACAGAGAGAACCGAAGTGCCATCCGCAGAGGTCCCAAGTGCACTGTGAGATTAGGATTACCGACAATCCGGACGGCACTCTTTTTGTTGGTATTATCTGGTATTTAGGACCTCAGGCCCAGGGACGAGAGCAGTGCTCCACGCGAGGCCGGTCTTGCGGTTAGTAAAACAAAAGCCTTTGCCCAAGCGTGTAGTACCGCTTTATTCTCTAGAGGATTATGGGTGTTTTAGGAGCTAGTGTGTTTCAAAGTGATTGTAACACCGAACGCCGCTAGGACTGCCGACCTGGAGGGCACATCGCTAGGGACCAGCCCACCGTGAGGTCGAGTCTGTGGGCGCTACAGTCGTATCAACAAAGTTACAAGTGTACCGATTACCTGTACGGCCTCGTCTCGCTTGTGGTACTGTCTCTCCTTGTCCCGGTCCCGGAGGCTGGTGGCGAGGGCTCGCTGCACCTGCCGCTCCCTCTCCTTGATGGAGGCGGCGGCGCGGGCCTCGCGCTCCCGGGCCGCGGCCTCCTCGTCCACTGTCGGCGCCGAGCCCTCACCCCCCGTGCCCTCCCCTGTGTTCCGGGCTTCCACCGCAGGTTCGGCCGGCGGCGGTTCCTGCTTTGGCTGCGTCAGGGATAACGATAACATTAGGGGGACCGGAAAGTAATGGTTATTTCTTCATTACATTCAAACGAATATTTTTTAATAGGTCTTGTATTTTAAATTAATAATATAATCACCCTCTACTGTGTCCATTTTCAATATCAAACCGGTAATGACATTTTGGACATAATAAAAAAATTTACAACAAAAAAATGTTGTAGAGATTTTAATAAACGGAAATCCGAGGGTGTGACACCGGACGAGTATGGCGGATGAGGCAGTACCTCTCATCCCAATTCATGTTTCCCCCAGTGTTTGGCTTGCACAGTACGGGTCTGCGTTGTCGTGTTGCAGAATGACGCCCCTTCTCTGGACACTTCCCGATTAAATATAGTGCACTCGATCCAATTGTTCAGTTTGTTTAGTTATACTCAACCAAACACAAAGGAGCGCCTTTTTGGGACGTAAACCCGGCTTCGCAGTACTTGGTGGTGATTTATTTGGAGGGAGACACTGCCTTTTGCGTCATGAATACCACATAGAGGTCCTTTTCCGCCTCCAGCCATCGAACGATCAAAACGCGGTTGTGTGGTGCCGTTGAAGCAACTTGCGATAAACCGCTTGCCTTTCTTCTCTTCAAATAGATTATGGGGGATCTAAAGACCGATTCTCCTTATTTTTCCTGTTGGGGTCCAAGGGGAAGTTTTGTTGAGTTCCAAAGAGTTAGTGTGTTGTTTGAGCACCTTTATTATGTCGGTTAAGCACAGATGGTAACGTGTTAACGAGTGCGTGTTGCTAAGTGCACTGCTCTGATAATATAATAAAATAACCTGACACCACAATGACGACGCACGGCGTGTCCACGTATTATTTAGGTATGTGCAAACTGTACATCTTGGCAACCCAAAAGAGCAAGAAACAATCGATTAACAATAAATGAAATAGTTCGTAAGCTTAAATAAAAATGTAAAAAATATAAAAGTTAAAAATGTAAAGGTAAAAGTAAAAATATGTATAAAATGACATTTCACAACAAAATTACTTAAAATTTAACTTAATCAAAACTAAAGGCAAAGTTGGTTCCACTGGTGTTTACGCTTCGGGCTGGCTTCGGTGGTGGCGCGACTTGGGCTTGAACACCATCATCTCGTCGGTCGTGCCGCAGGTGAAATGTTTGAAGTTCGATATCTTCAGTGAGTGCAAGTGGATGGCTCTTCTTTTTCCTTAAGCAGTGGGAATGTTTCCTCACAACCCACACGAGACCAATAACCAGAGCTGCTACTAATAATAAGTATGTAATGACATACTGATGTATGTCATGCGCTGATATGATGGTCGACGGAAAGTGTTTTTCCTGCTCCTTTTGCTCAGCAATCTCTTTAGTGATAATTTTTGTTTCACGTGCTGTAGGCTGGAACAGATTCGGAGTGTAGTTGTATGTTAAATTTACTATTTTGTTTACTGAATTGTCGAACGTTGTACTTGCGATTTCATAATCTAACTTCACACGGCTGTTATAACGATTATGCGCATATATCGTTAAGTCATTAGACTGAAGTACACATCCTTGTGGCAGCGATACTATCCCCGATGACGTCATGGTGTGTGAGAACACGTCACCGTTGCATATGGTGCGTAAAGTACACGTATCGCAGCATATGACGAGCCACTTGTTCGATGCATGTAACTCAAGCCACGCGTCCTTGCATGACGCGTTCTCGACGTCACAGGGCTCGAGGTTTTGATGTGACAGCAGTTTCGCTTCGCATGGAGCTCCGTTGCTATGCATGTCAAAAATAGGTTTATTTGTTTTGCATATAATTTTATCTGAACTTTGTTGGAGACAGCTCTTAAGATCATCTTCATTTAGCGAAATATATATATTTTTCTCCAAGTTTACTGCGATATATTTCGATGAAGTTCGCATATATGCGTAGCTTTCATTGTTTTTCACAGGCAATGGTATCGCCCTGTATAAGTTAAAATCTTCATTAGATACAAGTGGTATATAATATGCATTTCAAAAAGAAAATAGTTTTCGGTGCGACGAGTTCCTTCCCAGTACGTTTTAATGTTGTAATACATAATTAAAGTCCATTCATTGTGTACCATTTGAATTTTACTGATTGCGTCGTAGTAGATAAGGCGCTCGCGTTCTAAGCTAGTAATTTGAGCTCTTAATAGCGCGGACCCATATGATCCAGATATAAATGTAAACATTGTCAGCATCGTAAGTAAAAGACTCGATAATTAATTTCTGCCTTTTTTGTTTTTGCTTTCAAAATTTGACCTTTGTTCCTCCTTAGTTGTGGGATCTCCTTGGTTTTCGATTTCAGAGGCCAACGGTAGAGGTGATAGTTTTGTTACGGGACGTTTGGTTACTCCTGTTCGAGTTTTGATGGTCGTAACTCGGACATATCCGTCAGAACCTGGATGAGTTTCGAGCACCCGCCCTAGGGCCCATTTTCCAGGAGGTAAGTTGTTGTCCTTAACCAATACGATATCGCCGACGTTGATATTTTTCGTAGGTTTGTTCCATTTACTCCGAGTTTGCAGTTGTGTTAGGTACTCGTTGGACCAATTTTTCCAATATTGTTGTAACATTTGTTCTACAAGTTGCCATCGACGACGTACGCCAATGTGAACGTCAGTGTAATCTGATAATGGTAACGTCATTATCGCGCCGCCAGTGATGAAATGGCCGGGTGTTAAACAGTTGTAAAATTCTTCTGGATCTTCAGTAAGAGGACACAAGGGCCTCGAGTTTAAGCAGGCTTCTATTTTTGTTAGTAGCGTTGACATCTCCTCGTAGGTGAGTTTCTGGTCACCTAGCACTCGTCGTAAATGTCGTTTCATGGATTTGACGGCGGCTTCCCACAAACCGCCCGCGCTCGGCCAGGCAGGGGCGTTAAAATGCCACTCGACTTCCAGTTTAGCTAATTCATCAAAAAATTCGGGTGTCATGATTTGTTTGAAGTTTTTGAATTCCTGACCTAGCACTTTTGCCGCGCCGATGAAATTAGTTCCACAATCTGAGTACATATGTTTAGGGGTACCACGCCTTGCGCATAGTCGTTGAAAAGCTGCTATGAATGTTTCAGTGCCGAGATCGGAAACGAGTTCAATATGTACGGCTTTGGTAGCCATACATATGAATATTGCAATGTATCCTTTAGAAGTTTTAACACCTCTGCCTTTGTTTATTTTCAGTTCGATGTAACCAGAGTAGTCAACCCCTGTAAATGTAAAGGGTCGACATGGGGTTACTCTCTGTTGCGGAAGATTACTCATCAGTTGATGGTTGTCGGTTTGTGTGAAACGGTGGCAGCGCACACATTTTCGTAGTTGAGTTTTGACAGCCCTGTTGCCTCCGACGATCCAATATCGCTGTCGTATGTAAGTCAGCGTTAGCCGAGCTCCTCCATGCAGTGTAGTTAAATGGGAATATTCAATCAAAAGTTGCGTTAATCGACCTTTATGTGGTATGATAATTGGGTTTTTCATTTCCGCAGGTAAGTTTGAGTTTTGGAGGCGGCCGCCCACGCGAATTATCTTATCTTCGTCTAAGTAGGGGTTCAGCTTCATAATTGCGCTCCTTTTCGACACATTTTCGTTTTTCAAAAGTTGTTTATATTCTTGATTGAATTGTATTTGTTGTATGTGTTTGATAATAATTTTTCTTGCTGCAGTTAGTTCGGTAGTAGTCAGATACGGGGCCTCAGGTTTCCTTTTAGCGCTCATGTTTGTTATGCAACGTAATATCCAAGCAGTAACTCGGAAAAGTTTTGTTAATGAACTGCATTTATTTAACAAGGTTGTTATCCAATTATCATTTTCGTGATTTGACGAAGTCTCTTGATTTTCCTTTTCTTTGCAGCCAATGTTTGTATGGTATGTTTTGTAATTTGCAGTCTCATCTGTTTCAATTTTCTTCAAAAATGTAGGACCTTGAAACCATAAATCGAAGGTCATTAGTTTACTTGGTAGCATGCCTCTCGATGCACAGTCGGCAGGGTTATGCTCTGACTTAATGTAACGCCATTGTATGGTAGGTATAATGCGTTTGATTTTTGTAACTCGATTGGATATGTAGGCCTCTCTTTTAGTAGTGTCCCCTTGGAGCCACGCGAGAACTACTTGCGAGTCACACCATGCTTGAATTTTCAGATTGTATTCCGATAAAGCCTTCTGAGTTTTTTCCATGAGTTTAGCCAACAGTAAGGCGCCACACAGTTCGAGCCTCGGCAGCGTGGTTTTTTGTGCTATAGGAGCCACCCGTGTGCGGGATACAAGTAGCGTAATTACTGGAACTTCGTTGGAATTTGTCACGCGACTGTATATAACACAAGCGTAAGCTTTCTCGCTTGCATCACAGAAACCCAGTAATTCTATATCTTGTTTTGTTTCGCCAATCCATCGTTTCAAAGTTATGTTACGAATGAAAGGCAATTCTATTTTTAGTTTTTGCCATTCTTTCTCAATATTTTGGGGAATTTCATCGTCCCAATCAATGTTTAGAGTCCAGACCTTTTGAAATAGTAATTTTGCAGTAATGGTCACCGGAGACAGCCATCCCAACGGATCATAAAACTTAGAAATTTCAGACAGTAATAGTCTTTTTGTTAGTTGTTTAGTACTTTGCTTCACAGGCCATTTTAAGTGAAATGTGTCGCTGTTAGTGTTCCAGGTAAGTCCCAACGTTTTTGATGTTTCATCAATTTTGAAATCGAAGATGTTTGTTGTTGAAATTTGCTCTTTAGGTAAGTCTTCTAATAAAGTTGGATAGTTGCTGGACCATTTGCGTAAATTCATCCCCGCACCCTTTAGTAAATCGATTAGGGACCGCTGTAACTCCTTGGCGGTTTCGAATGACCTTTCACCACTCACAAGGTCATCTACGAAGAAGTGGTTCTCCAGGACCTCTGCAGCTGCAGTGGGGTACTTATGACCTTCGTCAATGGCGAGTTGTTTGAGTGTACGTAAGGCTAGCCAAGGAGCGGGTTTGGTACCGTAGGTCACCGTACAAAGTTTATATTCTTGTAAAGGTTGTTCTGGTGAATCTCGCCAGATAATTTTTTGTAGGTGTTGCTGATCATCATTTATCCACACACAACGATACATTTTTTCAATGTCAGCAGTAAAGGCAAACTTGTATGTTCTCCACTTCAAAATAAGCGACTGAATGTCCTTTTGAAGGTTGGGGCCCTTTTCCAAAAGGCTGTTTAAACTGTGACCACTCGATGTTTTTTGAGATGCATTAAAGACTACTCTCAATTTGGTTGTTGTAGAGCTCTCTTTCAAAACACCGTGATGTGGTAAGTAGCAGTCGGTGGATGTTATATGAGGCGACAGTTTCATGTGGCCCAGGTCCGCATATTCTCTGATAAATTCTTTGTACATAGTTGAAAGTTTTTTATTTTTAGCGAGCCGTTTTTCCAGTTGTAAAAATTGCGAGACAGCGATGGGTCTCGATGAACCTAATTTTTCTTTAAGGTCAGGGCGGAGTGGCATCTTCACAATATATTTTCCGTCGGGAGCACGTTGTACTGTTTCCGAATAAAATTGTTCACACTGGTCGTCCTTGGAAATATCTTCAGAATTTTGTATTTCTTCGCTCTCCCAGTACTTTGTTAATTCATCAAAGTTCACCAAGGTCACGTGGCAATTAAACGTTTTCATTTTCCCACATAGGATCCATCCTAGATGTGTCTGTTGTGCCACAGGGGATTGACAGCTTCCTTTCAAAACTCCATTGAGTATAATATCTGAATAAACATCGGCACCCAGTAGTAAGTCGATGGGGCGAGAGATGTTGAAGTCAGGATCAGCCAGCTTTAAGTTTTCCAAATGAGGCCAGTTCGATTTTTCGAAAGTAGCATTCGGTAAGTTATTTGTAAGTTTTTTCATTATAAGTGCTTGTATTTCGAAGTCGTATTCAGAGTTTATTGATTTACAAGATAAGTTTAGTTGACCCCTGCAATCACCAGATACTGAACCAACCCCCGAGATGGTAGCAGCGAACCTTTTCCTCGGCAGGCGTAATACCTGAGCGGCATTTTCTGTTATTAAGTTTACTTGCGAGCCCTGATCCAAGAGGGCCCTAAGTTTTACATAAGTGCCATCATAAGCCTTTATTTTCAGTAGAGTTGTAGTTAGTAAAATTTCAGTTTTATCCGATGATAAGTGATTCGAAGCTTGTTGCTGAGAAGAGGAGGCTTGTTGTCCAAAGTTATTTTTACCATTCGCTGGAATTTTCCAGTTCACGTTGTGCAACATGGTATGATGTTTCATGTTACACTCCTTACACGTTTTCGCTGATTTACATTCTTCGTTATTGTGGCTATAGAGACAATTTTTGCAGAGTTTCAATTTCGCAACAGTGTGGTTTCGCTGTGCAGTATCCATGTTAATAAATTTAGCACATTGCATTAAAACATGATTTCCATTACAATTCGGGCATTTTCCATAAGTAGCGTGATAGTTATAAGTTTTCTTAGAGTCATATGTAAATTTTTTTACAGGTTGTTTGTTGTTAGCCGGTTTCCAATGAGATGTTTTTTCGGAAGTGGTATTTTTAACAGATTTTGTTGATTTTGCAGTTTCATATGCCATAAACTTGCACTCCAAAAAATATAAAAAATCTTGCAAGTTTTGTAATTCTCTGTGATCTCGGATTTCGTTCATATAATCATTTAAAGTTGTTGAATCTAATTTCGGCAACATTAAATGCACGATCATTGGATCCCACGTTGCCGTATCCAGCCCGATGTTAGCTATGCCGTTCATGCATTCCTTAATGACGTCATGCATTTTCTTGAGATTGTTAGCGTCGGGTTGATGTATAACAGGGAGACTCATCATTGTGTTGAAAAACGATGAAAATTGTAGGCGGCGATTATCATACCGTTGCACTAAAATATCCCAGCAGGAGTTGTAGTTTTCAGCACAGACGGATAAATGCTGTACCAGACTTTCTGCTTCCCCCTTCAATTTGGTTTTCAGGTGTTTCATTTTTTGCGCTTTGTTAATTGTTGGGTTGTTATGGATGGTTTCGAGAAACAGATCCTTAAAAGAGATCCACTTACTGTAGTTTCCGTAAAAATCAGGTAATTCCATTCTCGGTGTCGACTGCTGATAGTGTGCATTCGACCAAATTTTAGATTGAAGTTGTTTTCTCAATTCATCATATTTTTCTTCGATATCTGAGTACATGCGGTAATAGTGATCGTTAGACCCCTTCAGCTGAAAGTCAATTTCCCAGTGCAGTTTGTCGATGGACTCCCACTTCGATTTTAAAATGTTAAAATTATCTTCCAGCTCCCACTTTTCACTAGTTCTAATGATGTCAATTTTAGACAATGCATGATAAATCGCATTAAAATTGCATTCTTGTTTATTTAAAAGTTGTTGTATTTTCTCAGATTTTCCGTCCTCGCAGTCTTGAGTGTAGTCAATAGAAATGTCACTTAAATCAAAATTCACACTATGTTTTTGCTGTTTCAAGTATTTAAGTCTGTTGTTTAAGTCTGTTTTTGTTGCTAGATACATTTCTTTAGTTTTGTTGTAAACGTCTTCAGAGAAATAATGTATAGTTTTGTCTTCCAGTTCCAATAGTAATAAGGCATTTCTCGCCTCGAAGTCTCTCCACTGTTCTTCCAAAGATGACAAACGTATGTTGAGGTACTCTTCAGTTTTTCGAGACGAAGAATCTTTGCGGTAGTTTGTACACAAAGTCTTGATATTCTCGAAACAAGTTGATTGAAGTTCAAGTTTGTCCATATTGATGTTATGAAATAATGTGATAGCTCACCAAACTTGGCACGTAGTTGATGGTGACAAGTACAGCTAGGCGTAGTTCACGACACGAAGATCCAATTTTGATAAATTGGTCGTATCCAAATCTCACTATGTTTATGCACTCTTACCCAGTGTGTGCGCCCTTGTCTCAATGCAGCTGGGGATTCTCGCTTGTGAGAGGCCAGCCGAACCGATTCGCCACTGTTGTAAGAGACACAAAAACATGCGAGAATAAGCTCGAAGGACCAAAAAAGATGTTGGGGTCCAAGGGGAAGTTTTGTTGAGTTCCAAAGAGTTAGTGTGTTGTTTGAGCACCTTTATTATGTCGGTTAAGCACAGATGGTAACGTGTTAACGAGTGCGTGTTGCTAAGTGCACTGCTCTGATAATATAATAAAATAACCTGACACCACAATGACGACGCACGGCGTGTCCACGTATTATTTAGGTATGTGCAAACTGTACATTTCCAATATGCTATAAATGTTCCGGGATGAACAACCAAGGTTCGTCCAGGGCGTTTGACAGTTCCTCGACTGTTTGACATGGATTGACAAGCCGTGGTCTAGAGGTGGGCTTTCAGATCTAAGCTTGTAAAATCACCTTTGGCATTTCTGAACGTCTAATGAATTTTGATAAACATCGCAACTTTTGCGTCACAGCCCTTGCGAACCTCAAAATCATACAATGCCGGATTTTCTCTTCTGTTGCGCGGGCGCAACGCCATTATCGATGGAAACAAATGAGTCATCGAAGGCAGTCCTAGTACATTATGTCGAAGAGAAATGTGTTTTTGTTCATTCGTTCTCTGAATTTCTTTAGTGACACAATGGCTACTCCTTTGATTTGTACCAAAACGGCACAATTTATTCAAAATAATATTTTGCCTGTTGGCATCAATATACCAGCACAAGCACGTGTTGTTATCAACAATGTTTTAAATTTTTTCACTGAAATGAAAATAGATCCTAAAAAGTTACAAAGTGTTAATTTCTGCCGTTCTCGTGAACTTGCTGCGGCGATATGTGGTGTGAGTGTTAGAACGCTTTATGTATTTTTTCTTTCATTTTTATCACTAACCCACAAAATGACAAAACTAAATACACTATCGATAACGCTTATCGACAACAATAATGCGCATCACTATGCCCGTCGATAAGGCTCGTGAGTGGAAGAGGGAGCGAAATATTCGCTTCACCGCTCCGACTTTTTATGACTCAAGCTGCAGCGACAAAATAACAATTATAGTAGGTGAGCTCACGGAACTCAAACCTGATGACGTTGCTAACACTGACCCTAGCAAGAGCAGTGCTTCGCAGAATTTACCACCGGATCGGAAACGCGACCCACTGAGAAGATCCGGCGAGAAACTCAGTGGGCTGTGTCTGTGGGTTTCTATATCGTATTATATTGACTGACGGCCGGACTCGGTCTGGTTGTCTCGGCTGTATCTCTCAGGACACAGCGGAGTGCGGTATATCGTAGCGACAGTTGCGCGCGAAAGTTTTTTTTTTGTTTTTTATTGCCCTTGTAGGCAGACGAGCATACGGCCCACCTGATGGTGAGTGGGTTACCGTCGCCCATGGACTTCAGCAATGCCAGGGCCAGAGCCAAGCCGCTGCCTACCGAAAATCGACCATGTGCTAAAAATCGACCAAATTTTAACGAACCGAGTCGAAAAGCGCAGAAGATATTTTATCTTGTGAAAGCGCGCAGCTTCTGTCGGACTACTGGACTGACTGGTTTAGGGTCCGTTCACACAGACACACATACACACACTTTTCTTTTCACACAGCCGGAGTGGAGCTACCGACTATTTTACATCGACCGGCTGGAAGAGATCTGACAGCGGATGCGCAGTCAATGGGAGCGGGTCGGCTCCTCTTATTATCTCACACGCAAAGCGTTCAAGCATTCTTGATGACAAAAAAAGTGCACATGTAAAAGTAAACTTTTTTCTCCTACCTACGCCGAAAGTTCGGTTTTTCTCCCGCTGTACAGGGAAGAAAGTGTAACTTTTCCTCCCTGGGTACTGACAAGTGCGCATGCGCGTTAGTGTCTACGTCTGCTCTCACGCACCTAAAGTTCTCCGCCATTGTTGTGCTCGGGTAATTTGTAATATTGTGTTTAGTGTAAAAGTGAAATAAACAAAAGGTAATAAAATTTAATATAAAAAAAAGATGAGTTCATCAGACAGTTCTTATTCAATTAGTAGTAGTTTATTTAAAAATTACATAAAAAGTTGAATAGTTTTTTTATTCCCCCGTCAGGGCTTCGCACCTGGACCCCGGCTCGGTACTCCATGAACTATCGGCATGGTAGAAGAAAAAATAGTATGTGCACCGCGGGAAAAAAGTAGAACACAACAATGTACTTACTATACTACAATCACTCAAAACTCTGTTTCCAATATGATAAAAATCTGCTTTCCTCTCAAAGTCGGTCTGTGTGAACGGACCCTTAAATTAGTTTCCAATATTTTTGTTGTAGCCTCTATAAGTCTACAATAAGTGGCGGCGGCCGCGTTACGACACTACAGTGGGCGGCTTGTGATATATTTAAGCACAAGAAAGCTCTGTGGTCCTCGGCACAGAGGTACCCAGCGTCGGGCCACGACTGGACATTTAACGGAACGATGGTACTTATAAGGGCGGCTTCAGCCCGACATCTCTAGGTTGACCTTTGACATTTAGGCGAAACGACAAGGCAAGGTTCCGCCGGGCGGGTAACATTGCCAGACCTGTTAGACCGACGACACACGTTATAGTCTGGGACGTGTGGACACACAAACTTGTATCGAAATTGCCGTTCGCGAGTGAATTGCCTGAAAATAGGCAGTCGTCACATTTTTTTTATTGTCTTTGTAGGCAGACGAGCATACGGCCCGCCTGATGGTAAGTAGTCACCGTCGCTCGTGGACGTCAGCAATGCTAAAGGCAGAGCCAAGTCGCTGTCTACCATTAAGTACTCTCCGCAAGCCTCGTTTGAAGAATGATATGTCATAGCGCTCGGAAAATACCGTGGAGGGGTGTTCATTCCAAAGCCGGATGGTACGTGGTAAAAAAGATCTTTGGAAAAGCACTGTCGATGAACGCAGCGGTTCCAGATAATATGGATGAACTCTGCTCCGACGGCGGGAGGTGCGATGGTAAAAAGGAGATGGGGGGATCAAATATATATCATATTTTTTTCTATAACACTAAACAGAGACTGATATTAGGATACCACTATAGACATTAACTTTGCTTCGGACATAGAAAAAACTACCCGTATCTGTAGGTCTGGCGATTTCTCGACTTGGGGTTTCATATATACCAGCCTTTCCCAAAGTGGGCGATAACGCCCCCTGTGGGCGCAGTCCTAAAGGTGGGCGGTAAGAGACTCAGAAAAAAAAATGGAGGCGTTGTGTAGAGGCTTGAGAGGCGATTTGTAATTTCATCTAGGAGGACTTTTAGATACCGACTGAGCTATCGCTATAGTGGTTTTTAGGTAGGTTACAAAAATGGGGGCGCTAAAAATAATTTATTCTCAAAGTGGGCAGTAGATAAAATAAGTTTGGGAGCCACTGATCTACACGATAAGAGGGATTCCTGGTGAGAACTAAGCGCAAATCATCTTCTCTATTGAGGATGGGGTATTTGTTTATTGGAATGGTCTCGCGAACCACACGCGGTATTAAGCTTTAACATACAAAATGGGGGGTCACTCGGCTAGAAAGGGCGGGTCTAGGAACGTTTATTATATATCATTATTGACTATACGTAGTTACACAGTGCACACCTAGTAGACATTTGTATATGTACCGCAGAGAAGCTGTGATCCCAGGAGGCCTTAGATCAATATAACGTATCAGCAAGTGTCGCGGCTCGACTGCTCTAGACGACACTTAACCCTACGAAGCCGGGGTTATAGGGGACAAATGGGGGACCACGGGGGGGACACGGAGGCGGCGCGCCCTGTTGCACATCTGCTCCTTGCGCTTTGAACTTTAAACCAAGAGACCGACTCCGGGTGTGGTCCCCGCGGCACTTACAGAACGGACCGACGACAAAACAATAAAAGAATACACAAGAAATACATTTGTATTTATTCGCATTTCATCAGAGACAAAATAGTGTTTTTAATTATTTTTGGACACCTAAACATTGTTTATTTACATTTACAAAAACATACGTACGTACATTCCCAAAACACTTATATTATAGTAAGCTAGATCCAAGTCGTCAAAAGCGATCCCTCCGTCTCTTTCACACTTAGAGGCTAGACAGAGACAGAAGAGGTCGCCGTACTCTCGCCAGCTCTAATGAACATATTGTAACGGTCTGGTCCGACCCCGGGGGCAATAGGAACAGATCGTGTTTCATTAATTCAAGATTTTAAATCACATTAATACATTTTTGTCAAACAAATCCGTCAATCTAGGAGTACTTTTTTTTTACAATAACAACTTTATATGTAACGAAAATCGCTGACGGCCGTGAGCGTCAGTGAGCACGACAGTCTGCCCTCGAAGCTCACGAGGGAGCAAGATACGAGCCGCCTTCCCAAAACTATTTATCTTCGAGGAGTACAGTTCCCCAGTTATTGCATTTACGTCCATTCGAAACATCCACGATCCATGCGGATATCAGGGGACATGACTTACACTATAGTAAGTTTTTTATTTTTTATTGGTTAGATGGGTGGACGAGCTCACAGCCCACCTAGTGTTAAGTGGTTACTGGAGCCCATAGACATCTACAACGTAAATGCGCCACCCACCTTGAGATATAAGTTCTAAGATCCCAGTATAGTTACATCGGCTGCCCCACTCTTCAAACCGAAACGCTTTACTGCTTCACGGCAGAAATAGGCGGGGTGGTGGTACCTACCCGCGCGGACTCACAAGAGGTCCTACCACCAGTAAAGTTAGTTAGTTTCGATTATTAAGACCGATGCGGAGCTGCCCTCGGTCTCAATCGGAACGAAGCCGACCACGGACATCACCTAATCACTCGTCGACTTACTAATAACATTAACTCTTAATTAAAACCACCCTACAATTAAATATATAATCGGGTTCGGTGCGGTCCACTCACTCCACTTACAAATCACTGTCCGTAACATTAATGTTTTTTTTTACATCATTTAAAACATTTTTACAGTTTCAACTTTAAAATTTTTTAATCAAACTCATTCTGATTTGACCTTTCTTATAATGTAAGATATAATTAAATATTTAGTTTTACATTGCTAATAATAATTGATATCAGCTACATCATAGGAGTACTGTTTAGTGACGACGGTCGTGTCGGGGGGACGCACTCCGCCGTGGTCCCCTGTGTAACGCAGGGGGGCAGGGAAAGGGTTATAATGCAAATTCTCAGTACAAAAAATGGAAGCTATTGCAAATCAGAGGTCAATCATTTTACATCTAAGAATGTAATATTAATATTAATACAAAAACTAAACAACAGATAATAATATGTAACCTTCCTTTGTCAAAGAAATAAATAATATATCCGATTCAAAATGGAAGAGAAAACCACCAGATGTGATCTGTGATAACGTAACGTCATATATTTTGCCCTCTGAGTTTCTCGCCGGATCTTCTCAGTGGGTCGCGTTTCCGATCCGTTGGTAGATTCTGCGAAGCACGGCTCTTGCTAGGGCCAGTGTTAGCAACACTTCGGTTTGAGCCCCGTGAGCTCACCTACACGTTAGAGTGAAGCTGAAATAGCCTCTCAAGGCTATCAGCATAGGTAGGAAGAAAAAAAAACAATATAACGGAGCCTGTGAACTCCTGCCTCATCGTCGGTCATGAGGTTCACCGACTCCGGTGATCGCTCTGCGTCAGGCGGTTAAGAGCTTGTGCTATTATAGGTAACTCAATAGGGGGGATGGGGGTGTCAACTCGACAACTTTGGGAAGCACTGTAATGCGTAATCTAAGCAAATGAGGAATGAGAACGTCTGCGCGTACGCGGTGTGGTATAGCTGAAGTGTTTAGTGAAGAACTTTGGACACAGTTGGAAACCTTGAGGGGAATTCCACGTGCTAAAGACTTGACGCTGTAGCAGAAGGGGCACTGACAGAGGCGACTGCATCACTGGGACCGACAGGGGGCCAGCTGTCCCCCCCCCTTGGGGAGCGCGCGGCGTGACGTCACGACTAACAGTAGGGGCGCACTAATATTTATATTATTACAAAAGCAACACACAAAACCTATTTCATTAAACTTATATAATTTCTATAATGTCCTTAAATGTTTGTACGTACGACTCTTGACGCGGTAAGCGACACCATCAAACAATCGAATCAATATAATAACTAGGTCGTTACACAATGTATGTATATATATATATATATAGTATTTACAATACGATACGTTAGCGCTGCACCGCGGCCGGCACGTCCGACGGTAAGTGGTGACCGTCCGCGCGACGGCTCGTTCCGGCACCGGCCCGCGCCAACAGCTTCGATTACCGTTTACAAAAGACGTACAACAAACACTAATCTTTCTCACTCTTCTTCCTCTTTTTCTTCTCGGTTTTATCTCCCTTCTTCTTCTCCACTTTCTTGTCCGGTTCGGGCGACTTGAACTCGTCCGTCTTGCGTTTCTTGGGCGAGGACTTGTCCGCGGGCGGCGGCTGGTCCTTCTTGGCGGAGCGGAGTTGCTTGGGGGGACAGAGCTGCTCGTCGGGCGAGCTGGGCGGAGACTCCGGCTTGGCGGGGGGCGGCTTTTTGCCCCGCGCCGACTTGCCCTTATCGCCATCCCGGGGGATGCCGAGGATGTCGGCCCACTGGTCGGGGGGCGGGGTGGGCTGCTTGTTCTCCTCCTCGTTGGACTGGTCCGATTGTTTCTGAAGAACAGACCGACACTTACACCGTCGTCACTGCGCGAGCGCGGACGTTGGCAGACGAGACGCTACCTCCTCACTCGTAAATAAGATTTTATATCAAACAATCGATAATGAGTTTTATCTGCATTCACATAAAGCTCAATGTTTAACTTTCAATTTAATTACATTCCGCACGAGCATTCTCGTCGTCCAACGAACGTCCAGTCTTATAATTAACACGACGCGCGCCTGTAAGGGACCAGCACCATGGCTTGTCCCTCCAGACATCGCTCACAGTACTGAGTTGTACATTGAATCTATCCGTCCCACTTCTATTTTAAGTAAATACAGTTGAAGACATGAGTGGATGAAGGGGTTAAGTACAATTTTTAGGATTTTTTACTTTTTAATACGCTTTTATTAGCTTCAGATGTAACGGAATCTTTGAACATGATTTTGACCCCCTTCAAAACGTCGGATTAACTCGAAATTTGGTGTACAATATTTAAAAAAATTAATTGAAAAATAAATAATCGTTTAAAAAAAAAACTAACAAAATACGCTTTTATAAAAAATCCAACTAAAAAATAGAAAATAAATTTTAATAAATTTGAAATAAAAATAGTGTAAAAGTATAGTATCAGTAGTTATATATATTTTATGAACAGATATGAGTAGAAGGGCTATTTTGATAATATCCTGAAAGGCACCCCATGCTTTTTTTACAATAAAATCATTTTTTCTTACACTATTTTGAATTCAAATTTATTAAAATTTATTTTCTATTTTTTAGTTGGATTTCTATAAGAGCGTATTATGTTAGTTTTTTAAAACTATTATTTATTACATTGAATGAAGGTGTTATATACCTATAAGCTATATTAAACCTTAAACCTCCGGATTTAAAGGCTATTTTTAGAAATTGCATGTAATGAAGATGTTATTAACGAAGAAAAAGCAAAAGTAACAAAAGTTTGTTGGTCATTTTCTCAAAATGAACAAATTGTATCATTTCCCCTTCATCCAATCATGTCTTCAATTAAGTTTATGAATTTTTATTTGTTTTTGTTTATAGTTTTTCCCTCAAAATAAACGCTAAACAAAACTAAATAGACGTGTAATAAGTTTCAATATTCAACTCTAGATTCGAGCCATCACTTGCGACGCTGCAATGATTTAGAGATAAAAAGACAATTAGATGATAAATAAGCACACGTTGCGTCTCCGTGAAGTAAAACATCACACCGTCCTCGACGAGATTATTTATTACTTTATTGAAGGCATCGCAAGCTTTGGTTAGAATCGATAGGGGGAGCGGGGGGTTGGGGGCGGAGGCGGGGGGCGCGACCTGCATCGGACACGATCTGACAACGGCCTTCCAAAGGAAGCGACGGGAGAGAATCAAACAACAACATTAATACGTACAAAGAATATATTAATTATATAAAGTGCATTCATACACGCCCATCCAGGCTAGCATAATCATCGTCGCATCGGCGATTCAATCGTTTCGATACGAGACATCGATATGTCGATTACGATATTACAATAGTTTCGTTTGAAATCGTACGCTGCATCGAGGTCATTGTACCCTTGAGGCCGTGTCATATTCTGCGGGCTGTTCGAATCGATTTCGGGAACAATCGATTATTCAAAATCGATAACTTTGCCATCATTTTTTAATCGGACATGTGTATTGAACGCCTAATGTGCACGATTAGTTTTATAAATAATCGAGATATTTTCAAAATCGATCGATATTAGTGCCTTAGTCCGATGTAGGTGCGCTGTTTACCACACTACCCGCCCGGGCACGCGTATCGATATCAATTTAGCCAATAGGTAAATAAATAATAAAACGCATTTACTATCGATAATCGCACCCCAGTCCGAGATATAGGCGTGCCGATTGTCTCATTAACTTTGACTAATTCAATATAAACCTGAAAACTAGGGCGAAATTGTAAGAACCATTGTTGTGACATTAGTAGAATTACTAAAATTAAAGGGTAGGTGAAAAAAATATATTTAAAAATGGCTTCTGGAGAAAAATTATTAACCTTCAAAAAGTATAATGAACATATATGGTATGCGGGACCACGAGAGGACGGGAGGCATCAGCATCATCAACCCGATGACCTTTCCAAAGAGAGGAGACGTGAGATCGTCATTTGAGAGAGGACGTCCATGGGGGAGCTTGTCATTTGAACAACAGAGTAAGTGGGGTGTGAAGATAATGGTCCAGCGAGAGATAATTAGATAACCTGCGAGTCAGGTGGCCGGTGTAAGGGTGAGTACATGACGCAGCGGACCTATTCCTTATTGGATTCGACTCATAGATACCCACACACGCTTACAGTTTCCAGCTCTAAGTTTGGAAGCATGGCAACATCAATCACAGTCATAGTTGCCGAACCGATTGCAATTAAAAATCAAATACAGCAATCAGTGACAGCTCTGCTTTTCTTTAAAAAATATATCAAATCATTATTCGATAGTAAAATCGGTTTTCTAAATACATCCGATCAGAGTTAAAATCTCTCCAAAATTATTACCCAAATAAGCTAATTTTAATAAACACGTTTTTAAACAATCTATTTTTTTTATTGCCCTTGTAGGCAGACGACCATACGGCCCACCTGATGGTGAGTGGTTACCGTCGCCCATGGACTTCAGCAATTCCAGGGGCAGAGCCAAGCCGCTGCCTACCGTAAATTTATTTAAGCATCGGAGATAAATGATTTGGGATCCACCTGGGCCCATGGACTTCGGTAAAGCCAGGGAGAAATATGTTTCTTTAACCCTCGTTTTGAGGATATATCAATGCGCTAAGTTTATTTGGGGCCTCAGCAGTGAGGAGTGTTCTCTTGCCGCGCGTGCTACACACGGGGAGGAGATGCTAGATAATAGACGGATTATGATACCATGGAAAAATCTAAGGGAATTCTATTTTTATGATCTACACAATACATGTAGGTAGAGTAGAATGGTTAAGGGGGTGGGATGTTGCAAGGCTGGCAAGAATTGCAAATATTTAACACTGAAATAATTAAAATCATACACGCAGTTACTGCTGCGTTCACAATAAGATTATCCTCAAACATTTGACGTCAGTGAGCTTTGATTGAGACGCGATGAATCTAGAGAGTTCGACTATGGTCCGCACAACCTCGCCCCGAATAGCTTCAGTGTTCACGACTTTCTCTCAGGAGTAAGTAGGGTGGTCGCCCAGCCACCCGCAGATTATGACAATCGGCTCCAAAATTAATAATAATAAAAAACTTTATAATGTGTGTATTACACATATGTCGCTCGCATTTCCAAAAAGAGGGTAGTTTGGCCCAGAAATATTTTCATGAACGTATTTCTAAGTCTCGAGTTGCGAATCCGTACTAAGAAAATTAATAATATGATCAGGTACAACTAAAATAAAATAAAATGGTGCGCGTGTACAAAGTGAAACTTCTTTTGCGGTCTGAAGATTTGTGGTTTCCTTAATTTTTCATCCTTGAATCAAATTTCTCTTGTAATACGGAATGCTGTGTATAAGAGAGACGACCTCTACACCATTCATCAATCTTTTTTAAAAATCCTGTATGTTACTGCCATCTACAGCAGCAATGAGGAACTAATAACATGCCATCTAGTGGCCGACGCCCGTAAACAGAATCTGTATAAGAGAAACGACCTATCTCGCCGTCTCCCTCTCTCCACGGTCGAGTGGTTCGCGAGACGCTCTGTCTATTTTCTCACTCTTGCTCGTCCTAAATTGTATCTTTTCTCTCTAACCGTAACGAATATGTCGCGAATTAGTTTTGCGCCTAAGAAGTTTCACTTCAAAAAACAAAATAGTGTATACAATTGGCGCCTTGTTTCACTCGAATCAAGATACTGTTTGTGTGCGTCACAGGACACATCCAACGTATATTGTTATCGCGTGTCCAACAACGCGGCAACGTCGACATTAACTGTTCTCTCATTATACATTCGCGTCTAAGAAGCAGAGAACTACCCTCTCTTTTTAAACAATAACACAGACAGAGACACGGCGACGTGTGTACGTCAGACATGTTATTTGGAATCGCGAGCGACATCGTCTACTGGTCAACTATTTTAAAAATAACCCATTTATTTATTTAAACAACTTCAACCGGCGTCTAGACAAATATTGTATGTAGCGACCTCACAAGTGTACCCTTGTACGTGGTGTCTCACTCACTCGACGGGGAGGCGGCGGCTCCGGGTGGTAGGGACGAGCCGTGGCCTGTGGCCGGAGGTGCAGCGCTAATGACGGGATCGACTCGAGCAGTTTTTATGAGCATCCTGATCTCATACGTCTGTGTTGATAATGTGGTGTCCATGGGCCTCTGCACCGAATAGACACTAACTCACTCACTGACACACACTAACTCACTGACACACACACTAACTCACTCACTGAGACACACACTAACTCACTCACTGAGACACACACTAACTCACTCACTGAGATACACACTAACTCACTCACTGAGACACACACTAACTCACTCACTGAGACACACACACTAACTCACTCACTGACACACTAACAACTCACTGACACACACTAACTCACTCACTGAGACACACACTAACTAACTCACTGACACACACACTAACTAACTCACTGACACACACACTAACTCACTCACTGAGACACACACTAACTCACTCACTGAGACACACACTAACTCACTCACTCACATTTCGTTTGAGGACACTAATTAGCTACATTTATAGAGTTGTCTTCGATTAAGAAATATAAATGGGTTACTTTTAATTTCGAAACGAATAACACTATAGAGCCCGAAACCTCTCCCGGTAACTAATAATTAGAGAAACACCACGATCCTGGCTCGTGCCGCGACACAAGCCAGGACCGCGGGCCGCTCGTGTGCAGACAAACAAACGCCAGTTCTTCTTACCTTTTTATGTTTTCGTTCTGATGGTCCCCCGCCGCTCGCGCGCACAACACATCAACAACAAAGAAACCGTATAGGGAGCGTGTCCGACGCAGGTCGATATATAGACGGCAAGATTACACATTCGCTTCAGCACGAGGGGGCGCGGACCCCCGGTGGGACAACAAGAGTGTCAGTGCGCGGAGAGTGATCGCACAATACGATTAACATCATGACATCTAATTATCATTAGAGATGAAACGAATAAACGATAATTATCAGGTATCCGGCCATGTTGTCACTATCCGGCCGGATACCGGATAGTAAATCAGTACAACATAAAGATGCAAATTGAGACACAGCATCCAGCGCGTAATTAAGAGCCGGACAGACTCTAGCACTGATTTAGTTCCGAGTGTTTCTACAAGTCACAACTCGGATGGGACACATACGCACGCGTACGACTCACCTCTCCCTTCTCTTTCTTCTTCTTCTCCTTATCGCGTTCTTTGTCTTTTTTCTCTTTCTTACTAACACCTGATGAATTAAACAGACGTTTAGTATCGCAATTACTTTACAACAAAGCATTTTTTATTGCTTAGATGGGTGAACGAGCTCACAGCCCATCTGGTGTTAAGTGGTTACCGGAGCCCATAGACATCTACAACGTAAATGCCGCCACCCACCTTGAGGTAAAAGTTCTAAGGTCTCAGTATAATTATAACGGCTGCCCCACCCTTCAAACCGAAACGCATTACTGCTTCACGGCAGAAATAGGCAGGGCGGTGGTACCTACCCGCGCGGACTCACAAAAGGTCCTATCGCCAGTAAACGCAAGGGGGGGCGGCGTGTCGGGGCGATCCCCCTAGTGGTCCCCGTGTAGCTGTACTGACCCTTGTCTTTCCCGTCCTTTTCTTTCTTCCTCTCCTCCTTGACGAGCTTGCAGTACTCCCGGAAGTAGTCCTCGCGCAGGCCGCTGGTCTCCACGGCCTTGTACCGCGCCTCCGAGTCCAGCTTCTTCTTGACATCGACCCACCTGGCGTGGCGGTCCACCGACTTCTCTTTGAGCAGCGCTATGAATTCCAGTTTAGCCTATAACGGAAAGAGATCGGTCAGCAGCGGGCGGCGGTCGGCGCGTGGGGGAGACGAGGGTCGGGGCTGGGGGGCGGGCGGGGGCGGAGGCCGGGGCGGGGGCGGAGGCCGGGGCGCGGAGGGGGGACAGGCACATTTTAATTATTTATTTATTTACGCCGAAGTGGGACAATTCAAATGATATTTTTCACAAGTTTCAATATAGCCATATTTATCTAAAGAGATTATACAAATTGAATAAGACAGACCAGTTCCAAGTGGCGGTGGCCGGGCGGCGACGGATCCCGGCTTTGGACGTCAATTTTTAAAAGATTTCAATAAAAGGTAGAGGTTCTCAGTTCATCTATATTCTCCTTGGTTTGTTCTAGGTGATATTGAGAATACCTTTTGATACGGGAGCTGCCCCCCCCTCGTGGGGTCCGGTCGGGAGCTCAATATTAAATATCAATTTTATTGACTATCTACTTTTTTGTTTTAATGTTGTATTACATTTAATTCGTTCGCATACTTATATATCGAAACATTATATTAGATCGCCTGTAACTTTAAATGCTCAACATTAAAACACGGGTCCTGAGTCGACCTCTGGGCGCGGCGGGGTCTAGCGTGCGTATTACTATAAGTTTATCTCGAAATGTCATAAACTAATTTCAAACAATTTCTTATAGTTCAAAACGAAACATGATTGTACAAATAAACAAGAGGGAGAGTTGGTATAAGGAGGGGGTGGGTTCAACAATTCGCATAGCAGTCCGGGCCCCCCGCCCCCCGCCCCCCGCCAGCCGCGAGCAAACGTCGCTTATAAACGATACGAGCAACCGCCTGCAAGAGAACTCATCATTAGGGTTAGAAGCTGAAAATGTAAAGATAAACATTATGGAACCTGCAATGTACAATATGTCATTAGAACCTGCAAGAAAACGTTATTAGGTGGCGTCGGTGCGGACGGAGGGGACGCCCCCCTCTCGCCCCCCTGCATCACTAATGAAATCAGTTTCACAGATATGTTCATTTGTCTGCTGTGACGCACAGGCAGGGTGGAGCCAGTACTGACAGTACACTTTGAGGTCGATAGCCTGTCCCCCCGCTTGACCCCCCTATAAGATGACATGTTGATAAGTGGGGGGCTGGGCGGGGGGACAACATGCGCGTTGTCTATGGGCCCTGACGGCCCCCGTGCTCGCTCATACGGACCATCCCTTCATTTAATATTCATTACTTTTCTTTAACGAACTCTGCAAAACTTACTTCATTGTTGTATTATAATTATAGTACTCTTTCAACGATTTTACAATTTAAATAATTTACTGTTCTTCTTTCTAATTATTATTAACTATTCTTAATAATTTATTCTTTCTGTATCTTTCAATTTTCTTTAAACATTTAAGAACAATGATGTCCTGAAGGGACTCTACTTTTAATTCAAAATATATATTATATCTTATAAAATAATGTTCAAGTCCAAAAAGAAGCTATTTGGTCCACAAGAAGAGTCCCACTGCTGGACAACAGGTCGGTAACACTACATCATAATATGTCATTAAATCTCAAAAATTTACAGAATCTTAGTAATTAATATTATTTAACTTCTCGATGGACTGTTTAAAATAAGCTGAAAAGTAAAAATCGTGATTAGTAATATCTATTAAGTATGATTAGACAAGATAACTACTGTGGTTCCAAAAAAAAATAATTTATAATTGGTAACCCGTCACCACTTTCCTTGTTTAAATAATTCTACCATCCCGGTAGGTTCCCAAGTTACACTGGCAACCGAGATCATGCTCAACCACACTATAGAGGGGAAGGAGATTTTATATAATTAAAAAAGATTTCTCGGTCCAAATTAAAGAAAAACCCATTTGTAACTTTACTTGTAGAAATCATCTGGTGATCTTCTAAATAAAAAGACAAAGACATTAAATGAATGATTTCACGGACAATTAATTACAAGCGAGTGGTTCTTGGAGTCGGGCGCGCCGCCGCTCGGCGCTAATTGTTCTTCTTAAAATATTTTCTAACCTTAGGGAGGCTCGTCGGTAAGGCGTCATCGTTTGACGATACATTTATCTAACATTGTTTAGTTCCGTTACGTTCCTGGCCTGTCCTGTAATACGACCGTCTGTTAGAAGCGGGACTTCGGAAGCGACGTCGCCTCGGGAGGTAAGTGCGAGCTACCGACCCGCCGCCGCCGCACGGAGCGGCTGTGTCCGCGACCTGCCCGCGCGCCCTCTACCGGGACTACTAAACCTCACACTAACTAGGCGCGCCGCGGGCACCGTCGCGACCCACATCCGCTCGCGTCGCTATAAAAATCATTTGTCAATAGTAATGATAATATATATATATAAATATAGAGATATATAAAACAGACAAATTATTCAGAGATAACAAATCAATGGCATTGTTATCGGGAGCGTGCGAGCGTCGCCCGCGCCCGGCGGCCGCCGTCTCGACTCCCCTCCGAGAGCAGTGCCACAGACAGACATTAACTTTCAATTATTTCATATTCATTTATTAAGAAAATTAAATGTAATCAAAGTCACGACTCAGGTGATTAGATCATTTCGCAAGCGCATGTGTCCGCCGGCACAGCGGCGAGACATGAGGCGCCGCTCGACGCGGGCGGGGATCGAACCCGCACTCGTGGACACTAGATTATCTAAAGGTATAACATTAGGCAATTCAGTTTATGCAGAAACTGAGAGAGTACATTAACATCAAGACGGAGCAGTTCATTCAGAGAGCGTTCCCGCGTGACGTCACACGATCTGGACAGTGATGGCGGCGGGGGACAGGTGGGGGGCCGCCCCCGACCTCAGCTGTTCTCTACTGTTATATGTCCCCCTACAAATCCAGATATTGTTTTCGTCTCCAGTGCGAGCCCCGGAGCGGGCCGGGGGCGGGGGCGGGGTTGGGAGTGGAGGTTCGGGCGTGGAACTGACCTGTTCTCTCTTCCGCTCCTTCTCCTCCTTGTCCCTCTTCCTGATCTCGGCGAGGTACTCGTTGAAGTATACCTCCCTGTCCCGCGGCTTCTCTATCGCCTTGAACCGCTCGTCTCGGCCGTGCTTGGAGGAGAAGTCCAGGAACGAGGACCTGGCGATGGAAAGCGCTAGTTAGTACCAAGCTAAATCTAATATTAAAAAAAAAGCCATGCCCGCTGAGTTTCTTCCCAGTTCTTCTCAGGACGGAGGCTAGTTTTTGTGAATTGGCAGTAGTTCTTTTTGACGTTCAACAAGTATGTACTTATATGTATATTGAATAAAATAAAAAATTTGATTTCATTTGGTGCGTAGTGCCGCTACGTACTTTGTATGAAGCTTGGCTTCGTCCAAGAGTTGCTTGAAGTTCGCCTTCTTTGCTAGCAATCGGTTTTTCTTCTCCTTCCTCTCTTCCTCGGCGCGTTCTGTCACGTACTGATTAAATATCTGTGCAAATAACTATAGTTCAACATCATTTCAACATTTAGGCTCGGTTCTGCCCCTGGCATTGCTGAAGTCCATGGGCGACGGTAACCACTCACCATCAGGTAGGCTGTGTGATCGTCTGCCTACAAGGGCTAAAAAAATCAATTTTTTTTTAGACGGGTCAGATTACTGGTGGCTCAGAGACGTTTTCAATTCCACCAGGACGGGAGGGGTGGGCCCGAGTATGGGTTAGTTACCAGAGCCCGCTCATAGCAGCTGCCGTGAACGTCTGATAGTTGTGTTAATGTATCTGTGAAGTCTAAACGTGCGTTTCTTTTTTTTTTTATTGCATAGATGTGTGGACGAGCTCACAGCCCACCTGTACATGTACAAGTATAGTACAGTATAGTACAGTGCGGCACGTGCCTGGCGCCGCTCCTTGCAGTTGAGCACGAGGTAGCGCGGCTCGAAGACGATCTTGTGCAGCTCCTTGTCCCAGGTGCTGAAGGCGGAGACGTTCTTCTCGCGCAGCATGGCGCGGAACGACGCCACGCGCTGCTCGTGCGGCACCGCCACGCGCACGCGCGCCGCCCGCGCCTCCGCCTCCGCCGGGCTCACCTCCTCCAGCTCTGCAACATATGCGTGCAGGTCACACACGGTGGGAGTCAAGAACTAGAGGTCCCGCAGTAGTCGAAATTCGACTATAATTAATTGGAATTGTAAGTTTGCACACTGTTATGATTGTATTTTCAACGCCAAGACTACAACACTATAGACAAATATTAACAAAGAAACAATATTTAATCTATTCTCAATTTGACCACAGACGTCAAGAACAAAAGTTTGACAATAAATAAATAGTATGCATGCGAGTGTGCGTCAAATACATGTTATGTAGTGTGTGTAATGTTTTCTTTATTGATTTAATGTATCTTTTATGCATTGTGAACGTTTCATTTTTTCGTTTCATCGAGTTTGATATCACATCACAGTGATCCTAAAGAAGTTTCACTTCAATAATAATGCAGATTAAGACATTATTGAAAGCATCGTCTCCCATATAAAGACGATTTATTACTAAAAGCGCGGAAACACACATCGTTTGTACTATTTCTTTTATAAAATAAACTCAGTGCCAGTCACAGTTTCCTTTTTTTAAAAGAGCTCTTGAACGCACCCCGTAACAGGACCACGGACCGCACCCACCCAGACTGCTGGTCATTCATTGCCAAAAACATTTTAGGATTATATGGGACAAGTGGCCCGCTCCGGCTCCGCTCGGGTCTTTAACAAAAATTTCAACGATGTTTGACGTTGTTTTATTTGTTTAAATAAAAGAACGCTTATTGCGGCATAACTATAATTGTTAGACATATGCTGTCGTGACACTTTGTGTAAATAATAATGTGTTCTACAAAGTCGTAGTACATTATTTTATTCTATCATCAATAGTTTCGCAGGGCACGCGATGTAAAGAATATTTTTGGGTAATTTTTTCAAACCTTGGGTTATATTATTCGAGTTTTAGTAAGAATCCCTAATTCTTTTCAAAAAATATTATATCCTATGTCACTGGGGATTAGTATAGCTTCCAAACCGTGAAAGAATTTTTAACATCGGTTCAGTAGTTTCGGAGCCTATTCAATACAAACCAACAAACAAATCTTTCCTCTTTATAATATTAGTATAGAACAGCCTTTCTCAAAGTGGGCGATAACGCCCCTTTGTGGGTGCTGCAGACCTAAAGGGGGGCGGTAAGAGACCCAGAAAAAAATGGGGGCGTTGTGTAGAGGCTTGGGAAACGATTTGTAATTTCATCTAGAAGGACCCTTATATACCGACTAAGCTCTCGCTATAGTAGTTTTTAAGTAGGTTGAAAAATGGGGGCGCTAAAAATAATTTATTCTCAAAGTGCGCAGTAAACAAAATAACTTTGGGAACCACTGGTATAGAAGAACCAAGTCTCACGGCATCGTCGAGAGCATACTAACTTTCTTCAATCTTTGGTTTCTTGGCGGCGGTGGCGGCGGCGGCGGCGGCGTCCGCGTCGGCGTCGGCCGGGCGCTTGGTGTCGGCGGTGCTGGTGACGGAGGGCGTGGTGCTGGACACGCCGGGCTCCGACTCCTTGCCGCCCACGGTGGACGTGATGCGCTGCACAGAGGGGCGCGGCTACAGAGCGGTGCGGGGGTGCGGGTGCGGGGGGTTGGGGGGGCGGCGCTCACCAGCAGGTCGAGCACGGCGGCGGGCGGGTTGGTGACGGCGCGGTCCACGTCGGGGCGGCCGATGAGCAGCTCGGGGCGGTCCCACACGGACGTGAGCTCGGTGGGGTTGTGGAAGAACACGCGCCCGTCGTCCGTCCACACGACGCACCTGCACGCAAGCACGACACAAGGTTACCGAGAGCGTTCCGTGTTATCTATATAATAGGTTGAGGAAAAAGTTTTTCGCGGCTTGCGTTGCATTTTTACCTTTTTTGTAGTAAAATTTTAAAATGTATCCAATTTCTTCATTAGATTCACTCATCTTGACAGCACGAAAATAAATAAAAATGACACATTTTCCTAATTTGAATTTGGAATTATCTTCTTTAAAATTTAAACTTTTACCAAAACCAGCCAGATACAAATAGTATAGCCAAAGAGATTTTATTACAAGTTCATATATACTATAATGCGAAAAGACTTTTCCCACAATTTTGTAATCTATATAATAACCTTATCTATCTTAAGATGGAGGGAGCCTGGAGATCAGTAATACAGGTCTTTGAACCTATAATACAGACTTCAGCTCTTTCAAAGGCTTACAAAATAAATTATAAGGTTAATTTCCATTTGTATTTGTACTATACCTTTAAGAGAGAAATAAATATATTATTATTATGTACAACTTATTTGTCACTGAGCCGTGCAAGTAAACCCACCAAGGCGTTCCTACGATGGGCGTGGTAGAGATGGGTCTCCTGCCGTGCTTCGCCTTCTCCTTCTCGGCAGCTTCCTTCTCGGTCTTCTCCTTGTCCGCCTTTTCCTTCTCGAGTCGCTCCTTCTCCGCCTTTTCCTTCTCCTCTTTCTGCTTCTCCTTCTCGGCGGCGGCGGCTTCCTTCTCCGCATCGGTGTTGCTCTGCGGTTCCTCGTCCTCTTCAACGTCGATGACTGTTGTGAAATATTATTAAACTTCATCAATAATATCAAGGTGAGCGCGTCTGGGCACACGAGTCCCCTGGAGCTGGAGGCGGCAGGTTGGCTGTGCTGTACTCATGTTAATTGTGAACTCTTTAAAAGTGCCAGCAATTTTTTTTATAAAGAATATTCTATATTAAAAAGGTACACAAAAACTTTTAAATTTATTTACTAAGTGTTCTCAAGGAAGAGTGTAAGCGTAGGAACACACACATAGTCTATCTCTCACACGCCCACACACACCTTAGTAGCTCTGAAGTCATACCCATATCGATGTTTTTACTGAATAATTACAAAGCACATGATCGAGTTAGTTGTTTCTTCGTAGAGTATAATTAACCTTCCTATTGCTGATATCTATGAGCAAATATAACCACTTATGATCGGGTGGATTGTAGGCTTGCCTGTAATTTTATGGCAATAAAAAATTAAGTAAATGAAAACTAAAGAGTGTAAAGAGTATAACTTGTGTATCTGTTAGCTGCAGTCAGTGGGAGAGTGAGTGAGGAGGGAGGAACAGATATGTGGAGAGGGGTGTAGCTTGTGTGTCTGTTAGCTGCAGTCAGTGGGAGAGTGAGTGAGGGGGGAGGAACAGATATGTGGAGGGGTGTAGCTTGTGTGTCTGTTAGCTGCAGTCAGTGGGAGAGTGAGTGAGGGGGGAGGAACAGATATGTGGAGAGGGGTGTAGCTTGTGTGTCTGTTAGCTGCAGTCAGTGGGAGAGTGAGTGAGGAGGGAGGAACAGATATGTGGAGAGGGGTGTAGCTTGTGTGTCTGTTAGCTGCAGTCAGTGGGAGAGTGAGTGAGGGGGGAGGAACAGATATGTGGAGAGGGGTGTAGCTTGTGTGTCTGTTAGCTGCAGTCAGTGGGAGAGTGAGTGAGGGGGGAGGAACAGATATGTGGAGAGGGGTGTAGCTTGTGTGTCTGTTAGCTGCAGTCAGTGGGAGAGTGAGTGAGGGGGGAGGAACAGATATGTGGAGGGGTGTAGCTTGTGTGTCTGTTAGCTGCAGTCAGTGGGAGAGTGAGTGAGGAGGGAGGAACAGATATGTGGAGAGGGGTGTAGCTTGTGTGTCTGTTAGCTGCAGTCAGTGGGAGAGTGAGTGAGGGGGGAGGAACAGATATGTGGAGGGGTGTAGCTTGTGTGTCTGTTAGCTGCAGTCAGTGGGAGAGTGAGTGAGGGGGGAGGAACAGATATGTGGAGAGGGGTGTAGCTTGTGTGTCTGTTAGCTGCAGTCAGTGGGAGAGTGAGTGAGGGGGGAGGAACAGATATGTGGAGAGGGGTGTAGCTTGTGTGTCTGTTAGCTGCAGTCAGTGGGAGAGTGAGTGAGGGGGGAGGAACAGATATGTGGAGAGGGGTGTAGCTTGTGTGTCTGTTAGCTGCAGTCAGTGGGAGAGTGAGTGAGGGGGGAGGAACAGATATGTGGAGGGGTGTAGCTTGTGTGTCTGTTAGCTGCAGTCAGTGGGAGAGTGAGTGAGGAGGGAGGAACAGATATGTGGAGAGGGGTGTAGCTTGTGTGTGTGTTAGCTGCAGTCAGTGGGAGAGTGAGTGAGGGGGGAGGAACAGATATGTGGAGGGGTGTAGCTTGTGTGTCTGTTAGCTGCAGTCAGTGGGAGAGTGAGTGAGGAGGGAGGAACAGATATGTGGAGAGGGGTGTAGCTTGTGTGTGTGTTAGCTGCAGTCAGTGGGAGAGTGAGTGAGGGGGGAGGAACAGATATGTGGAGAGGGGTGTAGCTTGTGTGTCTGTTAGCTGCAGTCAGTGGGAGAGTGAGTGAGGGGGGAGGAACAGATATGTGGAGAGGGGTGTAGCTTGTGTGTCTGTTAGCTGCAGTCAGTGGGAGAGTGAGTGAGGGGGGAGGAACAGATATGTGGAGGGGTGTAGCTTGTGTGTCTGTTAGCTGCAGTCAGTGGGAGAGTGAGTGAGGAGGGAGGAACAGATATGTGGAGAGGGGTGTAGCTTGTGTGTCTGTTAGCTGCAGTCAGTGGGAGAGTGAGTGAGGGGGGAGGAACAGATATGTGGAGGGGTGTAGCTTGTGTGTCTGTTAGCTGCAGTCAGTGGGAGAGTGAGTGAGGGGGGAGGAACAGATATGTGGAGGGGTGTAGCTTGTGTGTCTGTTAGCTGCAGTCAGTGGGAGAGTGAGTGAGGAGGGAGGAACAGATATGTGGAGAGGGGTGTAGCTTGTGTGTGTGTTAGCTGCAGTCAGTGGGAGAGTGAGTGAGGGGGGAGGAACAGATATGTGGAGAGGGGTGTAGCTTGTGTGTCTGTTAGCTGCAGTCAGTGGGAGAGTGAGTGAGGGGGGAGGAACAGATATGTGGAGAGGGGTGTAGCTTGTGTGTCTGTTAGCTGCAGTCAGTGGGAGAGTGAGTGAGGGGGGAGGAACAGATATGTGGAGAGGGGTGTAGCTTGTGTGTCTGTTAGCTGCAGTCAGTGGGAGAGTGAGTGAGGGGGGAGGAACAGATATGTGGAGAGGGGTGTAGCTTGTGTGTCTGTTAGCTGCAGTCAGTGGGAGAGTGAGTGAGGGGGGAGGAACAGATATGTGGAGGGGTGTAGCTTGTGTGTCTGTTAGCTGCAGTCAGTGGGAGAGTGAGTGAGGAGGGAGGAACAGATATGTGGAGAGGGGTGTAGCTTGTGTGTCTGTTAGCTGCAGTCAGTGGGAGAGTGAGTGAGGGGGGAGGAACAGATATGTGGAGAGGGGTGTAGCTTGTGTGTCTGTTAGCTGCAGTCAGTGGGAGAGTGAGTGAGGGGGGAGGAACAGATATGTGGAGAGGGGTGTAGCTTGTGTGTCTGTTAGCTGCAGTCAGTGGGAGAGTGAGTGAGGGGGGAGGAACAGATATGTGGAGAGGGGTGTAGCTTGTGTGTCTGTTAGCTGCAGTCAGTGGGAGAGTGAGTGAGGGGGGAGGAACAGATATGTGGAGGGGTGTAGCTTGTGTGTCTGTTAGCTGCAGTCAGTGGGAGAGTGAGTGAGGAGGGAGGAACAGATATGTGGAGAGGGGTGTAGCTTGTGTGTCTGTTAGCTGCAGTCAGTGGGAGAGTGAGTGAGGGGGGAGGAACAGATATGTGGAGAGGGGTGTAGCTTGTGTGTCTGTTAGCTGCAGTCAGTGGGAGAGTGAGTGAGGGGGGAGGAACAGATATGTGGAGAGGGGTGTAGCTTGTGTGTCTGTTAGCTGCAGTCAGTGGGAGAGTGAGTGAGGAGGGAGGAACAGATATGTGGAGAGGGGTGTAGCTTGTGTGTCTGTTAGCTGCAGTCAGTGGGAGAGTGAGTGAGGGGGGAGGAACAGATATGTGGAGGGGTGTAGCTTGTGTGTCTGTTAGCTGCAGTCAGTGGGAGAGTGAGTGAGGGGGGAGGAACAGATATGTGGAGGGGTGTAGCTTGTGTGTCTGTTAGCTGCAGTCAGTGGGAGAGTGAGTGAGGAGGGAGGAACAGATATGTGGAGAGGGGTGTAGCTTGTGTGTCTGTTAGCTGCAGTCAGTGGGAGAGTGAGTGAGGGGGGAGGAACAGATATGTGGAGAGGGGTGTAGCTTGTGTGTCTGTTAGCTGCAGTCAGTGGGAGAGTGAGTGAGGGGGGAGGAACAGATATGTGGAGGGGTGTAGCTTGTGTGTCTGTTAGCTGCAGTCAGTGGGAGAGTGAGTGAGGGGGGAGGAACAGATATGTGGAGGGGTGTAGCTTGTGTGTCTGTTAGCTGCAGTCAGTGGGAGAGTGAGTGAGGAGGGAGGAACAGATATGTGGAGAGGGGTGTAGCTTGTGTGTCTGTTAGCTGCAGTCAGTGGGAGAGTGAGTGAGGAGGGAGGAACAGATATGTGGAGAGGGGTGTAGCTTGTGTGTCTGTTAGCTGCAGTCAGTGGGAGAGTGAGTGAGGAGGGAGGAACAGATATGTGGAGAGGGGTGTAGCTTGTGTGTCTGTTAGCTGCAGTCAGTGGGAGAGTGAGTGAGGAGGGAGGAACAGATATGTGGAGAGGGGTGTAGCTTGTGTGTCTGTTAGCTGCAGTCAGTGGGAGAGTGAGTGAGGGGGGAGGAACAGATATGTGGAGAGGGGTGTAGCTTGTGTGTCTGTTAGCTGCAGTCAGTGGGAGAGTGAGTGAGGGGGGAGGAACAGATATGTGGAGAGGGGTGTAGCTTGTGTGTCTGTTAGCTGCAGTCAGTGGGAGAGTGAGTGAGGAGGGAGGAACAGATATGTGGAGAGGGGTGTAGCTTGTGTGTCTGTTAGCTGCAGTCAGTGGGAGAGTGAGTGAGGGGGGAGGAACAGATATGTGGAGGGGTGTAGCTTGTGTGTCTGTTAGCTGCAGTCAGTGGGAGAGTGAGTGAGGAGGGAGGAACAGATATGTGGAGAGGGGTGTAGCTTGTGTGTGTGTTAGCTGCAGTCAGTGGGAGAGTGAGTGAGGGGGGAGGAACAGATATGTGGAGAGGGGTGTAGCTTGTGTGTCTGTTAGCTGCAGTCAGTGGGAGAGTGAGTGAGGGGGGAGGAACAGATATGTGGAGAGGGGTGTAGCTTGTGTGTCTGTTAGCTGCAGTCAGTGGGAGAGTGAGTGAGGGGGGAGGAACAGATATGTGGAGAGGGGTGTAGCTTGTGTGTCTGTTAGCTGCAGTCAGTGGGAGAGTGAGTGAGGGGGGAGGAACAGATATGTGGAGAGGGGTGTAGCTTGTGTGTCTGTTAGCTGCAGTCAGTGGGAGAGTGAGTGAGGGGGGAGGAACAGATATGTGGAGGGGTGTAGCTTGTGTGTCTGTTAGCTGCAGTCAGTGGGAGAGTGAGTGAGGAGGGAGGAACAGATATGTGGAGAGGGGTGTAGCTTGTGTGTCTGTTAGCTGCAGTCAGTGGGAGAGTGAGTGAGGGGGGAGGAACAGATATGTGGAGAGGGGTGTAGCTTGTGTGTCTGTTAGCTGCAGTCAGTGGGAGAGTGAGTGAGGGGGGAGGAACAGATATGTGGAGAGGGGTGTAGCTTGTGTGTCTGTTAGCTGCAGTCAGTGGGAGAGTGAGTGAGGGGGGAGGAACAGATATGTGGAGAGGGGTGTAGCTTGTGTGTCTGTTAGCTGCAGTCAGTGGGAGAGTGAGTGAGGGGGGAGGAACAGATATGTGGAGGGGTGTAGCTTGTGTGTCTGTTAGCTGCAGTCAGTGGGAGAGTGAGTGAGGAGGGAGGAACAGATATGTGGAGAGGGGTGTAGCTTGTGTGTCTGTTAGCTGCAGTCAGTGGGAGAGTGAGTGAGGGGGGAGGAACAGATATGTGGAGAGGGGTGTAGCTTGTGTGTCTGTTAGCTGCAGTCAGTGGGAGAGTGAGTGAGGGGGGAGGAACAGATATGTGGAGAGGGGTGTAGCTTGTGTGTCTGTTAGCTGCAGTCAGTGGGAGAGTGAGTGAGGGGGGAGGAACAGATATGTGGAGGGGTGTAGCTTGTGTGTCTGTTAGCTGCAGTCAGTGGGAGAGTGAGTGAGGAGGGAGGAACAGATATGTGGAGGGGTGTAGCTTGTGTGTCTGTTAGCTGCAGTCAGTGGGAGAGTGAGTGAGGAGGGAGGAACAGATATGTGGAGAGGGGTGTAGCTTGTGTGTGTGTTAGCTGCAGTCAGTGGGAGAGTGAGTGAGGGGGGAGGAACAGATATGTGGAGAGGGGTGTAGCTTGTGTGTCTGTTAGCTGCAGTCAGTGGGAGAGTGAGTGAGGAGGGAGGAACAGATATGTGGAGAGGGGTGTAGCTTGTGTGTCTGTTAGCTGCAGTCAGTGGGAGAGTGAGTGAGGAGGGAGGAACAGATATGTGGAGAGGGGTGTAGCTTGTGTGTCTGTTAGCTGCAGTCAGTGGGAGAGTGAGTGAGGAGGGAGGAACAGATATGTGGAGAGGGGTGTAGCTTGTGTGTCTGTTAGCTGCAGTCAGTGGGAGAGTGAGTGAGGGGGGAGGAACAGATATGTGGAGAGGGGTGTAGCTTGTGTGTCTGTTAGCTGCAGTCAGTGGGAGAGTGAGTGAGGGGGGAGGAACAGATATGTGGAGAGGGGTGTAGCTTGTGTGTCTGTTAGCTGCAGTCAGTGGGAGAGTGAGTGAGGAGGGAGGAACAGATATGTGGAGAGGGGTGTAGCTTGTGTGTCTGTTAGCTGCAGTCAGTGGGAGAGTGAGTGAGGGGGGAGGAACAGATATGTGGAGGGGTGTAGCTTGTGTGTCTGTTAGCTGCAGTCAGTGGGAGAGTGAGTGAGGAGGGAGGAACAGATATGTGGAGAGGGGTGTAGCTTGTGTGTGTGTTAGCTGCAGTCAGTGGGAGAGTGAGTGAGGGGGGAGGAACAGATATGTGGAGAGGGGTGTAGCTTGTGTGTCTGTTAGCTGCAGTCAGTGGGAGAGTGAGTGAGGGGGGAGGAACAGATATGTGGAGAGGGGTGTAGCTTGTGTGTCTGTTAGCTGCAGTCAGTGGGAGAGTGAGTGAGGGGGGAGGAACAGATATGTGGAGAGGGGTGTAGCTTGTGTGTCTGTTAGCTGCAGTCAGTGGGAGAGTGAGTGAGGGGGGAGGAACAGATATGTGGAGAGGGGTGTAGCTTGTGTGTCTGTTAGCTGCAGTCAGTGGGAGAGTGAGTGAGGGGGGAGGAACAGATATGTGGAGGGGTGTAGCTTGTGTGTCTGTTAGCTGCAGTCAGTGGGAGAGTGAGTGAGGAGGGAGGAACAGATATGTGGAGAGGGGTGTAGCTTGTGTGTCTGTTAGCTGCAGTCAGTGGGAGAGTGAGTGAGGGGGGAGGAACAGATATGTGGAGAGGGGTGTAGCTTGTGTGTCTGTTAGCTGCAGTCAGTGGGAGAGTGAGTGAGGGGGGAGGAACAGATATGTGGAGAGGGGTGTAGCTTGTGTGTCTGTTAGCTGCAGTCAGTGGGAGAGTGAGTGAGGGGGGAGGAACAGATATGTGGAGAGGGGTGTAGCTTGTGTGTCTGTTAGCTGCAGTCAGTGGGAGAGTGAGTGAGGGGGGAGGAACAGATATGTGGAGGGGTGTAGCTTGTGTGTCTGTTAGCTGCAGTCAGTGGGAGAGTGAGTGAGGAGGGAGGAACAGATATGTGGAGAGGGGTGTAGCTTGTGTGTCTGTTAGCTGCAGTCAGTGGGAGAGTGAGTGAGGGGGGAGGAACAGATATGTGGAGAGGGGTGTAGCTTGTGTGTCTGTTAGCTGCAGTCAGTGGGAGAGTGAGTGAGGGGGGAGGAACAGATATGTGGAGAGGGGTGTAGCTTGTGTGTCTGTTAGCTGCAGTCAGTGGGAGAGTGAGTGAGGGGGGAGGAACAGATATGTGGAGGGGTGTAGCTTGTGTGTCTGTTAGCTGCAGTCAGTGGGAGAGTGAGTGAGGAGGGAGGAACAGATATGTGGAGAGGGGTGTAGCTTGTGTGTCTGTTAGCTGCAGTCAGTGGGAGAGTGAGTGAGGGGGGAGGAACAGATATGTGGAGAGGGGTGTAGCTTGTGTGTCTGTTAGCTGCAGTCAGTGGGAGAGTGAGTGAGGGGGGAGGAACAGATATGTGGAGGGGTGTAGCTTGTGTGTCTGTTAGCTGCAGTCAGTGGGAGAGTGAGTGAGGGGGGAGGAACAGATATGTGGAGGGGTGTAGCTTGTGTGTCTGTTAGCTGCAGTCAGTGGGAGAGTGAGTGAGGAGGGAGGAACAGATATGTGGAGAGGGGTGTAGCTTGTGTGTCTGTTAGCTGCAGTCAGTGGGAGAGTGAGTGAGGGGGGAGGAACAGATATGTGGAGAGGGGTGTAGCTTGTGTGTCTGTTAGCTGCAGTCAGTGGGAGAGTGAGTGAGGGGGGAGGAACAGATATGTGGAGAGGGGTGTAGCTTGTGTGTCTGTTAGCTGCAGTCAGTGGGAGAGTGAGTGAGGGGGGAGGAACAGATATGTGGAGGGGTGTAGCTTGTGTGTCTGTTAGCTGCAGTCAGTGGGAGAGTGAGTGAGGAGGGAGGAACAGATATGTGGAGAGGGGTGTAGCTTGTGTGTCTGTTAGCTGCAGTCAGTGGGAGAGTGAGTGAGGGGGGAGGAACAGATATGTGGAGAGGGGTGTAGCTTGTGTGTCTGTTAGCTGCAGTCAGTGGGAGAGTGAGTGAGGGGGGAGGAACAGATATGTGGAGGGGTGTAGCTTGTGTGTCTGTTAGCTGCAGTCAGTGGGAGAGTGAGTGAGGAGGGAGGAACAGATATGTGGAGAGGGGTGTAGCTTGTGTGTCTGTTAGCTGCAGTCAGTGGGAGAGTGAGTGAGGGGGGAGGAACAGATATGTGGAGAGGGGTGTAGCTTGTGTGTCTGTTAGCTGCAGTCAGTGGGAGAGTGAGTGAGGGGGGAGGAACAGATATGTGGAGAGGGGTGTAGCTTGTGTGTCTGTTAGCTGCAGTCAGTGGGAGAGTGAGTGAGGGGGGAGGAACAGATATGTGGAGAGGGGTGTAGCTTGTGTGTCTGTTAGCTGCAGTCAGTGGGAGAGTGAGTGAGGGGGGAGGAACAGATATGTGGAGGGGTGTAGCTTGTGCGTCTGTTAGCTGCAGTGAACTAAAGTGCGAGTGTGGCGGTTGTATGGACACTTTGCCTACTCACCCACTATTTTGCTGGGATCTATTTCTATATTAGGATATTTCTCGCCCTTCTCGGCGGCTATCAAGGATTTTATATCTGCAGACAAATTAACGAATTTATGTTATTCACAAAAGCAACGTATTGCACAACCAAACCAAAAGCCTTCAAATTAAATATCCAAGAAACTGTGACGACGGATGTACAGAAAGCGGGCGGCCGCCAGTGGCATTGCAGTATGTGAACGCGTGTTGGGTACATAGCTACTTCAGTAATGAGCGCTCATTAAAAAATATTTTTATAGACTAAATTAAGAAACCAATTTTAAAAATTTCTTAAATGTTCAGTGTATTTTTGTTTTTTTAATAGTGGAGATAAAATTTAGTCACTTGGTATGGGGATGTCATCATAAAGAAAGAGAAGTCGGTGCCTCAATAAGTTAACCCGTGGCATGGTGCCCCTTGCAATGTCACCTGTTTATTTTATAAATTATTTTGTACAGCCCAAGTACTATCCCTCTGTAAGGCTGCTCAGATTTCGAAATGTTGCATACCGCATTAAGTGCTCAAATGGGGACTAACTTCACGCTTTGAGATTAAAAAACTTTTCGTTTTCATTCAAAGCAATAAACATGATGACAAGAAATACGACACCGGGTATCCCATAGAGGGTAGATCAAGCCGAAAACTGTAGCTAGTGTTCTACTATTAATGTTAATACTACTAATAATGTATTTGCCGGAAAAATGAGTTCAAGTAAATGGTTCCGGAACAGAGAGCACTTGAACATAACAAACAACTATTGCTCCATAGAACCTTGAATTATGTTATCACAAGGTACCGTAAAGTCAAATATAAGGCTGGCAACAAAACAGTAAAAAATGCAACTATTTTTATTGCTTTGATCGAGCATAGGCGGTAGGCAGCGGCTTGGCTCTGCCCCTGGCATTGCTGAAGTTCATGGGCGACGGTAACCATTCACCATCAGGTGGGCCGTATGCTCGTCTGCCTACAAAGGCAATAAAAAAAAATATAGCTCACATAGTATTGAGTGGTTATCGAACCCCATAGACGACAACATAAATGCCTTCGCCCAACTTGAGACATGAATTCTAAGCCACAGTAGTACAACGGTTGCCCCACTCTTCAAACGAAAAGCATTATTGCTTCACGACAGAAATAACAGAGTAGCGGTACCTGCCCGTGTGGGTTCACACCAGGAAGTAACCGTATATGTATATATTGATCATACGAATTGAGTGCACACACTGAATATGCGGTTCTTTGACAAATGGGATTCCTGTGGTATCGCTTGCATTGAGCTCTCACGGCACGTGATGAACAATCTATATCTTCTAGGTCGACGTTACATAAGTGATAATTACTTTTCATCTAACAAAGATTTATATCTGTCAACAAAGTCCGCACACAAACAAGTGACGTTCTCTTGTTAGTCCGCACGGGTTCTATTTCTGCCGTGAAGCAGTAATGCGTTTCAGTTTGAAGGGTGGGGCAGCCGTTGTAACTGGAGACCCTTAGAACTTATCAAGGTGGGTGGCGCATTTACGTTATAAATGTCTATGGGCTCCAGTAACCACTTAACACCAGGTGAGCTGTGAGCTCGTCTATCCATTAAAGCAACAAAAATAAAAGCGTGAACTACTGTTCCCTAAACGAGTAGCACGTCGCGTACCGTCGAGTTCCTTGAGCACTGCGGGCTTCTCCCAGACGCTCTCCTGCTTGCTGGCGTTGTAGTAGTAGGGGCGGCCGTCCGGCGCCTTGTGGCTCGTCCACTCCGCCGCCAGCTCCAGCAGCTTGGGCGAGATCACCTGCAAGCCACAAGCATCGTTAGCTCACGAACGCTAACGGTTCGAGGGCGACTTCCAGTGAAGGAATAACATCGTGTAATAAAAATCAAACCCGCAAAATTATAATTTGCATAATCACTGGTGGTAAAACCTCTTGTGAGTCCGCATCCGTACCACCGGTACACATCGGTACCACCACCCCGCCTATTTCTGTCTGCCGTGAAGCAGTAATGCGTTTCGGTTTGAAGGGCGGGGCAGCCTTCGTAACTCTACTGAGACCTTAGAGCTTATATCTCAAGGTGGGTGACGTGGCATTTATGTTACCGATGTCTTTAAGCTTCGGTAACCACTTAACGCCAGGTGAGCTGTGAGCTCGTCCATCCATCAAAGCAATAAAAAAAAAAGACGTAAGTAATGTGTATACGAACGGTTTCCTTCTTGGGCATGGGCACGGTGGGCGGCGCCCGGGGCTGCTCTGCGGGCTCGCACTGCGGCGCGGCGCCGCTGCTAGGCCACGCGCCCGGGGCCGCTTCGGGGTTGCTGGGGTTGTTCACGGCGGGAGGCCAGCCCCAGGCCGGCCAGCCCGGGGGCCCGTATGACTCTCCCTGCTGGTATGCGTTGTAACCTGTGGATACAGTTCAGTTTTATTACAAACTAGCGACCCGCCCTCGCTTCGCTTCGGAAACTGTAATTTATTATTGATATCTCCACTATTTAATGGATGTTATTATACATATAAACCTTCCTCTTCAATCACTCTATCTATTAAAAAAAAACGCATCAAAATCCGTTGCGTAGTTTTAAAGATTTAAAGCATACATAGGTTTTTTTTTTTTATTGCCCTTGTAGGCAGACGAGCATACGGCCCACCTGATGGTGAGTGGTTACCGTCGCCCATGAACTTCAGCAATACCAGGGGAAGAGCCAAGCCGCTTAGAATAGGGACAGAGAAAGCGACTTTGTTTTATACTATGTAGTGATACTCATTTAAAGTCTGGCACAACATGAGCCACCGTATTCATCATAATAGACAGTTCACATTGTCCGTGCACTGTAAGCTACTTTTCCCCAAAATTAAAATACAAATTGACATTCAATACCCCGCACCTAACATACATTCAATGAAAAAAGTAACAAGAATGGATAATTTTATTTATATTTGTGATTGTGATAAAATATATTTAATTGAACAACTAACATTTTGTGTACTGTAGATGTTACCCCGGTAGTGTTTGTGAACAAACTGTGTTACTGGTGGTAGGACCTCTTGTGAGTCCGCACGGGTGGGTACCACCGCCCTGCCTATTTCTGCCCTGAAGCAGTAATGCATTCCGGTTTGAAGGGCGGGGCAGCCGTTGTAACTATAGTTGAGATCTTAGAACTTATATCTCAAGGTGGGTGGCGCATTTACGTTGTAGATGTCCATGGGCTCCAGTAACCACTTTACACCAGGTGGGCTGTGAGCTCGTCCACCTATCTAAGCAATAAAAAATTAAAAAAACATTTTATGAAACAACAAACTATTTTTCACTGCATTTTAAAGATGTGGTTTTTACTTTTTACTCTGTCAGTTATAAAGTCAATCAATAAATACAAAAGTAACAAGTGTGAATTGTACTACGCTGACCATTGGTTTGCTGCTGTCCAGGGACTGCTTCTCCCGGTGGCATTTCATCGTTATCAGTCATACTGCTCACTACAGACTCAGAGGCTTTGTCTTTATCTGAAATTTAATTTAGTATTTTTTATCTATATACATAAAAATGAATTGCTGTTCATTAATTTCACTAAAACTCGAGACTCGGCTGGACAGATTCGGCTAATTTTGATCTTGAATTATTTGTGGAAGTCCAGAGAAGGTTTAAAAGGTAGATAAATATGAGAATGCTCGGAATTAAATAAAAATAACAATTTCGTTTTTCCTTTGATGTGTCCCCTGTCGGACGAATTCCTTTTGTTTGTTTTAAGTTTATTTTATACAAAGATTTAGGTCTTTTATTTCTCGGTTGAGGCACTACAAAGTCTGCCGGGTCAGCTAGTTTATTATATAGATTGGATTACAGACGCAATGTTTGTATTACATACTTATTTCAGTTTTCATGAGTGGCATCTTTAGTAAATAAATATGAACTATGTATAGTATAAGTGTGGTATATTGGAGATGGAAGTCTCTCACCGTCCTTCCCCCAGGGCGGCGGCCCCATGTACTGGTGCTGCGCGCCGGGCAGCATCATGCCGTTGGGCATCACGAGCGGCGCCTGGCCCATGGGACCGTTCATGCCGACCCCTTGTGCCGATATTTGGGGGATTTGTCCTGCAACAACATATCGTTACTGACGCGCACCACGCACACCCGATCGCTTATGGAAATCAGCAACACCAAAGGCACAACAAAGATAGGACCTCTTGTGAGTCGGCACGAGTAGGTACCACCACCCCGCCTGCTTTTGCAGTGAAGCAGTAATGCGTTTCGGTTTCAAGGGTAGGGCAGCCGTTGTAACTATACTGAGGCATTAGAACTCATATCTCAAGGTGGGTGGCAGCATTTACATTGTAGATGTTTATGGCCTCCGGTAACCACTTAACACCAGGTGGGCTGTGAGCTCGACCACCCATTTGTGATAAAAAAAAAAACAAAGTTGAATAGTATAGTATGGTGGCTGCAATCCGTAGAACTGGGACAGTGGGGAAACATGGGTGTGCTTACTGCCCATAACACAGCGGAAAATAGAATCACTTAAGACTGTTAAATTTTTCTTAAAAATTTTTTTTTAGACGTTTTGTGAAAGTAGTATTGTATTGCCTTTGTAGACAATCAAGTATAATAATATACAATACATAAAGACATTCTGATGGTGAAGGGTCACCACAAAAAATTTACTATCCAAAATACCGTTTGTTTTATTACCAGTTTAAAATATTTTTGGTCAGTCAATAATTTTATTTAAACAGTCCAATAATAATTTATCTTCTATGGGTTGGTGCCACCTCAGCATTTAGACAGATAATGTTTTCTATACTGAATTTTACAAGGCAGGATCAATACAGAAATAATCAATATCACAACAATTGAGCTCCTCAGCCATCGCATACTCCAAGTGATTCGTTGACTCCATGATGCTTTATTCACACAGAGTGGACTGTGAGCTTGACTAATTTTTAATGAAATAAAATTAAATCTGCTGTATCTGCACCTTATTTTCTTATTTATTTATTTTTTGTTACTCTTGTAGGCAGACGAGCGTACGGCCCACCTGATGGTGAGTGGTTACCGTTGCGCATGGACTTCAGCAATGCCAGGGGCAGAGCCAAACCTCTGCCTAACTGAACCTTCTCCCCCAGTTCATCCTGATGAGCCAATCAAGTCTACAATTCTTAGGGAATGTCATTGTCGGACAACTGGCTGCTCATAAAACAATAAGCCAATCAAAACTGGATCATTGATACAAGCTGCATTCTCCAATATTTTATTGAGGCACCTAGGGGGATAACAGGCAAGAGAAGGTTGTAACAGGCTACCGACCTGAAGCTACCAGTATCTCCATCTCACCGTGTGTGATGACCTTGCAGTTCGGTCCCTCCACTGGCCTGGTCCATGTAGTTTCCCGGGACCGAGCATGGTAATAGTATGATTTGCCTTCATCTGTCTTCGTTTCCACCCATACTTCAGGGTTCTGCAAATAAACACAAAATACATTTGTAAGGGATGGAATTACAATTCTCCAATTACATGATCATCCTACTTTTCAAATTAGAACACTGATTCTAACAAAGTAGAAGTGGCCGTCCACACAGTTCACTTCAATTAAACTAACTACTAGTTCAACTATCATCACCTACAATTGCAATCCATATGGGCATATCTATATCTATACTAACATATAAATCTACAGTGGTTTTTACGGATATTCAATTATAACTACTGAACCATGCATCCGATTAACTTGAAACTTGGTATCCATGTATTAAATACATGCACTTAATAGATAGGCTAATATTTATATGAGTGTTGGACTCCCTACACCAATTACGGGGGCGTTAATGATGAGCTTCTTTTTGCAGGTGAGAAATAATAATGTTAATTTTAAATGCCCAGTGAATCAGACCGATACAGTTAGTCCTTCATAAACATTGAACTCTGATGTTCAGTTGTAGACAAAAGAGTCACATAGCAGATGCTTCCAATGTGCGGGGTGCACTCTTCATTATATCCATCATTAAAATAGTAGTTCTAAATGTAGTACATATTTTTAGTGATTTTGTTTAAAAGTATTGATTAGATATTGTTTTCCAATCAGGTCTCTTTCAATGGTTTATGTTGTGTATCACATATTCAACACAATCAAAGAATACTTATAAAGCAGAAAATAATATCTTTGATATCGACTTACCATACCAGGGGGCGGCATACCAGGTGGTCCTCCATATGGGGGCTGATTCATCATATTAGGAGGGGGACCCATCGGCCCCCCGGGAGGCATCATGCCGGGAGGGGGGCCGAAGGGCGGCGGACACATCATGTTGGGAGGCGGGGGACCCATCGGTCCCCAATTGTTGTCGAAATTCGGTCCATTGGGTCCGAAACGGGGTCCGCCCCGTCCTCTGAAGAAGCCTCGTCCGCGCATTGGAGGTCCTGTGGGTCCGTAGCCGCGTCCACGAAATCGCATAGGCGGCGGCGGACCGTTCATCCAACCAGGCGGGGGGCCGCGACCACGGCTTCTATAACAATGGCATGTTAACAATAAACTGAAACGACAACCGCAACATTTGGAAACCCTATTCGGCCAACAAGGCCATCATAAACTTTGTCTTTTTCATCTACAATTGTATAATATGTACTCCACAAATGTTCACGATTGACTTCCGCGGTGCAGGAATAACATCGTGCAATAAAAATCAAACCCGCAAAATTTTTATTTGCGTAATTACTGGTGGTAGGACCTCTTGTGAGTCCGCGCGGGTAGGTACCAGCACCCTGCCTATTTCTGCCGTGAAGCAGTAATGCGTTTCGGTTTGCAGGGCGGGGTAGCCGTTGTAACTATACTGAGACCTTGGAACTTATATCTCAAGGTGGGTGGCGCATTTACGTTGTAGATGTCTATGGGCTCCGGTAACCACTTAATACCAGATAGGCTGTGAGCTCGTCCAACATAAAAGCAATAAAAAATTAAAAAAAAAATAAAAATAGTTGTATGCGAGACAACATCCATATGTACTGAACAGAATGAAATTAAGATTAAATCTTTTTACTCATGATATACAGGTATAAAAAATTGTTTGTTTTCTGCAACAATCCTGATAGGTTGATTTTAATGTGCTGGATTAAATGTGCTTCAATGTATTTGTATGGTTGATGTAACAATACTCAAATACAGTAGTAACGATATTGAAAAAGAAAATATCCTAATTTGACCTCCATTTGTTATGTACTTAGGCCAAAGAAGCTCTGTTTTACTTAATTGTTCCTTTATAAGTCAGTAGTGTGACTTTTAAAATGGTGATTTTTTAAATTCATATAATGTGGAGTTATAGTCTGAAGTGAAGCTAAATCCTTGTATCACAAAGGACATTGCAGCATTGACCCAGTATTTTTTATATTTTATTATGTTAGGTCTCACCCATGTATTGGTACTAAGATTCTATTTTCTACAAATTGTTCCAAATTATTATCGGCATCCTGGACAAGCAGACAACCTATGAGATATCATATCAGGTAGACTCTATGTAGCTGATCATCACCCCAAATTACCAAGAAGTAAGTACATGTATAAAGACCTGATCCAGTATATGCAGGCCCCCCTAGCATACATATTGCAATACATAAGCACAGCAAATTGTTTGTCATTATTCAATCCAGTCAATTGAGCTAGTCCATTCGCAATTACATATTACGTCTTGGTGGGAACACACTGCTCAATTGCAAGATTCTTAAAACTTATGTTTGAAGGTGGGTCGGTTACATGTCGCTGCGTCCAGTTCTGTGATAGAATTAAGTATGATATTTAATCACATGAAATTTTCCAATCAAATGATCTTATCTTATCTATGTACTTGAGATCTGAATGCATTACATGCCAATTAAAAAAGTAATTGTATACTATCAATAAATCTTCATTTCAAACATTTACCAAAAGACTTTTTTCTACCTATACTAGTAACCCCGAGGGGTTATACTAGATTCTCCAGGTGAGTAATCCAAAACACACTGCACGTGTATCTTTTTTAAATTCATGTGAATAACATAAACATATTCCTTTAAGGATAATAATGATAATCTTATTCGAAATAATCAAAAAACAGTGGCAGCATGAGTTGAACAAAGGGAACTTTATTTCTAAATCACAAATATGAACATTAACAGAAATATTGGAATACTAGCTGACCCGGCAGATTTCGTAGTGCCTCAATCGATAAATAAGACCTAAACTTTTGTATAAAATAAACTTAAAACAAACAAAAGGAATCCGTCTGACAGGGGACACACCAAAGAAAAAACAAAATTGTCATTTGGAGCATGTTCATATTTATCTATTCTTACATATTTATCCTTTTAAACCTTCTCTGGACTTCCACAAATAATTCAAGACCTAAATTAGCCAAATCGGTCCAGCCATTCTCGAGTTTTAGCGAGACTAACAAACAGCAATTCATTTTTATATATATAGATTAAGATCACTATTAGTTTTTTTTACTTCTCTGACTAGTTTACTTATAGTTTTGTATGGGTAATACTCTATTCACTTCTGCTCAAAAACAGTCATGATTTAAAGAGTGGGACTGTTATTCTCATGTCTCATGAAGACAGCAATGTGTCCATTAATCACTTCATACCAGATAGACTACAAGCTCCTGGCTACATAGGGTGCATCGTATCATCCTTTTCACCCTCTAGCAAAACTTTTATGCTGCACATAATTATCATTAAAGTTTTATAACATCACCATTATTAAAGATGTAAAAAATACCCACCTTCTTCATACATATCAAATTTAATTTTTATTGAAGTCTGAGTTAATAAGAATGTTATACAGCAAGCTGGAAGAGGGTTGCTTCTGCTCTGATAAATAAGTAGTCATCTCTTGAATCAGCATTCATTCACAGTAATTGCTGCATTAAACTATCTTTATTACTATTAATATTATTAATAAATATTTCTAGATTGTACTTAATTTAAATTTCCATTAATGAGTTAGCATTTTATTTGGTTAGTGACAACAATTAGCATTGCAATTTAATTATGCAGTGACAGTTTACACAAACAATGCTATAACATATCGACGCTTGAAAGGCAAACGTGACTAAGCAACAATGCGTGAATTTTACAGTAGACTAATTTAAAGTTGAAATACCTGCAAACAAAATTTATTTTTACGAATCTAGCTGTAGTAGAATCTAGCTAGTAGCTGTAGGACTGAAATGATTTTAATAGACCTAGAAAAATATTTTTTTTGCGCATCGAATATGGTTATTGCCTATCATTTATGTACAAAGCAGTTATTGTCGCTTAGTGACTTTTGCCTTTCAAGCGTCGATATTATATCAAAATTCAGTTTGGTTTGAACACAGGATTGTGGTAAAGGCAAAGATGAGCTTTCATATTTTTAATACTATTTATATTTTTATTGTGTTGATAGGTAGACTCACTCTTTTAGTGACCAGAGCTCTTTCACATCACTATGTGATTGCTTCCACCCACCTTGTTGTGAGTTCAGATTCAATTGAATTGACTCATAACTACTTCTCAGTAGAACTAAGTAGAATGCACATACAGCTATAAAATGCATCCTATATAAGAGCTTAATGCTTGATGAGCTTGCGCTATTGCAATATTTAATTAATATGATAAGGAATAACGTGGATACTCTGTTGAAACTACTAATGATATTCTTTTCAACTTTCCACTGCACTGTATTTTTTGGCAAATTTTGCTAAAAGCTATAAAATCCGCAAAGCAAAGGTACGATTCAACTGGTTTACTCATCAACACGAGATTTTAACTATCAATATTCATTTAACTTCAATTGAGAGCTTTGAATGACAAAATAGCGAAAGCACTTGGTGTTTTGTAAAAAATAAATATAGTTCCATAATTACAGTACTTACTGAATAACTTAAGCTTAAATTTACAAAAAAAAATTCAGTATCCGAAATGTGCATGAGTTCAGGATTGGTCGACATAGGAGATTGCAGTAAACATTATAAAACTTCTATTTATTCGGGATACTGTATTATTTACGCGTCGAGTTGTTTCCAGAACGATTATACATGAATTTTATTAAATGACAATACACGAGCCGACAAAGTCAGAAAACACATGTAAAATAAATGATAAACGTATTTGTAAAGTTTCTCATGCTCTCTTGGGATTCATTTGGGAAATTTGATAGATAAACAAGGACATAGTTTACCGCATTGATAAAGAGTTGTTCAAGTTTTCGGGTACCATTTTATAATAGAGGCAAAAATCGATAATTTTATAACGACAGGTACATATTCGCTGTGTGTTGTTTGTAAGTCATAGTTAGAGGACATTTAACGTAAATTTCTCACCTGAAGCTCCCACGGCCCCGATTACCGCGAAAGTTGTTACCGCCGTCTTCCTCTTCGTAACCTTCTTCATAACCAGTGTATTCGGCGAAGTCCTTCCCAGCCTCTGCTTCGGGTGCGTCGCTTCGGCTAACTTCGTTCAACGACACGTCCTGCTGTTCCATATAACCATCTTCCATTATGTGAGCTATTTATCGTTTTTCACTGAATACTATGTCCACATGCCTAAAACAGTTTATCACTTGAAGTAATACGCACTAGAATTAAGTTCCGCGAGCGCATGAAAATTAAAAGTCAAAACATGGCGCCGTCAAGATGGCCGCCGATGGCTTCACTAGAGCTAGTCTCTATAATCTAAAATCGGTCGTTGGTCAATAGTCGATTCTGAAATAAATTGTTTTCATTTACTGGAGATTGGATACTTTAGGTTGAGCCTTTTATGAAATAAATATTGTTGTAGTTTGAATATGAAAATAATGGCTGGCAACACTTGACACATGTAAGGTTACAGATTTCGAATATTGGAATTATTTTAAATGTTTAAAACAAATAATTGTCTTCTCTTCAGTGAAGACAATGACTTCTCATCTAGACACGGTCAAAGCAACATGTGAGAGTTTTATAAAAATAAAATATTATAATGGAGTAATAGTGTACAAAGAGTTTGCAATATAATTATATTAACCATGAACCAGAGTATTTTTAAATAGCCCCTCACCTACAGAACACAGTCCCCTCAAATTTTACTGTCCAACAAATATATTTGTCCATTAGAATAATGATGTAACTTATTTTATTATCAAACAAAACGTGCGATAAGAAGCTCCTTTTCAAAAATTAAGAAATTGACAAACAACATGTCGCCTTTGCTAAGCGATGACTAGTCGTCGTCCACCTTGTCCGTGGGAAGTCTCATAAATCGGTACGCCATGGCGCCATGCGCACTAGGATGTGTGGTCGCCACTAGAGAAGTATCTGGTACAAGCGGCCACCGACAATGCTACTTTAACCGCAATCTCCGGGATACATCTATTACCATGGATCTCCTGCGAATCTGTTAATTTCTCCACCTCCCCCAATCCTTTTGTTTTTATGACTTTGAACCTTCTGATATGGACCGACATGAGCGACTGCCTCTCAGTACCGTATGTCTTCACAGGCAACGCAAACTAGTCACTTGCATCCCGCGACTCTGTGGTATTTCTTAGATTATTTATTATAGTAATCGGCAAACTTCTTGAGCAAATGACCTTGACTGCGCAGAACCGAATTTTAGGTCACTTTGGTGGTGAGGGTGAGGCGCGACGGCAGGGGAAATCGTATCGAGCGCGTTATTGGTAGATCAGTCGAACCCTGCGTCCCGCACCGCGCCCTCTTTCCGCTTGCTCCCAAAAGTACGCTTGCGTACAGTGGAAAGTCTATCGTTATTAATCGTTAAGTTATTTGTTATAATTGCTTGTGGACATTGTTGCTATTTGTTGAGTGTTTGTTGATTTTTTATAAAACATACACTATGCCGTGACAAACTGGTGTAGTACTTAAAAGAAAGGGTAGAAAATTTGTGTACGACGTATATTGCTTCATTATAAAACAGGGGAAGAATGATATGGAAAAATTAAAACAGACTTCGGAAGCAACAAAAACATCAGTGAGTACTGTTAGGTGCATTATTAACGAAGCTAAAGGCTCTGGCTTGCTCGCAGTGTTTCGGACTCCGGGTAAGAAAAGATCAGGGAAGAAGAAAGTTACCGGAATGGATAGTTTCGTTCAATCTGTAATAAAAAGATGTAATCATAATAACTACATAACAAGCAGCGAAACTCCGTACCGTAGAAAGGCTTCGAAGAATTTAAAGAAGATATAAATTTTAATGGCTCGGAATGAAGCTTACGACGAATTATGAAAGAGCTAGGCTTCAGATGGAAAAAAAGAACAGAAAATAATCGGAAGCTGGTAAATGAAAAAAGTAACATTCGATTACTACGAATCGAATATCTTCAAAAAATAATTAATTATAGACAAAAAAGAAGACCGAATCGACAGAGTTGTAAACTACGCCGATGAGCCCTATGTCGACTCATCACGATGATAGCGACTCGGGTGATGAAAACAGTGATGATGATGATGGTCAAGATTATGATAACGAAAAAAAAATTACAAATACCAGCTTCGCTTTAACTGAACCAAGACCTGGCAACAGCTCTAGTTTTGACTTAATAGAAGGAATATCTATTTTACCCCAAGATTAAATTATTACAATTATTAACCTATATGTTTTGTTGATGTTCTAATAAATATATAAATAAATACATATGTTGATTTTAATAATTTAATAGCATTATGACGCAGAGTAAGTAATGTTTTTGCACGTGAGTGTACCATGCGCAAACTTACCCCCACTACGTCAACAAATGCTCAAGAAGTTTGCTGGTTATTATACTTGTATTTCTTCTTGTTTTTTAATTAAGCAAATGGCTTTTGGCGATGTCATTGTTGGAAATGTCGAGTTTAAAAAATCTTCAATTATCAAATCAGGTGTATGGAGGGTAGACGTAAGGAGAGTCATTTCCATCAATCAAAAAGTGTCCAGCTTTTTACTATAAATTACAGTTTAAAACCTGTCAAAATCATGCTGGTGTTGACAAAGGGTATGGTATGAATATAGCAATTTTAGATAAACTGAAGTATTCCAAGTTGAAAAAATATATTATTTTGACTAAAGTAGTTAATGATTGAACATTTCAACAACTTACGTTGTACAAGATAATGCAGAAAATATAACCTTAAAGAATAATAACAAGAAAACGTGTACATAGAGTGATTTTGTTTCGTAAACTATGAATGGTACGATTGTTTATTGATTAACATTTCATTTAATGAAAAAGTATCTATCAAAGCTACTCTAATAATATTTGGCTTCCTTTAAAACTTACCCTGATGCTAATGTGGCGCCACCTTAATTTAATACATTTCGGCGGACACTTCATAAACATAGTCGATTTACCTCTAACATCCTAAGTACTCTCAATTGATTTTTTTAAGGGATTTTATGACCTGGTAACTAAGACATTTAAGTCATGTCTTATCCTAATTTATATTCTTATTTTTGTGAAATACGGAGTGAAATGAAATGAAGATGATTAATTTGAGACATTAATCAACTGGGATGAGATGATATGGGATAAATATAATCTCAGTAAAATGGTGGGCATTAACTGAGATTTTTGCAGTGGACTTTTTGGAGAATCCCGTGAAGTTGACGCTTTGTTTCGTTTTACCACATTTGTGCACTTTCATAGATAGTAAACAGTTAATCATCATCATCATAATCGGTTGCTCTTGGTAGACATGGGATCAAAATTTCAATCCAGGACGCAGTAAGGTCTGATACGAGATCGACAAAGTTAGATAAAATCATAATAATAGATTTAATTGTATTAAATAATTATAATTGGGCCACTTTAAATTGATAAAGAATGTTCTTTCACTAATTGTCTTGTACCTTATCTTTTAATTAAGTGGTCAGTGGCTTAATCATGTCTGTGGTATTGACCAAGTGAATGATATTTGTCTTCATAGCTATAAAAACACCTTTTGTTATAGTCCCTATGTATGTTATTAGTAGATTAGTATGTAGTGTGTAGTAATTGCAATATTTTATCAGCCCACACTAAAGTGAATTTGGTAGATACTTTAATTCTGCTTTAATGAACTGCAATTTTGGAAAAACTTTATTATTATAACTATTATAAATCTTCTTCTTTTTCTCCACCTTATCCCACTAGGTGGGGTCGGCACAGCTAATTTTCTCTTCCATTCTCTTCTATCAGCCGTCATCTCAACACTTACTCCTCTCTGTCTCATATCGTCATTCACACACTCCATCCATGTCTTCTTCGGTCGACCTCTTCCCCCTGTACCTTGCACTACCATTTCCATACATCTCCTAGTCACATGTGTTCTCCTCTCTACGCATCACATATCCATACCACGCTAAACTATTATAAATAATTTTTTAAATCTTCCTATTTCAGAAGAAATGTTTATGAGCCTCACAGTCGATTATGCTCGTTAACATCTAGAGACATTTTTCAAACTATGTATTTGCTTTTATTGAAAGTTGAACTAATGATTTGTATGGTATATTCAGTTGGTATCACTACATAGTATAAAACAAAGTCGCTTTCTCTGTCCCTATATCCCTATGTATGCTTAAATATTTAAAACTACGCCACGGAATTTTATGCGGTTTTTTTAATAGAAAGAGTGATCGAAGAGGAAGGTTTATATGTATAATAACATCCATTAAATAGTGGAGAAATCAATAAAATAATTACAGTTTCCGAAGCGAAGCGAGGGCTGGTCGCTAGTGCGATTATAAAAATAAAAGTTTATATATCAAATAGCAAAATGCGACAGCAAGGAGACGTCTGTACCACAAATTGAAAACCTGAGAAAATAAGCCTTGAAAAATATAAAACCTGTCAATGAAGGAAAAAAATTAAATTAATAATTATTCAAAATTATGATTTTTTGTTGTAGGTTTGTTAAGTTTTCTGTCTATTATTCTGCTAATCATAGGTGAGTTGTCGATAAATGAGAACGTCACTAAAGTATCGATATCGACACATAAACACGTCCCTTTAAAACATCAAACTTGACTGGCAGATATTAAATAAAAAAAACTACACCAGTGCCAAAACGGAACAACAGGAAAGTAGGTAGGTTAAAAAATTTTTTTTTTTTTTTTTTTAAACCTAAGCTGATAGCCCTAGCGGCTATTTCAGCGTAACCCTAACTTTAGTAGGTGAGCTCACGGGGCTCAAACCTGACGATGTTGCTAACACGAACCCTAGCAAGAGTCGTGCTTCGCAGAATCTACCACCGGATCGGAAACGCGACCCACTGAGAAGATCCGGCGAGAAACTCAGTGGGCTGTGTCTGAGAGTTAATTTACTCGTCGAGCCCTTCGTCGCAAGCGACGGGTTCGACGAGAACGGTGACCGGTGCTTGAAGTACCTAAAAGCACCGTTAGTGGATCGGGAGGATCCGAGATGACGTGTTTTGGGCGACGTCGACTGCTTTCCATTCTGTCCGCAGGATCGGGAATGTAGTTACCGGCGGCCACGATGAGAGGGTTCTCGTGTCGTGCCGCTTTATCGAAGTGGATTAAAAAAAAAAAAAAAATGGTGTCGCAACTGACTAATATATTAATCTGTGTATTATAAACACGTTTACTAGTATGTACTAGTATGTACTAGTATTCTGTTAAATGAACAATGAAATGGAATGGAACGACATGAAGTTTATTAATGAAGACTTTTTTCAATGCTTATATGGGTGGACGACCTCACGGCCTCACGGCCCACCTGGTGTGAGTAAGTGGTTACTAGAGCCTACACCCACACACTTAGTCCATGCATCGAACTTTCAAATACAGAATCTTCAAATTGATTTAATGTGAGGTAGTACACGCGGAAAGCCGCATCAAATAAAAGATCAGGTAAATCGAATTAGTCATGGTTTATTTCAGCAAGATCATTCATATGGCTTGAAACTCATTTTTGCTCGTGGATAAGGATTCTTGAAACTGGGCACTGAGGCGTAATTGAAGGCTCCGGGCAGCACAGCGGGCTGGTCTCTTTGTTCGCGTCTCAAGATGACACGCGGCTTGTCGAGCGGAGGGCAGGCTTCAGTAGCGAACCGCCTCAAGCGCTTGTGGTAGATCGGAGTCTTTCTGTGAGTGCTCTCGGTCCTCTGAAAGGCACAAGACGACGCTTGCCGCGAGCACGGCGACTGTTTGTTTACTATGGCATCCCAAGCATTGGGTTTGTTCTCAAGGGTGCAGTTCGACACAGCCTCGGCGCTGCCCGGGGCTTGCGTGCTATACGGACAAACCAGGGATGAGATTACTGGAGGCTTCGGCTTCTTGGCGTCGGCAGGCTGCGGCGTGCTCAGTCCGGGCGCACCCGTCGTGTTGAAGGGAAAGAACTTCGAAATACCCAACTTCGGACCCTCGCGGGCGGGCGTAATGTGATTCGCCGGTATGATGTTCGGATTCAGCTTTGCAGGAAGTCGTGGGTCTGTATTTTCGATTGCGCTCCCACCAGGACATACGCAAGATGGGATTGCGCATTTCGGGCACGGGCACGGGCCGCACGGTGCGCATGGCCTGCAAGGCGCACAAGGACCGCACGGCGCGCACGGTCCGCACGGGCCGCATGGCGCGCACGGTCCGCACGGGCCCGGCCCATTCGGTCCCACTGGATAACACGTGCCGCTGACGTGGTAAGGACCGCAGAACCAGTACCCATAGGGATAGTAATAGTAGCCCGTCATGTACTGGACGCAGCGCGGCGGCTGGTTCGAGGGTGGCGGCAGACAGCCACAGCCCGATGGACAGCCGCACGGGCCGCACGGGAACGGACACGGCCCACTCGTCGGGGGCGTACCAGCCGGCTTAGAGTACGACCTCTTTAGACCAACCACAGGTGTAACGGGCTGCAGCAAACCCAAAGCACATAACGGGCAGTGAGGGGGGCATTGAATAGGAGCTTTGATGGAAACGCAAGAAACAGCTCTAGTTCCAAAGGGGCCCATGTGATCGCTTGGTCGGCAACTCTTCTTGAGCTCTGTAACAAGGCTGGGACACGACACGCTGTAGTGGCGACCAGTTCGTCTAGTCGCTCGTCCGCCGCACGGAGTCACCAGTACCTTCGTTTGTGCAGTCTTCGCGCTTCTGACGGAGCGACCACGGCTCTCCCGCCGGCCGCGACTCCTCACCGCAGCCACTGTAAAGTTACGTTGCAGTTTCATATCCACTGAAACATCATATCATATAATATCTAAGAATAAAAGACAATTTAGCTTAGACTTCAGTTTATTTCTTAGTGTTATTGTTAGTTATAAACGGTAATGGAGCACTCCGGTCGGGCTTAATTCAATTTCGAAGGCGGTACCAGTTGGTCCGTCACGGGGTCACCTTGACAACCCCCGTGGCGCTGATGCGAGACAAGTTCTTTTCCTCTTTCTTCAGCTCCTCAGGTTTCGTAGCTCCTTGATAGCTGCATGCTGGACAAGTGGCTGATTCACATTTCTTTGGCGGGCTTGGACATGGGCATGGGCACGGGCTTGGGCAAGGGCCGCATGGTCCGCAAGGTCCGCACGGACCACAGGGACCACAGGGACCACAAGGGCCCGGGAATCGGCAAGGCCCACAAGGCCCGCATGGACCATACGGGCAAGGGTATCGACACGGACCGCAAGGCCCGCATGGACCACAAGGCCCGCATGGCCCGCACGGAGGACACGGTCCAGGGCACGGACCGCACGGCCCACAGGGACCACATGGACATCCGCAACTAGGACAGCCCTCTTTCTTCTCGTCCTTCTTCTCAGCGTAATTTCGCCACGAGACGAGCTGGTCGCCGCGTCCCGGGCGCCAGGTCTCGGAGACGGACGCGTCGCTTCGGGCCGCCACTGTAAAGGACATCCAAGCATTAATAACCCGGCGAGGGAGCCCGCCGGCGCCGTGCTGCAAGGGGAACGTACGCGATCTCGCCGAGTGATTAGTGCCTGGAGGTCCGCCGCGGCGCCGACCGCCTCCCTCCTACACAACCCCGCCAGCGCGACCGGTGCCATTAGCGGACAACAAATCTATCTGCCCATTTATGTAATGCGACTTTATTACTTTGTACAATGTTTAATTACTCGCCAAGTGACAAATACAATTCCACGGTATAATTTTCCTATTTGCCCGTCATCAAGAACAAAGTACTAGAAACATCTAGAAGTAGGTATGTGCACACGACGAGACTGAGCCGAAAAGATGTTTATGAACCTTCTACGACATACGATAAGATTTTCTAACGGTTTCTACAATTTGTACCACAAAAATAATCACGTGGAAGTAATCGGTAATTGATTAAAAAATTGACAAAACTCTGAGCGGAACTAAGTATTAGTAGATTTCTTGTATTTGTTGTAGTTTATAGAGTAACTTTGAACTTACATAACGGCGCGGTGCTTTTCTTGGTGCCCGCGGAAGTCAAAGCTCGCCCCTTGATGCATTTTAAGAACGACACATTTTTCGTCAAAACAGCCTTCCTCAGAACTAAAGCCATTGTTTACGTTGATTTTGTTTACTCGCCGGTTTGTTACTTGAAAATTTTGTATTGTTTTTTGTTAATTTTACTAAAAATTCGTGGCCATGTCAGGAGGGGGTGGTGAAGCTAGTGCTAGAACAAGAGATGTAATGTTTCAAACCCAAATTCGAATTTTACTTTCTTCTTTTTAAAAATTCTTTCAAAGATTCAATCGAAAAAGGTTTCATTGCATTATAGTTTTTATGTACTTAAAGAATTTTCAATTATGGTCTGATTGTGAGATGCGCTTACTTATTTCTATCTCCTTATCTAAGGCAAACTGAGCAGGGCTTAAAATTTTCAAAAATTCTTTGTTTTAGTCCAACAGGGCGAAAAGTTAATAAGTTAAAGACGAAAGAAACATAGCACTCAAATATTTGTCAACCTATTTTTAGAACTCAAATTATTACGGAATGAGTTCAGTCTGATTCTTTCATAGCTGGAAGATTTAGCAAAATATCAACACGACCGATTACTATTGAACAATAGAGGGCGTTAATATATAGTTAAGGATTACCTCTTAAAAAATACAAAGTATAGATAATACAAATTTAAATAGAAAAAGCTACTTTTGACTACTTGACTGCATTCATATTGTGATTTGTATACGTGCTTACTCCTGCCACTTACTGCCATTTGGACCGTAGAAAAAAGTACTAAAATTGTACAATTAAAAAAAAAAGATTTTTATCGATAGAATTATATTGGGGTGCTGGGTTTTGGGATAAATAAAACTTCCACCGAAGTACAAATTAAAACCATTACTTAAGCACTTAGAACACTGAACTGCTTCTATTCTCTACAATTATTGTAAACATTCCCGGCAGGACCAGTCATTTCGATGTGTTTTCGCTATTTGATAATAGATGGCGTTGCTCTTTTTAATTTTTTATTGCTTAGATGGGTGGACGAGCTCACAACCCATCTGGTGTTAAGTGGTTACTGAAGCCCATAGACGTCCACAATGTAAATGCGCCACCCACCCTGAGACACAAGTTCCAAGGTCCCAAGTATAGTTACAACGGCTGCCCCATCCTTCAAACCGAAACGCATTACTGCTTCACGGCAGAAACAGGCAGGGTGGTGATACCTACCCGCGTGGACTCACAAGAGGTCCTACCATCTGTAAAAAGCAGTTTTCAATTTTACTAGTTCTTTTGATATTCTTTTCTGCTAGTCGACGACAGATGGTGTTACTCTTACCGGCGTAACAATGTCAATAATTTGTTATTGTTTATATACCGACCCCCGACAGTTTGAAGTGCGGGTGTATAGACTCGTGCGTTAAGCATCATCTCGCTCATGAGACCGGAATGCATGCCTGCTGTGCGGCAGGATTGGACAGGATGTGAGCACGCGCCATGTACGTAAGTTAACTACAAACTCTAATGACAAAGGAAAGATCTTCACCCTGTACATCCCCTGCAGTCTATTTGTTTTGTTCTGTTGTGACTGTTCCTCATTCATGAACACTGTTTGTTTGAACCTAGTCGTGCTCAGGGTTGCATCACGATCGGATGAGTGGTTCATGAACACACACAGTACAAAGGTGCCAAGAAACAATCACGTGAATATTTTCTAGCGGAAGTCAGCTACAGCAGTAAGCGGCGGCCTGGCTGTGCCCCCGGCGCTGCTGTTGTCCGTGAGTGACGGTAACCACTTACCACCAGGGGGGCAGTTAGCTCAGCTGTATTTTAAGCCATCAAAACATTTAAGTCAATTTTAGTTTTCTACTCTTTGCAATCGAGGGATTTATTTATTATTTATTTATTAAACTAAAAACTACCACGCGTTTAATAAAACTTTCATAAAATTTATATATTTAATATACATATAGTATGTATGGTACAAATATTAAGTATCAAAATCTTATAAATATAATTAGAAGCGTATGGTGAGTGTTCGAATAATTGACACAAAACAAGTTCCGTCGTCGTTTCTGGAAGGAGCAGCTCGGCATGATGCTCTGTCTTTGTCTAACGTGAGCGTCAGATGAGCGATGCATGTGGCCAGCCCTAACACTAGTCGGGCCCGCGGCATGGTCCACGGGCGACAGGCGACAGGCGAGCTCCGGACTAATGACTGTCCACACTAAGAGATGGCGTCGCCATGGCTTCACAAACTCCTCCCTTTGAACATTTCCTGTGAGAGCCCGTCCGTCCGTACATCACGATCGCGACTTCTCTATCGACGGCATCATTCGTCATAGCTTCCACTGTCGTCATCGATGTCACTGCTCGCGGAGAGCGTCGACACAGACTCGGGATCGTCACTGAGGCGCCCGTCGGTGTGGCCGGCGACTGCAGGACTGGGCGGATATGCGTTCGCATTCAACTGAGGCGGGGCGGTCGCACCGGGGTGAGGGGGGTTGGGGGGAGTAGAACTGGCAAGGGGCGGGTTGAGGGAAGCCTGATTGGGATTGACCGGGTCGGCGACGTTCGGTTTCATACAGCTTGCCACGTTGAAGCACGACCACAGGGACGTCAGCCAGGCGAAGCACGACGCGCACACCGCCGGCTGGAGCAGCCCGGGCTGGGGGCACCCACCTGCGGTCGCGGTATATGAGGTCAGTAAAAGAATCTATCGGCAAACTCAAGAAATCTGGCGAGAACCTGAACCGCTCTGACAATGATGACCGGACTCGTCGACTGTAAAACAGACCCGGCGCGGACTTCGGTAACATGTCAATTCTGACAGATTTCTTTTGTTTGCTACTAGAATTCGGCAACATTATTAATATCAGAATGTGTCGAACGCGGGGTATTCCGGGACACCAGCGGCACCGTCTGGGCGGCCCGACGGGCTGCCGTACCGAGACGGCCGACGATTCATAGCCTTCGATTCGCCTCGAAGGCTGCGTCGGCTGGGCGTCCTTGGGGTGAGCCGCGCCGTCTGGTTGTAGTGTTGACCGCGGTAGCCCCCCTACCTCATCCGGGTTCTGACCTCGGAAGGGATCGGACGTCGGGTGCAAGAGAAAAAAAAAGGTATCTTCCCCGGCCTGGCCTTATAACCTGGTTGCTGGTAGGGCGGCGGGACGCTCGGCTGTTGACTCACTTGACCTTGAGGAGACGCGGGCTGGAATAATACATAACACGTAGGTAACGGTCTTTCAAATATTAGTATACGTAATCACGGACATAGATTATAGGAAAAGGGTTTAGGAGGTCTGATCTCCCCCACTACCCGCGGGATAAGAAACAAATAATTAAATAGAAACATTTGCATATCATGGAAAAAATAAACATCATCACGTTAGCCGCTGTCCCACGCCACGGAGCCGATACGTTATCCTTGTGTGCCTTGAGTGAAGCATTTCAATACTTCCCTTTCGTTACCTTTTGATCTGATCTGGATGATGACTTTACGTTTGTTTTACGATTAGCGATTTAAGTCAATTTGTACATTCTGGCTTCCGTATGGAGGTGAGGCGGTGCCGGGCTGCTGCTGTCCAGGGGCCAGGCTCCGCAGTCCGCCCACGATCGGCTGAGTATATGGCTGCTGCGGCGGGTTTTCACTCTCTGGGTTGATTACGTTCGATAGATATTCTTCAGCCTGCAATGTGACCATAACGAATGCGTATTTCGGCTTTTTTTTCCCTACCTATGCTGATAGCCTTGAGAGGCTATTTCAGCTTCGCCCTAACATGTAGGTGAGCTCACGGGGCTCAAACCGGAGTGCTGCTAACACTGGCCCTAGCAAGAGCAGTGCTTCGCAGAATCTACCACGGGATCGGAAACACGACCCACTGAGAAGATCCGGCGAGAAACACAGTGAGCTGTGTCTGTGGGTTAATTCGCTCGTCGAGCCCTTCGTCGCAAGCGACGGGTTCGACGAGGATCGTGACCGGTGCTTGAGGTAGGTACTATATTGGCTGGACATCATCAGTGTGATTATTAAATGACCGTAGACTAAGAGTGCTCAAGTATTACAATATCGGGCCACTTGTGGGATATTTGTAACGTGACGAGTGTACGTCTGCGGACCACAGGGTGGCATCACATAAATTAATTACGTGACGAAATTTGTAATTTCTGTGTTTGAGTGTTATGTTGATTGCTATCCCTCCATGAATAAATAAATAAGTGGGTCGGAGTAGCTGATAATCAGGGTTTGCATTACGCACCGGCTGGGACCGCTGTCCTGTCTATCTCTGCCGTGGTGTCAGGGCCTTACACAAGACAATATTAAACCTTGTCAGGTCTCGAAGGGGGTGGTTGCATACACGTCGTGATGTCTATGAGCTCTGGACACTTCACATCGTGTAGGTCGTGCGCTAGTTTGTCTAGCAACACAATGCTCATGCCTAATTGCATATTTATCTTTAGGTACACATGTGCTCGTAGAGAAAGACAGAGAAAACAAACAGACCCAGAAAACATGGTTTTCTGCGCATACTATACCGGTCTGTCGTCTGCGTGTGAGCCGACCCTTAGTAAAGTCCACGACAGGCCTGTCAGGTAACGTTATCAGTGACAAATATCGGGAAGAGTCATATAATGTGAACACACGTTGAGGCGTGAGTCGGCGCGGCCACCAACTAACTTAACAACAATACAAATATTCACTTGAACGTTGCGAGGCCGGTGTGGCGTGGTATCCGGGGACAGACCCCGCCCTGCCGGCGTCGGCTGCTGCGGACCCCGCGTCACCGACGCGACCTGGTGCCGGGCCCGTCCAGCCTGTGGGCACGCCACTGAGTACAGGCCTTAGTAACAACCAGGTCATTAAGATTCGTTTTCAAAATCTGACCGGTCCGGTGAAGGAGGACGTGAACGTGAGATTTATTCATTGATCTTGATGATTTAACGAACACACGGCTCGTCCGATGTTGAGTGATATCCGATGTCCATAGAAATAGCGTCATGAATATCGCAGCCTCGAGCCGCCCCCTGGTGTTACAAGGGCGGCGTCTTCGTGCAGCGCACGCGAGATGCAACTGAGCTGCTATTTGTTAAAGACGTACCGAGTTACCCATTGTATGCGTTGTGCAGTCGTCGAATTAATATAGTGTTGCGTGACATGGTGACGACGCGCGTGACGCGAGTGACGCGAGTGACGGGAGTGACGCGCCGCTGACAGAGGACCATAGAGAGAGAGCCGGTTTACTCTGTGAGTGTGGCGCAAACGGTAACCTCATGCCGCGGAAAGATATCATCATGAAATTAATTGTTTTACTTTTTTTTTGCCCTACCTAAGCTGAAGCCTTGAGAGGCTATATCAGCGTCGCCTTAACTAGTAGGTGAGCTCACGGGGCTCAAACCTGATAACGCTGCTAACACGAACCCTAGCAAGAGCCGTGCTTCGCAGAATCTACCACCGGATCGGAAACGCGACCCACTGAGAAGATCCGGCGAGAAATTCAGTGGGCTGTGTCTGAGGGTTCATTTACTGACAGTCTCTTTGCGCCGAGATGAGTCACGGGATCTCTCTCCATGCGGACTCACATAACAACCAATCACTAGTGAGTGTTGGAAAACTTCAGTTACGCCGCGCCATTGGAAGGAATGCGACGAGGATAGCCCACAAGAGATGATGACGAGATCGCTCCAGTGGAATATCGATTAGATCATCAATTATTATCACAGTAAGTACTCCTCTAAATTTCGACGAATCTCACCCGAGTCTGAATTTAACTTGATGAGTTTAAATAATGTTTCAAGTGCAACAAAACACCCAGGCTTCGGATGGGGGCGAGTCCCCGGACCCCCACCCCCTCCCCACCCCGCGCCGGACCACGCGTCGCGGCGGCTGATTGTTCAAGGATATAATTTTCCATTGGAATGATTCACAGTCCGAATATTCCGATGATTAGTGTACGTTTTCACTACTGCAATCGAGAATAGAATAGTGTTTATTTAGACGTAGGTAGGCAGCGACTTGGCTCTGCCCCTGGTATTGCTGAAGTCCATGGGCGACGGTAACCACACACCATCAGGTGGGCCGTATGCTCGTCTGCCTACAAGGGCAATAAAAAAAAAAACTTTGTAGTGGGTGCTTCTATTAATCTCTTGGAAGAGCTCACAGGCCATCTGTAGTTAAGAGGCTAGCGGAGGTCATAGATAGGACTACGTGGCCGCTGCCACTCTTGGGACTTGAGGTCTAATTTTCAATTGTTAGAGACAATAAGCAACAGTTTAGTTGTTTTCTTGAATGTAGTCACGGTCAGGGGCAACCGTGCTCACTCGCCATCAAGGCCATACTCTATGCTATGCTGAAGACTTTTTTTACTGCAATAAAATATAATGAGACCGAAATAGTGATAAATTTGTGGTCCACGACCGCGTAAATCGCAATAGTGAAACAGTACCTTTAGCGCGTGCAAGGATCGTGTTATAACAACATCGTTTCCCTCCTAATGCGTTCAGTTGATCGGCGACCGTCGCACTGATCGCATCGAGCACCGAGCACCGAGCAGCAAGCATCAAGCATCAAGCATGGCCGCGCCAGTCCCCGTCATATTCAACAACGGACGCACGTGTCCCGTCATCGGACTAGGAACTTGGAAGGTGAGTCGGCTACGGTTTTGTCTGCACTCGAATATAAAGCAGTTAGTTATTCCTTAAACACATTTGAGCAAAGATTTGTTTATTTATTGCCGTGCGGGTAGAATTAAATAACTTTAATATTAATGTGGGTGTTAACACGAAACTTGCTGTATGCACCGCACCACATTAAGCGATCATCCTACACAGGACACGATATGAGTGACGTTTATTTATTTATAACTTTATATACTAGACAGTATAAAGGCGGACTTAATGCCATAGGCATTCTCTGACAGTCTACCTTAGGGGAGTGCAGAGATGAACCTTGGTAGGTGTAGTGTGATAGCGATATTACTTAAACATACCTTTTTATTTTACCTTTTTATTATTTTGTTTAAGATCATTATTGTTACCGTACATTGATACTCGTGAAGAAGGATCATTTCTAGTTAATAACCAGACGGTTACGGCCACGTATCTCTCTAATTAAGAAAGAATGAAACGCCATTCTTTTTCCCGGGACAGAGTCGCACAGTCGTGAGTAGCCGCTGGTCCAGACTGCCGGTCGATTTGTAGACCAGGCACACTCCGTCGTGTCGCAGATATACCCGGCCTTGTCCGGGTCGCGTCTTTTACCATCATAAAACCATGTGTTAATCTTAATATAGATTCTAATTCTTAATAATTCTTCTGCGAAACTGCTTAACCGATTTTGATGATTTTTGTGTGTGTTGGTGTGAATTTGAGCCTGGTTTAGATTCATAGTTCCGTCCGCTGTACGGCGTGTGTGCAGTACTGTGCAGGACGACGCGACGCGACGCGACGTGTGGCGGGGCGCTAGTCTTATGTTATAAACTGCGAAATTTCATTCAAATCCATTCATTCAGTTTTGCGCAATCTGCTAACGAACACACAGATTGTCGAATTAATTCTCATGTTTTTGTTTTTTTTTATATTTACATAAACTTTAGTGTAAATTGTGGTAATTCTGGGGTAATTCTGGGGTCTGGCGGATGCTGCGTGCATCCCCGTCGCGTCGGTACGGACCCCCTCCCCGCACTCCTCGCCCCCGGGTCTGCACGTGCACGTGCTCTTTTTTTTTGCTTATTTTTTTTATTTTTTATTGCTTAGATGGGTAGACGATCTTATAGCCCACCTGGTGTTAAGTGGTTACTGGAGCCCATAGACATCTACAACGGAAATGCGCCACCCACCTTGAGATATAAGTTCTAAGGTCTCAGTATAGTTACAACGGCTGCCCCGCCCTTCAAACCGAAACGCATTACTGCTTCACGGCAGAAATAGGCAGGGTGGTGGTACCTACCCGTGCGGAGTCACAATAGGTCCTTTGTGACCAGTGATTTTTTTTTTTTTCCTACCTTAGCTGATAGCCTTAGAGGCTATTTCAGCGTAACCGTGGCTAGTAGGTGAGCTCACGGGGCTCAAACCTGACGACGTTGCTAGCACGAACCCTAGCAAGAGTCGTGCTCCGCAGAATCTACCACCGGATCGGAAACGCGACCCACTGAGAAGATCCGGCGAGAAACTCAGTGGGCTGCGTCTGAGGGTTAATTTACTCGTCAAGCCCTTCGTCGCAAGCGACGGGTTCGACGAGAACGGTGACCGGTGCTTGAAGTACCTAGAAGCACCGTCAGTGGATCGGGAGGATCCGAGATGACGTGTATAATAATATAATATACCACAATTGAACATTCCATTAGCAACGCTGATTGGTGCCTACCATTATTATCGCATTGTACCAGTGGCAAATTGAAAATTGAAGTTAAAACTACCTGATATATTTTTTATCATTTTATTATTTTTATAGCCCTTGTAGGCAGACGAGCATACGGCCCACTTGATGGTGAGTGGTTACCGTCGCCCATGGACTTCAGTAATGCCCGGGGCAGAACCAAGCCGCTGCCTACCTTTAAGTACTCTCCGCAAGCCTCGTTTGAAAAAGGACATATCATAGCGTTCGGGAAACACCGTGGAGGAGGGAGCTCATTCCATAGCCGGGCCCTTCGGATTGTCGATAATCCCATTCTCACGCATCGTTTGGAAGCTCTGAGTCTGCGGGAAGACTTCGCTGTTCTCCGCATTTTTTACCGTATATTCTTTGGGAAGTGCTCTGAGGAATTGTTTGTTGAAATGATTCCATCATCTCGTTTTTACCATCGCTCCGCCCGCCACCGGAGTAGAGCTCATTCATACTACCTGGAGCCACTGCGGTCATCCACAGTGCGTTTACAGAGATCCTTTTTACATATTAGGTACTAGCGGCCCGCTCCGGCTCCGCTCGGGTCTTTAACAAAAATTTTAGTGTTTCTTAAATAAAAGAACACTTACTGCGGCATAACTATAAGTGTAATAGTAAGATATATGCTGGCGCGACACTTTTTGTAACTAATAATGAGTTTTACAAAGTCGTAGGTGGTACATTATTTTATTCTATCATCAATAGTTTTCGCCGGGGACGCCATGTAAAGAATATTTTAGTTAATTATTTTACACATTGGGCTACATTATTGGAGTTTTAGTAAAGATCCCTAATGTTTTCAAAAAAGAAGCCTATGTCACTCGCGAATAGTGTAGCTTCCAAACAGTGAGAGAATTTTTGAAATCGGTTCAGTGGTTTCGGAGCCTATTCAATACAAACAAACAAACAAATGTCTCCTTTTTATAATATTAGTATATAAGTATAGATAAGGTAACGCTGTGTGTACATAAGCATTACGCAAGTCCGCGGCGTCGGTTCTGCCCTCAAACACAGTTTATGTAACGTGTTAATTTTTCATTGTTTTGATTTGAACGTTGATGTCAAACAATAGACAAGGCCGGAGCGTGTCTCCTCTCGTTTTGTTCACCTAGAGACGACGAAGACGAAAGATAGATTTGATTTAAACAAGCAGTGTTGTAAACATCTCATCATGCACGCTGGAATCTTTATAATAATATATTAATATGTGAAGCAAAAACTTTGTACCCCTTTATTACGAAAATTGCACGGACGGAGGATTATGAAACTTCCCACACTTATAGAGAATATAGAGAATGAGTGCAGAATGTTAACATTGTTTTTAATTATGCATTAATAATACAATGAATCAATAAAGAAAACATTACACACACTACCATGTATTTGACGCACACACGCATGCATACTATTTATTGTCAAACTTTTGTTCTTGACGTCTGTGGCCAAATTGAGAATAGATTAAATATTGTTTGTCTGTATTAATATTTACCTAAAGTGTAGTCTTGGCGAAATTTTTGATTATAGAAGTACAAACTTATAATTTTCATTATAGTTGAATTTCGACTACTGCGGGACCACTAGTAATAATTGATATTTGATGGTTATTTAAGTACCTACCTAATGTAGTGAATATATGTATACTAATCTATACCTCTATATCTATACTAATATTATAAAAAGGAAAGATTTGTTTATTTGTATTGTATAGGCTCCGAAACTACTGAACCGATTTGAAAAATTCTTTCACTGTTTGGAAGCTACACTATTCCCGAGTGACATCTTTTTTGAAATAATTAGGGATCCTTACTAAAATTTCAATAATATAACCCAAGTTGTAAAAAAATTACCTAAGATATTCTTTAGATCGCGTGCCATGCGACAACTATTGATGATAGAATAAAATAATGTACTACGACTTTGTAGAACATATTACTTATGGTTATCTTTTATTTAAAAAAATAAAACAACTTCAAATATCGTTGAAATGTTAAAGTCCCGAGCGGAGCCGGAGCGGGCCGCTTGTATTAAATATAACTAGCTCGTGGAGTCTACGCTCGGCTGTGGTTGCCCGCCCGCTCACTATGTAATGTCAGCTTCTTAAATCAATAAGTATTGTTATTGCTGTGATCACCGGGACTCAGGGCGGGTATCACAACGTGAATGTCGCCACCCACTTTGAGACACGAGGCTGCTCTCAAACGTATTGTTATTCAATTGTCACAACAAACCAAAATTGACTGCGACATGTTTCTTGAAGTGAGGCTTGAAAGGCCATAGCGGTTGGTAGGTAGGTGGTTTTGCTGTGTCCCTGGCATTGCCAATGTCTGTGGGCGGTGGTGAAACATTATAAGGTAGATAAGTATCTTGTGATATACTGGTGGTAGGACCTCTTGAGTCCGCACGGGTAGGTACCACCGCCCTGCCTATTTCTGCCGTGAAGCAGTAATGCGTTTCGGTTTGAAGGGTGGGGCAGCCGTTGTAACTATACTTGAGACCTTAGAACTTATATCTCAAGGTGGGTGGCGCATTTACGTTGTAGATGTCTATGGGTTCCAGTAACCACTTAACGCCAGGTGGTAAAAAAAAAAAAGTATATTTTTTCCTTTGGATGTCAACAAGTAACTGATAAAGCGCGATGTCTTCTCCAGTCTAAGCCAGGAGAGGTGACCCAAGCAGTCAAAGACGCGATCGATATCGGCTACCGGCACGTGGACTGCGCCCACATCTACCTCAATGAGAAGGAGGTGGGGGACGCCTTGAGAGCCAAGTTTGAAGAAGGAAAAATCAAAAGGTACGGTGTATCTTTTATTTAGGCCAACTATTGCTTGGATGGGCCCACTGCTGTTGAGTGGTTAGTGTTGTCCATATTTTTTTATTGCTTAGATGGATGGACGAGCTCACAGCCCACCTGGTTTTAAGTGGTTTCTGGAGTCCATAGACATCTACGACGTAGATGCAACACCCACCTTGACATATAAGTTCTAAGGTCTCAGTACAGTTACAACGGTTGCCCCACCCTTCAAACCGAAACACACACACCCTGCAAATCAGGACAATGGGTCTGTCACCATTGTACAAGTAACTGTCATCCTGCTCCGTTGGAGTACGCGCGTCTACTGCTCCGATGATGCATTGCGCAACAGAGGCAACACCTCCGCCGCGGTGTAGCGCGCTGGAGTCCGGCTCTCCGTGAGGATCAACGGCCCCTCTACCAATTAAACTCCGTCCCTTCGGACAGGGAGAGGGAACTATTTATTCCCAAACTCAAAAGGGACACTCCTGATCGCTGCAAAACAATATTGAATACTGGCGTTGTTTGTTTATTCCACAGAGAGGATATCTTCATAACGTCCAAGTTATGGTGCACGTTCCACCGCCCTGATCTCGTGGAGGAAGCTATCAAGACCTCGTTAAAGAATCTGGGTTTGGAGTACTTGGATCTCTATCTGATACACTGGCCCCAGGCCTTCAAGGTAAGCCAGCCACTCGACTCATTGTGCGCTGTCTGAGTAGATGATTGTTCGCGTAAGCGTCGCCCCTCAGCCGATGACTGATATCTCATCACATTGGTACAGTGGCTGTACGACCATTCAAATTAGAATTCCATGGATACCTCGCGGTAGAAAGTTCGGGATGGTGATATCGTAACCACAATCGCTTCGAGAGAACTTGTTTCAAAGAAAAATATCCCAGGTGCATGGATTCTGTGTGCTCTTGGTAAAATAATAATAATAATTTAATAACAATAATTTATTTAGGTATTTCTCTCTTAAAGGTATAGTGCAAATATAAATAGATATTAACCTTATAATCTATTTTGTAAGCCTTTGAAAGAGCTGAAGTCTGTACTAGGTTCAAAGACCTGTATTACTGATATCCAGACTCCTTCCTCTTAAGATAGATTAGGTTATGTCGTGAACAGATATCGCGGACTAGCGTTGAGAGATCAGGTGTTATCATTTAAGTAGGTCGTTGTGCGTGTAGTGTGTGTGTGTGTGCATCGATGTGTGTGTACATACATAGGTGTGAGTGATTTAATTGGGCTCAGAAATCAAAAAGCAGTTCACTTCACAGTCCGGAGCAAGTTCTCTGTTTGCTCGTAGTCTAGGTCGTGAAGACAATTTGTTAGTGCATGTTTGCATTGGGTCTGTGTCATGGGGTATATATTCATTTTATTGTATACTAGCTGACCCGGCAGACTTCGTAGTACTTCAATAAATAAAAGAACTAAACTTTTGTATAAAATAAACTTAAAACAAACAAAAGGAATCCGTCCGACGGGGGACACATCAAAGGAAAAACAAAATCTACCTTTTAAACCTTCTCTGGACTTCCACAAATAATTCAAGACCAAAATTATCTAAATCGGTCCAGCTGCTCTCGAGTTTTAGCGAGACTAACGAACAGCAATTCATTTTTATATATAGGTATAGATATAGATGAAGCTACATATTACTATACAAATTAAACATCCAGGAGGGCGACGACCTGTTCCCGAAGGATTCAGAGGACAAGTTCATCCCGTCGGCGGTGGACTACGTGGACACGTGGGGGGCGCTCGAGGCGCTGGTGGAGAAGGGCCTCACCCGCACCATAGGACTCTCCAACTTCAACAGGCGCCAGATTGAGAGAGTACTGGAAGTGGCCAAGATCAAGCCGGCTGTCCTCCAGGTACATACATATATTACTCAATTTCCCTTCGTAAAGGAATTAAGTTCTAACCGTCACGAGATCTGGTGACCAACCAGGCATAGTTAGCCAACCAGGCAAGCTAGATATCAAAAACATTTTTTACAACACAAACTGTGGCGCACGGCGCGTGCGTTATATTATACTAGCGACTTGCCCTCGCTTTGATTCGGAAACATTATATTATTGATAGTTAAGTCCCGCGATGTTACCCGCGGTTATTGTCGTACCGCGGGTGAAGCCGCGGGGCGGAGCTAGTCTAAGAAAAATAGCCTAAGTTACTCCTTAAATCATCAGCTACCTATCAGTGAAAGTCTCGTCAAAATCGGTCCAGCCGTTCCAGATATTAGCCGGAACAAAAAGACACAAAAATTGTAAAAAATGTTATTTTGGTGTATGTACCGTATATATATTCATATGCATGTATTAAAAAAGCGGTTATTTCAATATTACAAACAGACACTCCAATTTTATTTATATGTATAGATTATACCCTTAGGTTATCATATTCAGTGGTACGTTTCATTTTATTCCACGAACTTCATTCCTCCGCGAACATTATTACCCGACTGTGTGCTCCGCGGCCTCCTTCACGTAGCTCTCCTCACCCGCAGATCGAAGTGCACCCCTACCTGAACCAGGAGAAGCTGTTCGAGTTCTGCAAGAGTCGCGACATCGCGGTGACGGCCTACTCCCCGCTGGGCTCCCCCGACCGCCCCGGCGCCGCCCCCACCGCCCCCCAGCTACTACAGGACCCCAGGCTACTCGCTCTCGCAGACAAACACTCCAAGACCACTGCGCAGATCCTGATCAGGTGAATGCCTCGCAGAGGGATAGACAGAGGGAGGTTTTGAAGTCATCGTGGCCTAACGTATAAGGCGTCCGGTGCATTCGTGTTGAGCGATGCACCGGTGTTCGAATCTCAGGCGGGTACCAATTTTTCTAATGAAATACGTACTTAACAAATGTTCACGATTGACTTCCGCGGTGAAGGAATAACATCGTGTAATAAAAATGAAACCCGCAAAATTATAATTTGCGTAATTACTGGTGGTAGGACCTCACGTGAATACACGTGGGTAGATACCACCACCACCTCGCCTATTTCTGCCGTGAAGCAGTAATGCGTTTCGGTTTGAAGGGCGGGGCAGCCATTCTAACTTATATCTCAAGGTGGGTGGCGCATTTACGCTGTGGATGTCTATGGACTCTAGTAACCACTTAACACCAGGTGGGCTGTGAGCTCTTCCACCTATCTAAGCAGTACGTTTGTCTACAGATACGCCATCGATCGCGGCATGATCGTGATCCCCAAGTCCGTGACGAGGAGCAGGATACAAGAGAACTTCAACGTGTTCGATTTCCAGCTGACCCTCGAGGACATCAAGCAGATATCTGCTCTGGAATGTAACGGGAGACTCTGCACTATGGGAGAGTGAGTACACGCGTCTTCTAGCCGAGGAGCTCAGGGCGCTCACGTGATGAGTAATGAGCGGTAATAAGTAGAATGGTAATTCCCACTGTTACGTGAAACCTGGTGGTCAATAATTGAGTTGAGGTCTTTTTTATTGCCTTAGATTAATGGACGAGCTCACAGTCCAACTAGTGTTAGTACTTACTTACTAGTTAGTAGTTACTGGAGCCCATAGACGTCTACAATGTAAATGCGCCACCCACCTTGAGATTTAAGTTCTAAGGTCTCAGTATAGTTACTACAGCTACCCTACCTTTCAAACCGAAATGCATTACTGCTCCACGGCAGAAATAGGCAGGGCGCAAACGCAATTGGAGACTAAAAGTGTATCGGGCCGCAGGAGCTGCAGAGGCGCTGGGATGCCCCGGTATCTAAGCGGCTAATGTGCGCTGACTGGCGGCCAAATCCCTTGCCATGCCGTCCTGGTCTGCTTAGGCCTATACCAGGGCTTCCCAAACTTATTTTGTCTACTGCCCACTTTGAGAATAAATTATTTTTTAGCGCCCCCATTTTTTCACCTATTAAAAAACCATAACAGCGAGAGCTCAGTCGGTGTCTAAGAGTCCTCCTAAATAAAATTACAAATCGCCTTCCAAGCCACTAATTACACAACACCCCTCTTTTTTTTTTTGGGTCTCCTACCGCCCCCCTTTAGGCCTGCAGCGCCCACTTTGGGAAAAACTGGCCTATACTGTTCGTACACTATACGGAGCTCAGGGCTGAGAGCGCGTGCAGTCCCTGCGTCGTCATCATAGTACAATATGTTTGCAGCACGCACCACCCCGACTACCCCTTCCACGACGAGTACTGAGCCACGGGCGGCGGCTGCAGAGTGCAGTGAACCCTCACCGTGTTCCTACTGGCACTCACACACACGCGAGCCAGCCCAGAGTACTTCCACTCACAAATTTATTTTATTTTATATAGTTGTTAAATTGCTTCGAGTTCAATAAAGATTTTGCAGAGCATTCAATCGTTTTATTGGACGTCTGCCTTGCTGCCCCGGACCTCGCACTACCGCCGTCAGCGAGAACAGTGTGTTGTCCGTGGACTACAGGGGTGGGCGTTCGGTTGTAGCAACCGCAAATAGGAGAGTTCGGTAATAAAAGCCAAGTCAACGTCTAAATAATTTATTACACTTACACTATAGACCGACACGCGCGTACGTCACTGCTGCGGAATGTCCTTCAACTAAGCACTCTCCGCACTTTCCTACAGTGGAACAGTGGAAGAGCGCTTCGTTCAAGGCTAGTTATACACATGGCAGGTAAATAAATAATATATACATACACACATGTATTTATAATATTTTAGAAATTATATTTATCCAAACGTTAGGCACAATATTAAAACACTTGGTGTTGGTACGTAGTCATCTACCTTCAAGAGTAATTTGCGAAATAAACATTTTTGAAACATTTACATTACTATCATACATAATATTTGTATAGTGCTCAATAGCGTGCGGGTCCCCCCCGCGGGGGGTTGGGGGGTCGCTCCCGGGGTCAACGCCCCGCAACGTTTGTGCGCATCCACTGCGGGCTGACGTAACACTTCACTACCGATGCACGTCGTGTGCCAGCCCTGTATTCAATACAATTGCAAGCCGACGCGACGCCCCCCACACTACACTGTACTACATAGCTCTGGACTGTTAGCAGAAATTAATACTTAAAACTATTCAATATTAGCTGCTGGGCATATAAAGACACCTATAGATAACAGGTAAGCCGTGAGCGCCCGTGAGCATTATTGTGAGATAAGTGAGTCACACGTGTTGAAGCTCTCAGAGAAAAGGCGAGGGAAATGTGAGTATGCCGATATATACATTCCTAGGGTCCGGAAGGGCAGGGGAGTGGGGGGGGGAGGGAGTGTTACTTCCGCGACCACAACCAGTGCCAGCCGTAGTCTCATCGAAGAGGTTCAGCTGGCGTACACTACTCATTCAACCGATACGTGGTACAGACAAGCGTGACCCCCCCCTCCACCCCCCTCTCACTCGTGCCCCCCCCCCCTGTGTGTGTGACGTCAACAATACGACTTACGAGTTCCGTTTATAACTTTACAGACAAATATTGTTTTCGACTAAGACACACGATGGAACATTATCCGTCTTTTCGACTTCGAGTACACTTCGAATGCACCACGACTTTATATCTCAATGTGAGACAACGCGGCCCCCCTCCCCGCTCGCGACCCCCCGCACCCCCGTCTCGCGAATGAAGAGCTCACACAGCGACGACACAGAACATTACTAAACATTAAATCCACTACCATATATATACATTTATATATACCTAATATTACACGATACAATTAAATTTATATTCATTTTAATAAATAGCTTTAGAGACATGAGGTCGGATGTATGATGAGAACGTAGCTCAGTGCTGCAGTAATGCGGCGTGGATTCGAGATACAGCTCGTACTGTGTCTTCGCATCGCTCAAGGATCGCTTTGTACATAAATAACATTTTATATGCTCACGAGTGCTCACGAGTGCTCACGGCTTGCTCAACGTGCTGCGGTCCGACCTCATGTCTACTCGAAGTTGTAGAACCAGTAGAGTACCTGCGCGAGCACGAGCAGGGCCCTGACCGCGAGCAGGAGGAACGCGAACCTCAGCAGCGGCAGGAGCAGGCGGGCCCTGTTTCATTCCGCCCAGTCGTCGCCGCCGAACTCGACCGACTCCGCCATCGCGCTCACCTGCACCAGGGAGCAACGGGCGAGGTCAGTCGCCGCACGACACCCCGCCCCCAACCCACCCCGCAGCCCCCCGTACGTACCTCGTCGTCGGCGGCGCTGTCGCTGGAGAAGCCGCCCGCGAGCGCGTACCCCGCCAGCCCCCCCGCGGCCAGCGCGCCCGCCCCCAGCGCCACCGCGCCCCCCGTCCCCAGCCCGCGCCGCCCTCCCCCCTGCACCGTCTGCCCGTACGCCGCTGTCGGACTCTCGTACGCCTGTCACACGGAGAGGCGATGTGTTATGTGTTACCTATCCTCGCGGGAAATTCAAATATATTTTCTACACCCCACCTGTAAAGTCTAATTAGGGACGGCAAGCACCTCTCCGTAGTATAATTGATGAGTGTCACAGTAATGCCCGATCTCGATGTGTTCCACGATAAGTTGCGTGTGTTTAACGACAAAATAAGAAAAGAAAGAAAAAATGTGAGCCGTCACGGGACGCCTGGCAGATGTGAAACATCGACATTACTTTGTACAAGTAATATGCAGAAAAGAACAGATTGTGATAGGAACTAAATATGTCAAACCACAGGTAATGTGTACTGTAGTAAACAACACTGTATACACTACGGAGTATACACTACCTATAGGTATCCGAGCTCAGTGTAGCGAGAGAGATGGCTTAACGCCGGATCGAGTGGGAGAGAATCGCACAGTCGATTGTGCATGGCGACGCGTCGCCACGGCATGCGTCGCCACGCCAGAAATCGGTTTTACGTGCGGCTATAGATTTTTCACATCAAAAACGCACCATATACTTTAATAGTTAATCATTTGTTGTTCTATAACTGACTTGTTGTTGCTTGATATTATATTGACATTTCTTCTTTTATTTTTTGTTATGATATGACATTTATTAGACATTTATATTAATATTACAACAAATATTACTGTTTTGCTTGTTAAATTTCAATCTCAAAGTGTGTTTTCATTGGATATTCTCTTTTTTATAATATTATTATTGTAATCCATATTCGAGCCGATGAATCGCCAATGTTATGTACGCCATTACTGTCACATGCATCAGGCCGGAAATTAAAAGTTATTTTCAATGTTAAATGTTTGTCATGTGGCAGTAGTTTTTTAAATAAATAAATGTGTTTGTGAGCACGTGAGCGTCGCCCTGAGAGAGCCTTGAGACGCGAGGTTGAGGTCTCTTCCTCACAAGGACCGTCACTGCTCACTAGAGCGCTGGGAGGGTGCTACCGGCGTCTGCCGACGAGCCTGCTACAGTACGAGGGTGTGGGTACTCACCGCGGCCGTGTAACCTGCAACAAGACAACCTCTCGTCAGTGTCGAGCGACGCGCTGCCGAGCCTCAAGCGACAGAGGTTTTAGCGATACAGACACTCCTGTTATTACTTAAACTATACTAGAATTATTTTGTCCGTGCAGTTTGGGTCATAAAAAATCGGAGCGGTGAAGCGAATATTTCGCTCTCTCTTCCACTCAACTCTCAGACACAGCCCACTGAGTTTCTCGCCGGATCTTCTCAGTGGGTCGCGTTTCCGATCCGGTGGTAGATTCTGCGAAGCACGGCTCTTGCTAGGGCCAGTGTTAGCAACGTCATCAGGTTTGAGCCCCGTGAGCTCACCTACTAGTTAAGGTTACGCTGAAATAGCCCCTAAGGCTATCAGCTTAGGTAGGAAAAATAAATAAAAAAAAGACAATAAAATCTTCCACTCACGAGCCTTACGGACGGGCATAGTGATGCACATTATTGTTGTCGATAAGCGTTATCGATAGTGTATTTAGTTTTTTTATTTTGAGGGCTAGTGATCAAAATTAAAGAAAAAATAGATAAAGCGTTCTAACACTTACACCACATATCGCCGCAGCGAGTTAACGAGAACGGCAGAAATTAACACTTTGTAACTTTTCGGGATCTATTCTTATTTCAGTGAAAATTTTGAACACACGTGCAAATATTATTTTGAATAAATTCTGCCGTTTTGATACAAAACAAAGGACTAGGCATTGTGTCACTAAAGAAATTCAGAGAACGAATGCATAAAAACACATTTCTCTTCGACATAATGTACTATAACTTGCAGGTAAGTACAAATGACATAACAATGTCTCACCATCCTTCGTATACAGCCCCGCCGCCGTGTACCTGCCTTCCATGACTCATTTATTTGTATCGATAATGGAACATGCTCACCGCCCTAGCCGGGCAAAATAATTCTACTATAGAGGTCCCGCAGTAGTCGAAATTCGACTATAATTAATTGAAATTATAAGTTTGAACATTATTACGGTTCTATTGTCAAAGACTATTTATTATACTTCTATGATCACAGATTTCGCCAACAATACACTATAATTAAATAATATTAAAGACAAACAATATTAATCTATTCTCAATTTGGGACTACAGACTTTAAACAATTGGAAAAGTTTGACAAATAAACAAATAATATGCATATACATATATGTGTGTGTCAAATACACGGTAGTGTGTGTAATGTTTTCTTTATTGATTTATTGTATTTTTATGCATTATTATTATTAAAAAAAAGTATTATCATTCTGCATTCCCTCTCTATATTCTCTATAAGTGTGGGAAGTTTCATACTCCTCCGTCCGCGCAATTTACGTAAAAAGGGGCATAAAGTTTTTGCTTCACGTATTAATATATAAATAAAACTCTAATGAGCGGCGCGATGCGCGTGCCTACTGCGGGGGGGAGGGTAGGGCGCCGCGGCCGCGGTCTTGTCATCGACAATGAGTCGTGTCTGTAACTCATGGTGCCGGGGGAGCCCGCTAGACACCCAGAGATGTCTACCTCGCATCTGTGGATGCCACGCGCTCACGCAATATGGACACCCTTTCTGTGGTGGTGACCTTCACTCACAGACTCCACTTCAAATCAAAGTTATCTATAGACTAAACTAATCTGTAAACTATCAAAGTGAGCGGAATTTTGAATGGGCTTTTCTAAGAGTTCGTCGAACAAAGAGGCGAGGTTTTGGTCATCTATTCCCCCCCCCAACCCCCCGCGCTCCCCGCGGCCGAGGGAACGCAATGTGCGCTGCACTAATCGCCGGTCAGTGTTGAGCGGATTTGGCAAAGCCAAGACACTTCTTAAGCGAATATTTCAGGCTCCTTTCATTGCTTTATGGCTGGCATAAGCCTTTCCTGGTGATTCCTTGCCACACGCTGCAGCCACTACTGCGCGGTCCGGTCAGGATCCTTCACAACTTAGATTAAAGGAAAATAAAAACGTAAAAGTCACACATTTTATTTTAATTGATTTTATTAACAAGTATAATTTAAATTTAAATGACAAAAAAAAATTATTAACAAAATGTATAAATCCATTGCAACCGCTGCGCGAAATATTGTTAGGTTGGCGCTTATCATCAATGCAGCCTGTACACTAGCGGGTCCCCCCCCCCGACCCCCCTGCTGTGCGGCGGGGGTCCGCCACGATACCGCGTTAGTGACATTGTTTGATTTAAATAGACGTATATCTTAGTAAATGCTGTGCCGGTGGTCGCGCCGCCACCTCGCCACCGCGAGGCCCCCAACACTTCGCTTATAATTACTTCAACTTATACAATAGTTTGTTTAAGATCCCCTACGTGCGTACAACGCGGCCGGCCCCGCCCCGCCCGCGCTCGCGCGACAGTCTAACTACACGACAATGAGTGGATGAATTATTCGTGTCCTGCGGGAGAATGACTAAAGGTAGGGACACACCGAGTTCAGTGCTACGTCCTCCTCGTGTGCAGAGTAGTCCTTTTCGTTGCCTTCAGCAAGTCGCTCGTGGTCATCAGCAATTCCGGGCGCAGCATTGATCAATTTCATACATAAACATGAAAGGCGGCGCCGCGTTTTAAAGGCGGGTTCTCTAACGATTACATTCTGAGGCTCAATCTCATCTGCTCGCTTCAGTCCGGCTGTACACGGACTCGGCGATGGATAAATTGCATTTTAACATTCAATGTCCTGAACTAATCGATTCCACTAATGGACCCACAGAGGGGTCCGCGAGGGGACGTCTCGTGTGTTAGTTCCATATCGTGCCACGAGCGTTGACCGACACTGTCACTATCATTGTCGGTGGACATGTGATGCCAGTGAGGCCGTAATGTGTAGAAACGGATCATATGGCTTTCTTTGAGGCTCTCTCACACAAGACTCAAGGCGTCCCACGAGTGTACTCTGTGTGTCTCTACCTTTACTGGCGGCTTTACACGTGTTATTGTATGGGAAGTGTCGCGGTACTTAGAGACTGGGGCCGCGGTGGGGGTCGCGGTGGGGTCGCGTGGTCCGGGGGGCGTCTGCAAGTTGTCAAGCGTCGTGATGAGTCTGAGGGCGCGTCTGTGGGGGTGTGACAGGGGGCAGTCCTCGGAGCGGGTGTCGAGAGCGCCCCTACCGGACTCTTCAGTAGAACCCTGCGAGCAAGGGAAACAAACATTACAAGTGTCGCACCAGTGACTACACTACACTCTACACTCTACTCCACTAGTCTAGTTGCAGCGACCCTACACAGCGACGCGTTAGTCAAGTTAATGTGTTATAAGCATTTCAACAGACGGCCCGGGGCGGCGCCGACACACACGACACCAAACAACCAGCGCGTGACGCACACGGTGACGTCACAGCCAAGCGTGAGCCGATCGCACAAGCACCAAATATATATAAATAAATAAATATACACTTACCTTGGTTCGGTCAGAATATTTACACTCGCGTCAAAATGATCGTCTGAAGCCCGTTCAAAGACACACCCAACATAACGACGTTCGTCTCTTTCGCTCACTTCAAAACGAGTGAAGCGAGAGAGAGACAACGATATGCTTCACAAACATTATTGTCATCTCAATTTGTTAGTGTTATTGTCATGCAGATAATAAAATATAAAACGCATGCCTTATGTATAGACCAGACCGGGGAGTTGTGTGCGAGAGGGACGGACGTATCGCGCGAGAGCGAGACAGTCCGTCTGTACATCGATAATACTCGAGAGCTAAAGCGAAGCTATTTACAGAGAGTCGCGGCCGGCGGTGGAGTCCCAGAGACATCCCCCCCCCCCACTACCTCGCTTATATTGAACTGTCATTAGTTATTGTAACGATATTAGTATTCTATTAATAAAGCAATCAACCATTTGTACTAAAGTTTATATGTACCTTGCTGCGGACCGTAGCCCGGGGCTCCGTAGGCGGGGGGCGGAGCGCCGTACCCGCCGTACACGGGGGGTTCCGACTGCGAATTATAACAACACGTTTTTAAATATTGCATTAGTGTACGCAAACTCTAAGGGTTTGGGGACGCACCATGTACATGTTGGCCGGCGGCGGGGGCTGCGCGCCCTCGAACCCGATGAACTGCACGAGCACGTCCCCGTCCACCGTGAGGTGCGAGATGCGCTGGTACTGCAGCCGGTGCGGGAACTCGCAGAAGTGCACGCCGTTCAGCGCCACCTGCACACACACACGCACGCTGCATGACCCCCTGCTCTACGCGTCGGGAGCGGGGGGACCGGCACACACACCGCCCCGCGCGTCAGGAGCGGGGGGACGTACCTTGAGGGCGCGCGGCTCGCACAGCACCAGCGCCTCGAAGGTCTCCCCGTTGGCGTGCAGCGGCATCCCGCCCGCCGTCTCCTCGGCGCCCCAGCTCATGTTGCTGAGGTGGTTCCGCACGACGCACATCTCCACGAAGCGGAAGTTGAGGTGCAGCGCGATGTCGTCCCGCGGGTCCGTGTTGGGTCCGCACTGCAGGTTGATCGCGAACCTGCACACGCAACGCGACATCCGCTACATGACAACGTGCATCTTAAATTATATCTTTAGACGAGCAATTCTTGTAAATATAATCTGGATCTCGGAAACGGCTCCCAACTATTTTCATAAAATTTAGTATACAGGGGATTTCGGGAGCGATAAATCGATCTAGTTACGATTTATTTACAGAAAATGTTGTTTTGTTCATTTTTTTAATTTTTTCTTTAAATAACCAGTTCAAATTTTTTTATTATTCTGTCGGTAAGATCGAAAAATATTATTCTTGTTTGATCATTTTATCAATATGTAATTCGTATCTAATAAATATACATAAAAATGAAGTGCTGTTCGTTGGTCTTGATTTCAGTCAAATTCAAATATAATTTCTAAAAACACAATTTACCAAAAAAAAACCGAGCAAAGCTTCATTATCTAGTCATACATATTAAACCTCTACATTATAAGAACACTCAGTACTCTTGCTGCAGTCAAAGGAAGGGTAAAGTTTGTCGTCGACGACGAAGCGACTGACCTCTGTGCGCCGGGGGGCACTCTGCCCTGGATGCGGAGCATGCGCCCCGGGTACATGCCGCCCGGGATGGGGTGCACGCACGGTATCACCTGCAACAATATGCTGTCCGTCAGTGTACAGTTATGGTCTTATTAAGGCATGTGTTTGATGCTAATTAAATGATTGTACTGTCAGAGGGCCCCGTACATTGCCCCAGATTCCTCGAGCGGCAACCACAATTCTCTGCATGCCTACATCACTCAATTCCTATGTTAAAGAGTGCAAGTTGTGAGCTGATGTGTGGAGTAACCAGCTGCATGTTACTGCAGCAGTCCTACATTTCTGAAGGTTAGCACAAGCATTGTTACAATACTATAAAGATTTTTTTGTATCACTGTCTTCTATAACATGTGACTCACCCGATGGCTTGTAGCAACTGTACAATAGTGACATCACAATGCCTGGGGCCAAGCAGATACTTACTACTATAAATTTTCTTAAAACCTCATTTAAACTGTGCTTATTCAGTGTTCCAGCTTATGCCAGCATGTGGCCAGTGAACCCTCATATTGAGAGCATCATGGACAAGAGACCCCACAAGGCCAGTGCCTTACGCCAGCCCATAATTGCTCACAATAAATATTCAAGGCCCTGTATTAGTGTTTCACTTCAATGTGTTTCCTCATCATGTACTTACATACCCAGTATTACATCAATAGATACTTTAAAGATATGTGACAAGATATAGTTATTGGTTGCGTGAGAATAAATATCAATGAATGAGTATTGACCTCATTGTTTAGTAATTTGCATTACAAAAGATAAGGAGCCTCATCACAGGATCGAGCTGAGTGACGACGAACAGTTCAGTGGAGACATCTGTCACAAGCATCTCTCTGACACTGTATTAATCACTGCTTCTTCAAATGAAATGAGACATTGGCGTGAAGAATATAATTAAGGTGCAATAAATTGAATTCAGATAATCTTATGTATTTCCATGATATTATTGTGACTGCTATTACAGACATAGTTGAAAAACAATATTGAGACTTCAATTATCACAGATTGTTGCATTATTGTATCCAGACTAATGATAACATTGACATTGAGGATAGCAGCAACATATTCAAGGCCCCACTAACAAGAGAGGCAATGAGTACAGACTCCACTGACCCCAGCTATGCTGTAGCTGATCGTTGTGCTTATTTTGTTATTCTGTTAAATTTCTGATATACTGAATTCTTGAATCGTTTCATTTAAGTTTATTTTACCTAAGAGCATCTAACAATGGCTATGTAACCGTACAAATAAGATTTTAGAGCTCCAGAAGCTACAGATAGCATCACCTAACACCAGTGATAACACTAACAGTTTACATAATTAATAAATTGTCAAATTACAATAGATTGTACCACTCAATTAGGCTATTCTGGGATCACTGTTGAAAAATATGTTACATTTACACACAAGTGAGGTAAAATCTAGAACTAAAGAGACAAATATCCGGGATTACGTGTAATGACTAATGTAAACGATGAAAGAGAAAAAAATACTTTTTGCTAAACCCCAGCTCGCGCTAGTGTGATAATGCGGAAAATAGGCCTTGAAAAAAGTATGGTAATGTCATTATTTTGATGATTTTGGAAACGATCTATATTTATTTTACTAATAAACACAATCCAGACCGGAAATAGCCATTTCACGGTGTTGATAACGCCCCTGAAAGCCCTGTAAAGAAATTCAATGTGGCTTAATTTCGATGAAAGTCTAATTCGCTTACCGGGTTGTATATCGGCGGTACTGCCATTTTTATTCTTTTTCCTTGAGTTTCAAACGTTTGGGCGTGCCTTGCAGTGCTTTATTACGGCTCTAAGAGTCCAAATAACTTACTAACGGGTGTGTCTAACGTGTAACACTCACGAATTGTACCTACAAAACCGATTGATTGTCAGCCAATTCAAGAATGCGTCATACGTCATATGACGAAATTGATTGAAAATGTTTGTGTTGAATCGAATGAATAAGAGCTTGCTGTAGAGCTACAAGCGTATGCGAGATGGATATAGAAATATGCTAAGTCTATTGTTTTGTATTTGGATCAAGATTTTTCAGAGAAGGTGTAAAGAGAAGTCAGAATCTCGTCGGACTTTGTAATCAATGATCAAATCTACTTCTAGAACGCACTCTATTAGGGCGAAAGGAAAATATATATTAAAAAAATTACAAACAAAATGTCTGGGGCATTTATGCTAATTATAGTACGAGAGACATTAAATTTAAGTCTCAATCAGAAAGCACTTTTTAGAGGTATGTAAAAATTAAAGAAATATTTGATAAAATCTTCATTGAGGTCGGTTAAAATTAATGAATAAGTATAATATTTGTGTCCGGTCGGAGTTATTTAAATTATACAGTTGTATCATTTTAAAGTAACAAATTACGTAAGCTTAAACTCCTATTTATTTATTCTCATGGACCATTATTATAACAGGAAAATGAAATCTGAAAATTTACTACTATTATTTGTATTTAGCATTGTTACAATTTTATCAATGGGTAGAGGCAACACTATATTTGTAGTGGTATTGATAATCGTCTTTTTTCCCTCTAGTTAACTCTAATTTTTGCTTATATCTCTTTTGTTTTTTCAGACGAAGATCAGATGATTGATCAGATCTGATCAGATGATCAGATTAATATGATTTATTCGGTATTTGTGACTAAGCACTACTATTTACAGACGTATTAAAATTCAGGTTCATTCAAAAAACAAATTGATACTGATAACTCGAGTTTCTCGCCGGATCTTCTCAGATTCTTCTCATATACGGCCGTAGGTTCTGCGAAGCACTGCTCTTGCTAGGTCCAGTGTTAGCAAATTCTCTCAGGTTGAGCCCAAGAGCTCACCTACCCGTCCGCAGCGCAGTAGCTGGAATAGCCCTTAGCAATTAGGTACCACCAAAAAAACAAACGAAAACGATATATAAGTGAGCTAAAAAGACAGGTGACAGAGCGATGTTATTAAAAAAAGTCATCTGTAAAATTTGACGCAATACTGTCATTCATAGATAATACACCTCTGTCATTGTTGTTCGTATTCTATTGAGTGTGATGTTGTGAATAATTAAAACTCAACTAAATCCATTTACGTTAATTAGATTTCTAGGCATCTCGCTTCTTGTAGAGTACTATAATTAATACAGCTTTTGAAAAACGCTAAAATGACGATCGAAGGTAACAAGGACGAGGCAGAGAAATGTATAGAGATCGCCCAATTGGCCTTTACAGCTGGGAATGTTGAAAAGGCCGAGAGGTTTCTGCTAAAAGCCGAGCGTCTGTACCCAACGACTCGTGCCAAGGAACTTTTGACTCGTGTCCGTGCTACGCCTGCATCGGGAACTGCTTCGAAGTCTACTTCCTCATCTAGTGACAATGACGACCTTCGGAAGAGAAAGACTCCTACTCACCAGCCTCAGCATCGCGAGTACACCACGGAGCAGCTCGAAGCGGTGCGCAGGATCAAGACCAAGTGCAAGGATTACTACGAAATCTTGGGTAAGTTTTTAAATTACAATACCTACTGGTCAGTGCACGTACATATGTATGCTATAAATTTACTTAAATGAATAGTAGAGTAATATGTAAGAGCAAATCTTCTGCTTCTCACTACACTCAACTGTTCAACTTCTAATGATTGTGCTGTTTAACACAATTTAAATAACCAAAATAAGTTTTTATTATTGTTTTCAGTAAGGAATGAGTCGTTCTCTGATTTACAAATAATGCATTGTTTGTAGCAAGTTTGAAATTGTGACCTTCGCAAGGCTAAGCAAGTTAAAAAAGCAATTGTTCCACAAGTGCTCTAGTGAACACTTGTGGAACAATTGAACAATGGAGCCAACATTGTGATACTGATTTTCGCAGAGACAATTAATTTATTGATGATAAGTGGTGTAATGTACCTTGGAATACTAAATGCCACACATTAAGTTGTTTGTTTGTTGACTGTGATGACTACTTACTACCATATGGTTGAACAGGTGTTACGAAGGAAGCTACAGATTCTGACATAAAGAAGGCTTACAAGAAACTCGCCTTGCAGCTTCATCCTGACAAGAACCGAGCCCCGGGAGCAGCTGAGGCTTTTAAGGTACAAACACTGTACACCAGGAAACATTTGATGTGGCCCCTGTTGTAGCTAACATTTTATTTATTTATTTGCTGAGCTTGGTAATGTCGCAAGATAATATCACGGAAGGTAGTCAGATTCAGATGGGCAATTATCACCTCCAATTCACTGAAGACACTACGTCTATGTTGAGAGGTGAAAGGCTATTTAGTTTTAATGATATTTCGCTCAATACTCTAAGCTCAATCTGGTACATTTACCTTTGTAATTAAAGGTCTGTTTTATTTGGTATTAGTGTTTACAATTCAATGTTTTATTTGAACTTCAATTAAGTTTACCCCATTCAAATTTCTCATTAGCCGGTCACACAATGCATCTCTCTCACTCATTCATTTTTAATACGCTTTTATTAGCTTCAGATGTATGTATGTTTGTAACGGAATCTTTGAACATGATTTTGACCCCCTTCAAAACGTTTGATTAACTCGAAATTTGGTATACTTATTAAGGACTAACGAAAATTCAATATCAAAGAAAAAAATAAAAAAATTTGTAATTCAACTAAAAAGTGAAAAATAAATAATAGTTTATTAAACTAACAAAATACGCTTTTATAGAAAATCCAACTATTATATTCAAATTTATTAAAATTTATTTTCTATTTTTTAATTGGATTTTTTATAAAAGCGTATTTTGTTAATTTTTTTTAAACAATTATTTTCCTTTCATTCGCTCATCAATTTACGATACATGTTATGAGACAAATGAGCTAGTGATCTAGTGAGCTATAACTGAGCTACTGATACATTCGGAGCTAGTGTGAGATAGTGATACATTCTATCGGTGTGAGTGATGCATATTTTTTATATCACTCATTCAGGAGCTACACATCTTTAACTTTTACAATTATCGAGAACATTCCCGGCAAGACCAGTCGTTTCGTTATGCCTTTCCACTATTTGATAATAGATGGCGTTACATCTCCTGAGCGTTCTCGATATTACCAGTTCTTTTGACATTTGTTTCTACTGTTCGACGATAGATGGCGTTACTCTTACCGACGTAATTTTAATTCACCCTTCGATGTAAACTTGTGTATTATTTTAGTGTATAATGAAATAAAGTACCTGTTTTACTAAGATATGATTGCACGGTACGGAGCAGGCTATAGGCAATGCGGCTGCCATCCTGACGGATCCGGAGAAGCGGAAGCAGTACGACATCCGCGGCGACGAGCCCGCGCCCGCCACGCACACGCACCAGTACTACGCGCGCGGGTTCGAGTCCGACTTCACGGCGGAGGAGCTCTACAACATGTTCTTTGCTGGAGGTTAGAGTCGGTCCAGTGTTCGGGTTGTTGTAGATCATTCTGCTAGTCACTTGCGTGTGATGTGTCAGCGTTCCCGCGCGGCGGCATGGACCCGTCGCACCGGCGGCGCCGCGAGGAGCCGCGCGAGTCCCCCGCCGGCCTGGTGCAGCTGCTGCCCGTGCTCGTGCTCATCCTGCTCTCCATGATGTCGGGCTTCTTCATCAGCGAGCCGGTCTACAGCCTGCAGCACGGACCCAAGTACCCCATACCGCGCGAGACGCACAACCTCAAGGTAAAAGTTCCCTTAAGGTAGGGCATAGGTTAAAAAAAGATCACAAGCAATACAAGGAATTTAGTTCATGTACTTGGTGTCTAAACACAGTCACTGTCACAGTGCAACATTGTGATGTTAGGAAGACAGCTGATGTCTCCTTCAGACACCGGCAGCACTATACACCGTGGGCTCGTCTTGTGCGCAGGTCCCGTACTACGTGAAGGAGAACTTCCACTCGGACTACCAGGGCTCGCTGCGGCGGCTGGAGATGAGCATCGAGGAGGAGTACCTGGTGGCGCTGCGGCACGCGTGCCAGCGCGAGCGCAACTACCGCGAGAGCCTGCTGTGGAAGGCGCGCAACTTCGGGGACGCGCAGCAGCACGCCGACGCGCAGCGCATGCGCACGCCCAGCTGCGAGAAGCTGCAGCAGTACCAGCGGTAGGCGCCTCGCCCGCTAGCTGGCGCCGCTTCCGATAACTATACTTTACTCTGTTGTTGAATAGCCTAAACGATTGTTGGGAACATGTGATAAAGATAAGATGTAATTAACTAACATTATAGAGTGAGCCCTCACAGTTTCACGCGACCCAGGCGCTAGATGGCGCCACGTGTGTGTGTCAACTAGTTACCTCTATCGATAGATGTCGCTGTAATGATAATACAAATTTGTTATTTCGGTGGCGGTATCTGTGTGTTGTCCGTGAAAGATTTCTTGCGCACTTGAGACCTTAGAACTTAATCTCAAGGTGGGTGGCGCATTTACGTTGTAGATGTCTATGGGCTTCAGTAACCACTTCACACCAGGTGGACTATGAGCTCGTCCACCCATTTAAGCAATTAAAAAAAAACTTGAACCCTATTTCACCGACTGAACCGGCGAGTTGGGTCCCTCCGGCGTCCCAGCGGCGGTAACTCTCAACCGGTGTGAAGGCTTATGGAAGCTAATAGTAGGAAGCTTGAGGCCACGACCGCCTCAGTAGAGTATATGGAACGCCGGAAACACCAGCCTGTCGCAATGTCTCACGCATGCACTTTGCACTTTGTTGATGTCCACGGGCGACATAAATGCCTATAATCAGGGCATGTCCAAAGACATTTATCCTGCATTTTCCTCTTTCTTTTTGTTTTAATTGTATAAAATTGTAAAAGATAAATCTATTTAAGGTAAATGTATTATGGAATGTTACATATTTATTTGATTTTATAATATTGTTGACCTTTAGGGAGAATGTAAAGAAAATACACATAAAATTAAATGTTATAAATAAATAATTATATTCTTTCATTTTCTTTCGACCTGACCCTCATGCACACAGCTCTCTCAGCGCCCACCAGCGGATGTTCCCGTGTGAGATCACGACACTGTACACTGTCCAACAGCGAGCTGATATTTGGATGAAGCGCACTGTCTGCTCTTTTATTTTAGCAAAGTTGTGAATAAACATCCAAAGGACTGTTACGCGCTGAAGTTCGGAATAAATAAAATTCTACCGAATTACAAGTTGACACTGTATTCAACACTTGATCACCTTAAATCAGTGATTATCAAACTTATTTCTTTTACCGCCCCTTTTGAAAATCAATTATTTTTCAGCGCCCCCCATTTTTTATACACCTCTAAAACTTTAAAACCACAATTTCATTAATTTAATTAATAAATGTTGTATTAATTTTAGTAAATGTAGTACCACGTAGTACATAATTATGTATTTGTAGATGCTATTATTGTTTCTTCATATTATTATATGTCCATACATCGCTACAGAGCGTGTATTTATAAATTTTCAAAGTAAAAATGAATTCTTCTCATCAATATGTTTGTTTGAATTCAGAATTACCAAAATAAATTGCTAGTTCACTGTACTATTACTATGCTAATTTATTAGAACGAAACTATTTTTGTTGAATATCTTCCTCATTAATATAAGATTCTCATCATAAGATAATTAAAAAGTTATTAGCTAGAAATGGATCCTCCGAAAAGGACCTCAGAAGGCGAATCAGTATGGCAAAGAGAGCTATGTCCCAAATGGACCGTATTTGGGCGGACAGAAACATCTCGAGGAATACCAAAAAGCAGCTCGTCACCTCCCTCGTCTTTTCCATTTTTCTTTACGGCGCAGAGACTTGGACCCTCAAGAAAGCCGATCGCCAACGCATCGACGCGTTTGAGATGTGGTGCTGGAGGAAAATGCTCGGGATTCGTTGGACAGAACACAGAACCAACGAATCCATTCTTACCGAGCTCAAGATTCCAATGCGCCTCAGCACTACATACGCGCGGAGAAGTTTCGAGATCTTTGGAGATATTGCCAGAAAGAGAGGTGACAATCTGGAAAAGCTGCTGGTAAACAGGCAAGGTATGCGCAGACGACACGCTGGTCGTGCCCCGGGGGGGGGGGGGAGTTTTGCTGAGTTTGCTCGTCTTGCCACCGTTGGGGTGGCGCATGTCGTCGGCAAAATCAGGAGATCAGGAGATTGGGCCTCGACGTGACACTCAGTAAATCCGAGGCCATGCGGTTCCACAGGCCCCGGAGAGTGCCACCTGTCGATGCCCATATCGTGGTTGGAGGCGTCCGTATCGGGTCGGGGTGCAGTTGAAGTACCTCGGCCTCATTCTGGACAGTCGTTGGACCTTTCGTGTTCACTTTCAGAACCTGGTCCCTCGTTTGTTAGGGGTGGCCGGCGCGTTAAGCCGGCTTCTTCCCAACATCGGGTGGCCTGACCAGGTGACGCGCCGTCTCTATACGGGAGTGGTGCGGTCAATGGCCTTATACGAGGCGCCCGCGTGGGGCCAGTCACTGGCCGTGGGGGTAGCGAAGTTGCTGCAACGGCCGCAATGCACCACCGCGGTCAGGATCATCCGTGTTTATCGCACCATCTCTTTCGAGGCGGCGTGTGTACTGGCTGGGACGCCGCCTTGGGTCCTGGAGGTGGAGGCGCTCGCCGCTGACTATCAGTAGCGGGATAACCTTCGTGCCCGGGACGTGGTACGTCCCAGCCCCAGTGTGGTCAGAGCGCGGAGGGCCCAATCTCGGCGGTCCGTGCTGGAGTCATGGTCCAGGCGGCTGGCCGATCCTTCGGCTGGTCGTAGGACCGTCGAGGTGATTCGCCCGGTTCTTGTGAATTGGGTGAATCGCGACAGAGGACGCCTCACTTTCCGGCTCACGCAGGTACTCACTGGGCATGGTTGCTTCGGTGAGTTCCTGCACCGGATCGGAGCCGAGCCGACGGCAGAGTGCCACCATTGTGGTTGCGACTTGGACACGGCAGAGCATACGCTCGTCACCTGCCCCGCATGGGAGGGGTGGCGGCGTGTCCTCGTCGCAATAATAGGAAACGACTTGTCGTTGCCGAGTGTTCTGGCATCGATGCTCGGTGGCGACGAATCGTGGAAGGCGATGCTCGACTTCTGCGAGTGCACCATCTCGCAAAAGGAGGCGCCGGGCGCGTGAGAGATGCACAGGCCCGCCCCCGTCGAGCGGTGTCCAGGGAGGCGGATCTCGCCCAAGCCCTGGCCCTCTAAGTGTTTCGGGTCTCCCTCACATGTCGGCCTGGGGACCGGCGAAGAGGGCCTAAGAAGACGACGTGCAAGCTGCTCTGCATACGTTTTACGTATGAGCATCCGGGTGATGGAAGGCCGGCTATCCCCAACCCACCCTGGTTCTGACCCAGCGGGGTATTCCGTAGGATAGACCATTCTAACTGGCGCCATCTAGGCGGGCTTCGGACAGCCTGCCGACCGAGAGGGCTGGTGGTCGTGGCGCCGACGACCGGCAGTCCGGCATCCCGAGGGGGAGGGTGATGGGAGAGATGTGCTCCGCACTAAACACTTCACTTTCCCCCCTTTGCCTTTTCATGAGCTCTGTCTCATGCGAGGTTTGGATGCTGGTTGTTGAGCGACAGGAGGTTTTAGTCGGTACGATTCCGACATGCCCCGCCCTCCATCCCCAGTCAAGGGCGGAAGCCCGGCGATTTCCGGCGAAAAAAAACGTGTGGCTCTCGGGAACTGCGGCGGTAAAGCTATTGCATAGCATTTTATATGAACTTATGACATTATAATTAGACAATGATAATTTAATATTAAAACAATAATAAAACAAGACCACGCTATATTAAACCTTAATAAAGGCAAAACCTTAACTGTCCCCTTCACACTCATAAGCTAAAGCGCGCGAGAGAGAGATGGGCAGACTTTTCATGATTCGCATGCAGTGTGACATCACGCCACGCGCTTATTCACAAACATTACACAAGCGCAACGTGTGAATGTGTTGAACGCAAGCTACATGGTAGGCGGGGTGAGGGGTATTAGGTTTTTTTCGTTATGGAATTTCATGATTCGGGCGCCGCGCTCAAGGCCCGCGATAAAAGCTATGCAATAGCTTAAAAATGTATGAACTTATGTTTATGGACCTAGTGCTGTGTCTGTGAGAGTAGCACAAATTTGGTTTAAGCGTTTTCAATCCGGAAATTTTGATGTCAAAAATGCACGTCGCTCTGGTCGCCTTATTACGGATAAAATCGATGCCATTTTTGAAAAAGTGGGGCAAGATCGGCATATCAGTAGTTACAACGTAACTGAAGAACTGGGAATTGACCACAAAATAGTTATGGCGCATTTGAAAAAAACTGGGTACACAAAAAAGGTCACTGAAAGAAACCTAATGAACCGTGTACTCATTTGTGATTCTTTATTACGACGTAATGAAACCGAACCATTTTTTAAGAAGCTGATAACTAGTGATGAAAAGTGGATCACGTACGACAAGAACGTACGAGAAAGGTTGTGGTCAAAGGCCGGTCAGGCTTCACAGACTCTGGCGAAACCCGGGTTAACTCGCAACAAGGTGATGCGTGTGTGTGTGGTGGGATTGGAAGGGCATTATACATTATGAGCAGGCAGAACCATCGATTCTGAACTCTACTGCGAACAACTGATGAGATTAAAGCAAGAAGTTGAGAGAAAGCGGCCGGAATTAATCAACAGAAGGGGTGTGGTTTTTCATCACGATAACGCTAGACCTCACACATCTTTAGCCACTCAGCAAAAATTAAGAGAGCTTGGCTGGGAGGTGTTAATGCATCCGCCGTATAGTTCTGACCTTGCACCTTCAGATTTCTACCTGTTTCGGTCTCTGCAGAATTCTTTAGGCAGTGTCAGGTTAACATCACGAGAGGACTGCCAAAACCAATTGTCGCGGTATTTTGATCAGAAGCCCCAAAATTTCTATAGCAATGGGACCATGTCCCTACCTAAAAGATGGCAAAAAGCTATCGAACAAAATGATACCGACATACTTTAGTTAAATGTAAATAAACTATATTAAAAAATGTTGTGAATTTTCTTAATAAATGCGAAGAAACTTTTTCCCCAACCTATTATTATATAGAAATAAAATAGTACAATGTTTACAATAAGTGAGCTGTTTAGGCTTACTATACTATACTATTTGACATTGGACGGTAATGGGTAAATTGTAAAAAAAAATAATCTAAGACAAGTTTTTGAACAATAATTATATACGTATTTCCACTTTATATAAAAATTATGATTCTCACATCAGTAATTTCTTATAAAATGCTAGGAAAATGCTTTAAAATGCCCTTATGTTAGAAACAAGAAAGAAAGTAAAGAAAACCTCAATTTGTGTTAGTTTACGTTTGTGTAATATTTTAAACCTCTGCATGGTAGTTTTTTTCTAATTTTTTAAATTATTTCTGGTGCAATGTAATTAAGGTAAAATTGCTCTAATTTTTTAACTATCATCGATCATGTTCCGCAGAAACTTGTTACAACTTGATTGCGTACGGTGTGTGGGCTATCCTACGAAATCTATGTTAATTATTTTAAGTTTTTATAACATCATACCTACAGGGTAGAAATATAAACTAATTATTCGTTATTGTGTAGTAGGTGAGTTTTAATTTTAGTAAAATTTAAAATACTATAAAGTAAATGAAATTACAAATTTTACAGCGCCCCCCTAACCCATATCAACGCCCCCCATTTTTTCGTGGGCCCCTTAACGCCCCCCTCTAGGTTTCAAACGCCCCCCAGGGGGCGTTATCGCCCACTTTGAGAAAGACTGCCTTAAATCATTGACTAATGGGTGCCATCCCTGCAACGCTTTTATAGCCGATACCACATCCTTAGAATTATCGAGAATATTCCACACATCTCTAGTATTGTGTTTCTGCTATCTGACAATAGATGGTGTTGTACTTCTCAAGCGTTCTAGGTGCTTCTAGATCCTGCTATTCGTTCGACTATTCGACGATAGATGGTGTTACTCTTACCGGCATAATACTGCCCCCTCCTTAGACATGCTCGTCCCGAGCATCGTTAGATTATATTATATTTCGCCAATCGATCTACGTGTACAACTTTAGGCACACCTCGCAGACCTTTCTGAATTCGATACGTGACGTCATTAATTTTAGTCACAATCCTATACGGTCCGTCCCATTTTGCCTGTAACTTAGGAGACTTCCCTTTGCTTCGAACTGGGTTGTGTAGCCACACTAGGGAACCCTCCGCGAATCCCTTATGATTTGCTCTCGTGTCGTAGCGGGTCTTCGTCCTCGAAGCGGCTTGTTGGCCTCACTGTGACATGCTCATGCACTTCGTTCATCTTGCATCTTGCTGCGCAGATCGTTCGCGTACTCTGTCAAATCAAATCAAATCAAAAAAGTTTTATTCAACATAAATGAAAGTATATACTTGTTGAACGTCAAAAGAACTACCGCCAATTCACAAGAACTAGCCTCCGTCCTGAGAAGAATTGGCAAGAAACTCAGCGGGCACTTTTTTTTTTTTTTAAGTATTTTTTTTTTTTATTTTTTTTTAAATATGTATTAGTTTTTTTTAAATATTCATTTTTACAATAAGTAATTATAACATAACAATTATTACAATATTGAAATGCCCGGAGCGAGCAACTCATTCCCACTTTGTGCAATCTTCTAGATAATCATTGACTTTATAGTAAGCTTTATTGCACAGATGTTCTTTAATAGTTTTCTTAAACCTATGTATATGTAGGTTCTGAACATCTTGTGGGATTTTGTTGTACAGGCGCACAGACAAACACCCCAATGAGTTTCGTATCTTATGTAACCTACTCCTCTGCACAACAAGCTTGTGTTTGTTCCTAGTATTTCTATTATGTATGTCCGACTTTTTAGGAAATTCCTCAATATGTTTACGAACATCACATGCCGGCGTCACAGTCGTACTCTCATGAACTGCACTGTGGTACGATAGAAGGAGCGGTTGGATGTGTTTATCCCAATCCTTTTACCTATTCTCCACAACTTTCGCCAGATATTTCTCCAATATTTGAGTAAAACGTTCCACCATTCCATCGGATTGCGGGTGATAAGATGTGGTTCTAGTTTTGTGGATACCTAAGACTCTGCAAGTCTCTTGAAATGCCTGGGACTCGAAATTCCTTCCCTGGTCACTGTGTATTTCTAGGGGTACTCCAAACCGACAGAATACTTCTTGTACTAATTTATCGGCGATCGTCGAGGCTTCTTGATGAGGAATGGCGAAGACTTCGAGCCACTTGGTGAAATAATCCATCACCACTGTGTAGGATGAAATAGGTTTTTTAATAGAAGCAAATAGATTTAATATAATCGTTAATAAGTGATTACGTAAACAAATGTATAATCTTAAATTATTTTATATGCAATATGCTAGTGTATCAGATCAGGGAATGTAAACAGACCAATAGGAACGATTGTGGAGCGCTCTCGGTACGGTAACATAGATATCACAGGACCCTCCGAAACTGGCGTGACGTTATCGCGCCGCGAGATGGGGTACTGAAATAAATACAAAAGGAGGGCCATTTATGGGCAAAAGTCACCCCATCACTCTCTTTGGCCAGTCCATACCCTGGGCCTCGAAGGTCAAATACCTAGGCGTCACCTTCGACAGAGGGATGACATTCCTTCCCCACATTAAAACGTTACGCGACCGTGCCGCCTTTATACTAGGACAACTCTACCCTATGCTTTGTAGACGAAGCAAACTGTCCCTCCGTAATAAGGTAACTCTCTACGAAACTTGCATCAGAAAACCACCAGTGAATCAGCTACTAGTAAACAGTTGTCAGTTACTAGTGAAACAGTTACGAGGGCGATACTGAAAATTTCGGGAATTAACGAAGTGACACAACATTATTATTTAAAAATGTATTTATTGCTTTTCAAAGTATTCTCCACGAAATTTGACACATTTTTCCATACGATGGAACCAATCATTGAAGCAACCATTCCATTCGGAAGTTGGGGTCTCCAAATTGGCCGTTTTGTAGGCGTCCACGGCTTCTTCAGGTGATGAAAATCTCTCCACGCAATTTATTCTTTATTTTAGGGAAAGTATAGAAATCATTAGGGCTTAGGTCGGGGCTGTACGGCGGATGGTCTAATAATTCTATGTTTTCTTGCTCTAAAAACTCTTTTGTTCTGTGCGCGGTGTGAGAACTCGCATTGTCGTGATGGAGGATGATGCGGCGGTTGCAGTTCTCTTTACGGAGTTCAGAAACAACTTGTGGCAAACAAATGCTAGCATACCATTCTGCATTAACCGTTCTTTGTCCCTCAAGAGGAATAGTCGTAACATGGCCGGTTTTGGAGACAAACGTGGCCACCATTTTTTTTTTTTTGCAACACTCCGTGAACGAACAATTTTTGTTGGCTTTGGATATGCCTTACGGACTAACTTATCAACCTCGAGAGCCTACTGTTTGAGGTTCTCGTTACCGCACTGCACTCGTTCCTTCAACTGGGCACGAAACACGTGTTCCAGATGCGCGTCTCCATATCTGGACTCCAACGGTTCCATGAGCTGCTCATAGGTTGAATCCTTTCCCAAGGCTTCCTGGATGGTCAAAGCCCCGGAGTCCCAAAGTAAGCGCCGTCATGGCCTGTGACTTGCTCTAGTCGTTTGCTTTCATAACCGCCTCAAATTGGATCCTATAGGCCGACCACGAGGTTGTTCCAACAAATGGCGAAACTTTGAACCTCCGCATCGAAGGGACACCAGTAACTGAAGCCGAAGTCTTCCAGGGTCTTCCTCACATGACCTACCTGAACCTCAATTTTGGCAATCCGGCTTTCGCGTTGAGAAATATGGTCCCCGTGCTGTTGCACCTGCTCTTTCATCTCCGTCAAGTCTTTGCCAAATGTCTCCTTTAAATCTTTTATTAGAAGCATCTGTTATTCCAACCTACGAACCAATTCTTCCTCCTGGGGACGAGTCTGTTCCTCTTGGCGACGGGACTCTTCCTCCAGCTTGCGAACCAGCTCCTCTTCCTAACGACGAGCCTGCTCTTGCAGAAACGCGATTACGGCAGCAAGGTAAAGAGCGGGAGAAGCATCAGATGTACCCGGTGCTAACTCCATTACAGCTGCTTCGCCCTGTTGTCCTTCGATCGGTGTTGCAGAGCCTTCAAACCGCCTTCGATCATATTCCTGTTGCCGCTGACCTCTGATGCAAATACCTTCCGCCGTGTCTTTTTAGGTTTTACCTTTTGGTTAGGTTTTGGTTAGGTTAGGTTTTGGTTAGGTTAGGTTTTGGTTAGGTTAGGTTAGGTTATGTTTTGGTTAGGTTAGGTTTTGGTTAGGTTAGGTTTTGGTTAGGTTAGGTTTTGGTTAGGTTAGGTTTTGGTTAGGTTAGGTTTTGGTTAGGTTAGGTTTTGGTTAGGTTAGGTTTTGGTTAGGTTAGGTTTTGGTTAGGTTAGGTTTTGGTTAGGTTAGGTTTTGGTTAGGTTAGGTTTTGGTTAGGTTAGGTTTTGGTTAGGTTAGGTTAGGTTAGGTTAGGTTAGGTTAGGTTTTTTTTTTTTTTTTTTTTTTTTTTTTTTTTTTTTTTTTTTTTTTTTTTTTTTTTTTTTTTTTTTTTTTTTTTTTTTTTTTTTTTAATGCCTTTCCCCGATCGTGAGATCACCGGGTCTTTTTTAGTCTAAGTTACTCATTCATTCTAGTTCTCTCTTTTATGCTTCTCGCACTTTCATGCTTCATACTGTTTCTTTCTTGCATTCATCATCTGTCATACTTAGCCGGGTGGGACTCCCGCTACTTTAACCTACTATTGTTTTATTTTTCGGGGTAAATAGCATTTTGCTCATTTATTCATAAATCAATTACAAAAATATTGTTTGAAACTTATGTCTATTTTGAAGCTTATACTATTTGGATCTTATCTTTATATAATTTTAACAATTTCAATATTATTATCTTATTCCTATGGTTTACATTTTAGCTTCTTATTCTATTGCTTATTATATTACGTGCTTATTCTACTTTTTTCTATGTTATTTGTTACATTTCTCTTCTAGTTCTATTCTAACAATACTTTTCAATTTTAATTTTATTTTCCAGGGAGCTGGACAGGAGAAGAGGAAGGTAAGTTTTAATTTATGTCAAGCCCATTTCCTTTGTTTTCTTATTTTTACTGCGTATATATATACTTTTGTTTTTGCTTAATATATTGTATGCTTATATCTAATATATCTTAATATTATTGTAAACATACTTTATTTTCTATTTATTTCTTTTTATTACTATTCCAATGATAGCTATGCAGTATTTCAAAAACTGATTTCTATTTGTGTCTATTATTATTTCATGCAGCGTGTCAAGTCCAATTTTTACGTCCAGCTTTTGCTCGATGTCATGTCTAGCCTGTGCAAAGATGGGACATTCCACCAGCACATGAGGAACGGTTTCTTTCACTGCTGGGTCGCAAATGCATGACGGGCTCTCTTTACACTTAAACCGACATAAGTATTCCGAGAACCCGCCATGCCCCGTCATGATTTGTGTGAGTATGTTACTGGGCTGTATCTTTCTCACTATTCTGTACGCCACCAATGCATCTGGGAAAAACAACTTAGTGACGGATGCCGTCTCGCCAGTTGTATAGCGCCGGTTCCATTCCTCAAGCGTGGTCATTCGTAGGCTTCGCTTGACGAATGAGATCGGGCAGCGATCGTAGTCTGGTCTTTTCCTGGAGTTTTCAGCGGCTTCCTTTGCAAGTCCGTCGGCCCTCTCATTGCCCTTCAGCCCTGCGTGAGCTTTTATCCAATGCAAGGTGACAGCCTTGCCTTGGAGTAACGAGGCTTTAATATTTTGTCTAGCTTCGACTGCCAGTGGATGGGGGCTATCATAGTTTGTTATGGTTTGGAGGGCCGACATGGAATCGCTATAAACTCCAAAAGATTTGCTTTTACTCTTCCTGACTTCCGTCGTCGCCACACACAGTGCCAGCAGCTCTGCTTGGTAGACCGTGCAGTAGTTTGACAGGGCAAGTTTGCGGGTCTTAGTCTCTGTGTCCCCTTTCCAAATCGACAGCGCGGCCCCCACTTTGCCTCCGATTTTACTTCCGTCTGTAAAAATACATTCGTCGTAGTCGCTGTTACCGTCGACTTGTTCTTGGTCCTCCAAGCAGACTATCTGCAGATCCGCACGTTCCACGGGGTGTGGCATCTCTGCAAAAGGTGTCATTTGCTCAATCTCCGCGTCAGCCAGTCCCGGCAGCAGTTGTCCCTTCTTGGCTTCGTATAATGAGGCCGCCTCACGAACTCGGAGGTCTAGGGGGAGCATACCCGCTAGGATCAGAGCTGAGTTAAGAGATACGGTGCGATACGCTTTGCATACCTTTTGTGCAATTCCCCTCTGCACAGCGGCTAATTGTTTAATTACGCCCAGTTTGGCGACTGCCGATACCCATACACTGGCGGCGTACAAGACTATGGGCTCTATGGTGGCGGTATATATTAATTTAATGACCTCGGGGTGTAGACCCCAACTGGCCCTGGCTGCTCTGGCTAGTTGTTTATACACCTCAATCGCTCTTCTGCAAACATTCGAGACGTGCGCGTTAAATGTCAACTTGTTGTCGACGGTTACCCCTAGAATCTTAATGTCTTCAGACATGGGAATGACTGTCCCGCCCATGTTCAGCCGTGGGATATCATATTTCAATCTCCTTGTAATGACCATAGCTTTAGTTTTTTGTGGTGCGAACTTCAGTTTGTTATTGATACCCCATTCCTGAACATGTTCGAGAGCCGCATTGGCCCGGTTTTCAATTTCCAACGCCGTGTCTCCGTCGAAAACAAGGACAACATCGTCTGCGAATGCCTGACAGTACACTTTTTGGGTGTCCAGACTTTTCAGGAGTGGGTCCAACAGGAGGTTCCACAGCACAGGGCCACCGATTGAGCCCTGCACACAGCCTTTGCTGGTATCCACGCTGTGCTCTTCCCCTGCGTATCTGACTCGGACTTTTCGATCCGTGAGATAGCTGTCCATTACTTTCCGCAGGTTCAGTGGACAGGTTAGGTTAGGTTAGGTTAGGTTAGGTTAGGTTAGGTTAGGTTAGGTTAGGTTAGGTTAGGTTAGGTTAGGTTAGGTTAGGTTAGGTTAGGTTAGGTTAGGTTTTTTTTTTTTTTTTTTTTTTTTTTTTTTTTTTTTTTTTTTTTTTTTTTTATTATACTCGTCCCCTGACTATACTATTCTCAGGGTTCGTTTTTGCCCTATGCTCTGTTAATACACGTTTTACTTATTCACCTAATGGAATAAAATATAATATATAAACCTTTTATGTGGAATTAGGACGTGTTGGGGTTATATCCTATGCTTCTACACTATCTTGCTTATCCTAAATAATTTTTTCAATGCCCTTTATTTTTGTGGGCGAGTACCAAGTACTCATTATTACTATTTCACATACATTTTATTTACATCTTATTTTTCTAGTGATTATGTTAGTGTCTACTTTATTTATTCATTAATTACTGCCAATACAATATCTTTATCTATCTTAATTCTAATTTATGTTACTCTTAGGATAAGCTTTAACTTTATTACTTAATAGCTAGTTTACAATTATTATTTTTATTCTTATTTCTATTTGTTTCTTACTATTACTTTTTTACAAACTTTTATACAGTATTCTAGAAACTGCTCTTGTGTTTCTTTTTGGGATATTAGCTTCTGGAAATTTTCTGTTTTAATTGTTACGCCTATTAATTGTTCTATATTGAATCTCTCAGGCCCGGATATTGGGCACTCCGTTAATATGTGTGGGATCGTCTCCGGCGTACCACCGTCACAAGGACACGCTGGGCTCTCCTTGCACCTGAACCTAGCCAGGTACTCGGAGAAGCCACCGTGTCCAGTCAGAATCTGTGTCATAACACCTGTCGGTTTAATTGTGTCTATTATTTTCTTTGCAGCTGCTGCATTAGGGAAAAATAGTTTTGTAGTCCCTGCTGTTGTGCCTGCCTCATATCTTTCGCTCCATTCGTCGATGGATTCTTCACGAATCCGTCTTTTCACGAATGCTATAGGGCACTTATCGTATTCAGGCTTTGCTTTCTTTTTCGCTGCTTCTTTTGCCAGTTGGTCGGCTCTTTCATTTCCTTCAAGTCCGTTATGAGCTTTTATCCAGTATAGAGTAATCTGCTTTTTCTGGAGTTTAATGTTGTTTATGTTTTTAGTGATTTTTGTGACTAGAGGGTGTGTGCTGTTCCCATTTTTGAGTATGTCTAGCGAAGATCTCGAATCACTGAAGATCCCAAAAGAGTCCTCAGAACATCTTAGGATCTCCTCAGTGGCGCTATTTATCGCGAATGGCTCGGCCTGAAAAACTGTGCAGCAGGACATCAGCTTCAGCTTTTTGTGTTTTTGTTCTTTTCCCTCTATCCATTTAGTATATGCAGCGCCGACAAATCCGTCAATTTTACTTCCATCTGTGTAGAGCTGGACATTGCATTTGTCTATTGCAATCTTTGTTTGTTCGTCGTTTTCCAAGTTCTCATATTTGATGATTAGTCTCTCGGCAGGGTGTTCCATCACAGTGACAGGCTCCATCCTTTCTATTTCCCAATCGCCAATTATGGCTGTGGGGTAACCCTTTCTGGCCATGTACAGGGTTGCTGCTTCTTTTACCCTAAGGTCCAGTGGCAGCAGTCCTGTCAACAAGAGCCCCGCGTTGAGGGAGATTGTACGGTATGCTCGGCAAAGTTTTTGAACAAATCCCCTCTGTACTACGCCAAGACTCTTGCGAACCGATACCCTCTCTGCAGCCGGTGCCCAGGCACTTGCCGCATACAAGATAATGGGCTCCACCACCGCGGTGTAAATCGCACGGATTACATCGGGGTGGAGCCCCCAGCTTACTCTCGCCGCCCTGGCAACCTGTTTGTAAATCTGTATGGCTTTGTTTGTTGCTGTCTTTACATGGTTGTTGAATGTTAGCTTTTTGTCTATGATCAAACCTAAAATTTTTATTTCATCGCTCATTTGTATTGTTGTACCTCCCATGTTAAGTTTTGGTGCGTCAAATTTTTGTTTGTTAGTAATGAGCATGGCTTTGGTCTTGTGGGGTGCAAACTTCAATTTGTTGTTTTTTCCCCATTTTTCAACAGAAGACAGCACTCTGTTTGCTGTCCTCTCCATGCCCAACCCTGTCTCACCATCAAATACAAGCACGACGTCATCGGCGAACGCCTGGCAATAAACACCCTCGTTCTCCAATTTCTTCAGCAGGGGGTCCAATAGTAAATTCCATAGCAGGGGTCCGCCGATTGATCCCTGCACACATCCTATCTCCGTTTTCTTTTTACATTCATGACCAGCATATCTAACTCCGACTCTTCTGTCTTCCAGATAGCTGTCAAGAACCTTCCGCAAATCTATTGGGCAATTTTCTTCGGCTAATCTGAGTCTAATGGCAGGCCACCATGCCGAGTCGAAGGCCCCTTCAATATCCAGTGAGACCATAGTGATGAGTTTCTTTTCCTTCAACTTTTTTCTAATATGGCTCACCAAATCGTAAAGGGCATCCTCCGTACATCTCTGGGGCATAAACCCATATTGCCTTTTACTTAATTTTGGAAGGATATGCCATTTGATTCTATTAAATGTCATTTTCTCCAATACTTTCCCGAGTACTGGTAGAAGGCCTATCGGTCTATATGCCTTGGGGTTTGTATAATCTGTTTTCCCGGGTTTCCTCAGCACAACTACAGTGGCTTCCTTCCAAATTGTTGGAAAGCAACCCAGCTCAAGACATTTGTTCATTGTAGCTAGAAGCAGATTTGGATCTTCTAACATTATCTGCTCACAAATGTCCGCTGTGAAGCCGTCCGCACCTGGAGCTTTTTTGGGGTTGAAACTCTTCATCGAGGCTTGTAGCTCGTCCCATGTAAACGACGGGTCATGCTCACCATGGTCCTCGTTTATCTGTTTGGCCATGCTCCTTACTTTGCGATGGTATGAGTTCTCCCCTTCTTCGGTATCGTTTGGATAAAAGGTATTAGCCAGCAGTTGTGCCGATTCTTCCGGTTCTAGGCATTTCCCATCCTTGATCAATGGCATATCCTCCGGTTGTCTCGATGTTTTCCTAATGACCCTATATATTCCTTCCCATACTCCTTCTCTGTCCTGTTTATTGCAGAAGTTCTTCCAGCTTTCTACTTGTGCAGTTTTTACTTCATTCTCATATTTTTCCTTTGCTTCCAGATACTCTTTTATCACACTCTCCCTCCGGATTGGGGCTGCGCATCGGATTCTTCGTTTCTTCGTGATCACGTCCTTCTTCAATCTCCGGAGTTCATCGGACCACCATGGTAAGTTAACTTTTTCCTTTTTCTTCTTCATTGGTATTACTTTTTTACATGTATCGGTCATTGCTTTAGTATATGTCTCTATAAATTTTTCCAATTCATTTCTAGTTTTAATTTGTTGAACTTTATCTAATTGTATGTTGTAATCTTTTTTTGTTTCAGTCAACTTTTTGTGAAATTTTTCCCAGTCCGCTTTCTTCGTGTTGTATAATCTAGTCGTTCTCACTATCTCTTTCCCTCTTTGTCTTTGAAGTTTAATCTTCATTGTAATCACACCATGATCCGAGCTGATGAAGTCCTTCACTTCCCAGTCCTCAACAAGATCGTAAATATTCTCTGAGCAGAGAGTGATATCTACGAAGCTTTTATAAATCTTGCTTCCTCTGATTGTGTAGAAAGTCGGAGTATCCCCGGTATTTAGGATTTGCATTCTCATTTCTTCTATAGCTCCTGACACAGATCTTCCTCTACTATCTTCCTTTAACCCTCCCCACCAGGTGCTTTTTGCATTTATATCTCCCCCCATAATTATTTTCTTTGTGCCCAATTCTGTTTTTATTTCTCTTAATTTTTCTAGGTAGGGGTCGATTGGTTGGTCAGGCTCGAAGTAGAATGCTACGACATACATTTCCCATGAAGCTATTTTGACTCTTACCATCGAGATGTTGTTTGTGGTAAAGTGTGGAATCATATTTACCTCGAGGTCTTTATTAAATACGGCTATTGCTGTTTTTACCGTTCCCTCGTCCGTCCCATTTCTTTGGTATATTTTTACGCCTCTGTAGTCCCTCATAAAGCTTCCTCCACCGACATAGGGTTCCTGGATCATAGCAATGTCAATTTTCTCCCTGTTCGCCTCAATCATTAATTCGTCAGTTGCTAGTTTTTTGCGCTGTAAGTTAATCTGGGCTATATTTATAGGGAGGTATTTTGTTGTCTGCTGTTCGTACCTGAGCGTGCCCTTAGCAATAGGCTATGGTCAAACGTGCCAGCTCATCCCGTTTTTGTCGGGTTGGGCAATCATAACTAAAGGCGTTATGGCAAACTTGGTCCAGTTTGTCTCCAGTACAATTTTTGCATGTGGGTGGTATATCTGCGAGCCAATCTGCACACTCGGTTCTCAGGTGGGGTCCTCCACAATGGCTACACAGGTCTGTGGGCTCTTTGCAGAAGCGTTTACTGTGACCATACCCCAAGCAGCGAGTACACTGCACAAGTGGAGATTGGTCTTCCGCCTTGACCCGCTGAAGATCAATATGCAGATATCCAACTTCCAAGACTTTACGCCAGATAGCGGGGGAGGTGCTGATCACGATGTGATTCGTGTGGGGATTCCTGGTTCTTCTTCTGTATTTAATTCCCAACCTGTCCTCCTCGCTGTCCAGACCGCGAAAGACATCCCTGTTCTGGTTCCTCAAAGCCCTGAGAACATCTTCATCAGTATTGACCAGTAGGACGTTTTTGAGGATCAGGAGTGGGTCTTTATTTTTCACCTCCTCGACAACGAGGTCTATTCCCTCTTTTCCAAATCTATCTTTTATTTTGTTCCTTTCTTCTGTCGTTCTGAAGCCCATTATGATTTTCCTATCTTTCGCCTTCCTTACTCTTTCAACCTTAATCCAACCCTCCTTTGCGTCAACCGCCTTTCTAACTCTATCTAAAACCTCTTCTCCAGTTTCCGATTCATTTTTTGAGGTTACCACCAGTGAGTGTAACGTATTCCGTTTTGGTAGTGGCTTTTCGTTCAGAGTGGCGGTCGCGCTCGCATATGTTGCAGTACTTTTTAAGCTTTCTTGCTGTCTCTCCATCGCTAGTCTTAGCTCCTCCATTTTTTTGTTGCTTTCTAGCAACAATTTGCTGTGCTCCTCTATTTTGCTCAATAGCTTAGGATCCTCGCTGACTGTGAAGGTAGAGTCAGTGACTATAGGTACCGGCTCTAGCCCCACAGTTGCGTTAGTTCCGTCTTTAGGCTTTTTTGATTTTAGGGCTGCCTCAGCCTCCTTTACAAGCTGATACAACCGCTCCAGAACTTCGAAAACCACACTCTTTATTTCTGTTTTGGTATTGCGAGAGGCGTTAAGGTGTAGCTTGCCCTTGTGTAGGCAGGCTCTTGCCTCCGCAATACGGTCCGCGTTCTTTAATTTTTGTGGACTGTGGGTTCCGGTTGATGGTCCAAGTCCGGCTGCGGCTGAAGCGTCCCGCGATGGAGTTAGACGAGCTTTCGGGTTTGTAGCAGGGCCAGTCTGCTTCGTCATGCATGTCATTGATGGAGTAGGATCAGCGTTTGCCGCTTCCCACTCGCCTATACTGCGTCTAACATTGAGAGCCCCTTCATCCAAATTTGGGGACGAGTTGTCGCTTTTCGGTGGGGGAGTCCTGATTCCGAACATATTGAAGGTGTGCGTCCGTGTATACCGTGAGCAAAAGGTGCAAGTTTATTTTAGAAAAAGTTTGTAAAAGTTTTATTGTCAATAAAAGAGAATTATCTTCTAATGGTAGAAGTCTATCTGTAGAGTCTCAGACTCAGTCAATTAAATGTAAGTAATTGTATCTATTTCTATCTTAATCTAATCTTGGGGGTATGCGTCCGTATACACCGCAAGCAAAAAATATAGATTTATTCTAATAAAAGTTTGTGAAAATATATATTAAGTCAATAAAAAGAAAAGTATCCTCCAATGGTAGAAGTCTTCGTAGTCACAGACTCGGTCAATTAAATATAAGTAATCATAAGCTATTTCTATCTTAATCTAATCTTAAAAATCTATGCTTACTGCTATGCTCGTCTTAAAGGGGCGCGCAGCCCGCTCCGCCCGAGAAAAATAAAGGGGGGGTCTTGCCTGGAAGATCTTGAGTTAGCAGCAGTTGAAGTTCGGAATTTCAACTATTTATAACTTCGGATTGCGATGATATAAAATTTTTCTAACTGCACTATTATATTGTCCGTGGAGGCGCCCAGCTGGAGTTCAAACTTCAGCTCCCCGTAACGTCGGGATCCGACACCACAGAACCACGTGGTTTATGGTTTTTCCGTTTTCCCGGCTGATTTCCCGCCCGAAAGTTTTCCTACAGCCCTAGGGTGAGGGGGGCAGTTATCGTTCACACTTATCACTAGTTATAACTATAATTTTACACTTATCTACTTAGTATTTCACAATTTTGTCTTTATTTTTAGAGGTTATAAACACATATTATGCGATAACTTTTTTAATAGTGGTTTCTGGGTGATGCGGTTTTCACTATTGTATTTGACTCTTTAAGGCGCGTCTTTTGGTGTAGCGCACTCCTGCCTCACTGCCCCAGGACCGTGACCACGTGTTCGCGTGGGTTTATGAAAAACGCCATATCACTGGAAATGCTCCCCGGAAAAATCGGCGAGTGGTGTCGTTCTGTTGCCCGTGCGAGCGCCGACCTCGGCGCACCAAAAAACTCACAGGTCGTCGCTTGAAATCCAGAGAAAAATCCACATTTATGTCCCGAGCACGTGGTCGCAAATTGTTTTCCACCTTATCTCTTTCCACAGATTTGTCCGGATGATGCTCTTTACACTTTCGCGTTTGCCTCGTCAGGGCGCGTCTTTTGATGTATGACACACCTGTCGGACTGCCCTATATCTGGGACCACGTGGCCACGTGGTTTCGCGAAAAAGTGTTTTATCTCCGGATGCTTTCACCGAAAAATTCCGAAATTGGGGTAGGAGGTGGGTGGCACCATGCGCTATAATACTACACTTTAAAAACTGCACCTTGTAGATCGATATCGAGCAGCGCACGCCGCTTTGTGTTCTGAGCACGTGGTTTTTCCAGTTTTTCCGAAATAACTCCTGAACCCGTTGTCTCCGGAGCACGCGGCTTTCACTGTCGAGTTCCTCGTGACTGTCCGCTTCTTTTGAGACCTCACTCACTGCAATCCGTGCACTTTAAACAATTTATCGGATTTTTTGAACGCGGAGCGACGTATTTTCGTGGCGCTCGGGCTCGCGGTTGCGCTGCGACTGGGTTAGGTTAGGTTAGGTTAGGTTAGGTTAGGTTAGGTTAGGTTAGGTTAGGTTAGGTTAGGTTAGGTTAGGTTAGGTTAGGTTAGGTTAGGTTAGGTTAGGTTAGGTTAGGTTAGGTTAGGTTAGGTTAGGTTAGGTTTTTTTTTTTTTTTTTTTTTTTTTTTTTTAATACACCCGTCCTCACAGGGCGTTGCGTCCTACCTCCAACATAATCGGAGCTTTAGCTGCTAGGTTTAACATTTCTTACTATTCTACTTATTTCTTATATAATATATTATAATATTTACAGGAATTTTTTATGTACATTGTTTAATTTTTTATTCTTACAGTGATTTTTACATCCTATTTTTAACGATTTGTTCTTAAACTCTACATCTTTATTTATCTAATTCCTTACTCTATGCTACTCTATAATATATATCACTATATTATGATAGCATAATTACTTGCTACGCTGTTTTGTTTCTGTTTATAACATTTTGAGCGATTTCGATACAGAATTTTAAAAACGTGTCTCTTTCTTTACTATTTAAGATGTTTGGTACATTTTCCCTTACAATGTTTTCATTTATTTTATTTCCTAATTCAAACCTTTGCATTGCAGGTATTGGGCAGTCGAAAAGGATGTGTGGGACGGATTCCTCTGTTCCTGGCTCGCATGCGCACGATGGGCTCTCTTTGCACTTAAAGCGATTCAAGTACTCCGAGAACCCACCGTGCCCTGTCATAATTTGCGTAATTATACCACCGATTTTTATTTTGCGGATCATCCGGTACGCCATCACAGCATCCGGGAAGAATATCTTTGTGACCGACGCGGTTTCTCCAGTTCGATATCTGCGATTCCATTCGTCAAGCGTCGCAAGTCGAATGCTTCGCTTGGCGAATGAGACCGGGTACAGATCGTAATCAGGTCTTCTTTTGGAGCCCAAAGCGGCACTTTTGGCAAGCTGGTCAGCTCTTTCGTTACCCTCCATCCCTGCATGAGCCTTAATCCAGAATAAGGTAACAACCTTACCCTGGAGAGATGCTGTTGTTAATTTATCTCTGCTCTCTACTGCAAGGGGATGGAGGCAACTATGATTTATGACCGTTTGTAGAGCTGCCATTGAATCACTGTAGACTCCAAAAGAAGACGCTGGGTGTCCGAGAATTACATGTGTGGCCTTGCATATAGCCAGAAGTTCAGCCTGGTAGACGGTGCAATACCCTGGGAGAGCAAGCTTGAAGGCTTTTATTTCGGTCTCGCTGTTCCACACAGACAAGGCAGCACCGACTTTGCCCTCAATCCTGCTCCCGTCAGTAAATATACGAATTTCAAAGTCACTGTTTTGGTTGAGCTGTTCCCGATCTACCAGGCTCACGAGCCTCAGGCTGATACGCTCAGCGGGGTGTGGCGCCTCAATGGCTGGGGCCACCCGCTCGATCTCCCTGTCCCCCAGCTCCAGCCGGGGCACTCCCCTCTTGGCCTCGTACAGTGAGGCCGCCTCACGCACTCTGAGATCAAGGGGAAGTATCCCAGCCAGTAGCAGCGCCGAGTTCAGGGAGACCGTTCGATAGCCCTTACAGATTTTCTGCGCTATCCCACGCTGGACCACTTGAAGCTGTTTGATCGTCATCAGCTTCTTTGCCGCCGGTGCCCACACGCTAGCAGCGTACAGGATGATCGGCTCTATAGTAGCCGTATAAATAATCCTAACTATATCAGGGTTGAGACCCCAGCTCACTCTCGCCGCTCTGGAGAGTAGCTTATATATTCCAGTAGCCTTTCTGCAGACATTCGCCACGTGAGTGTTGAAAGTCAGCCTGTCGTCTATGGTGACACCAAGGAGTTTTATTTCCCTGGACATGGCAATGTCTATCCCTCCCATCCTCAAGCGTGGGGTGTCGTGTTTAAGTTTTCTGGTAATAACCATCGCATTTGTTTTTTGGGGCGCAGGTTAGGTTAGGTTAGGTTAGGTTAGGTTAGGTTAGGTTAGGTTAGGTTAGGTTAGGTTAGGTTAGGTTAGGTTAGGTTAGGTTAGGTTAGGTTAGGTTAGGTTAGGTTAGGTTAGGTTAGGTTAGGTTAGGTTAGGTTAGGTTAGGTTAGGTTAGGTTAGGTTAGGTTAGGTTAGGTTAGGTTAGGTTAGGTTAGGTTAGGTTAGGTTAGGTTAGGTTAGGTTAGGTTAGGTTAGGTTAGGTTAGGTTAGGTTAGGTTAGGTTAGGTTAGGTTAGGTTAGGTTAGGTTAGGTTAGGTTAGGTTAGGTTAGGTTAGGTTAGGTTAGGTTAGGTTAGGTTAGGTTAGGTTAGGTTAGGTTAGGTTAGGTTAGGTTAGGTTAGGTTAGGTTAGGTTAGGTTAGGTTAGGTTAGGTTAGGTTAGGTTAGGTTAGGTTAGGTTAGGTTAGGTTAGGTTAGGTTAGGTTAGGTTAGGTTAGGTTAGGTTAGGTTAGGTTAGGTTAGGTTAGGTTAGGTTAGGTTAGGTTAGGTTAGGTTAGGTTAGGTTAGGTTAGGTTAGGTTAGGTTAGGTTAGGTTAGGTTAGGTTAGGTTAGGTTAGGTTAGGTTAGGTTAGGTTAGGTTAGGTTAGGTTAGGTTAGGTTAGGTTAGGTTAGGTTAGGTTAGGTTAGGTTAGGTTAGGTTAGGTTAGGTTAGGTTAGGTTAGGTTAGGTTAGGTTAGGTTAGGTTAGGTTAGGTTAGGTTAGGTTAGGTTAGGTTAGGTTAGGTTAGGTTAGGTTAGGTTAGGTTAGGTTAGGTTAGGTTAGGTTAGGTTAGGTTAGGTTAGGTTAGGTTAGGTTAGGTTAGGTTAGGTTAGGTTAGGTTAGGTTAGGTTAGGTTAGGTTAGGTTAGGTTAGGTTAGGTTAGGTTAGGTTAGGTTAGGTTAGGTTAGGTTAGGTTAGGTTAGGTTAGGTTAGGTTAGGTTAGGTTAGGTTAGGTTAGGTTAGGTTAGGTTAGGTTAGGTTAGGTTAGGTTAGGTTAGGTTAGGTTAGGTTAGGTTAGGTTAGGTTAGGTTAGGTTAGGTTAGGTTAGGTTAGGTTAGGTTAGGTTAGGTTAGGTTAGGTTAGGTTAGGTTAGGTTAGGTTAGGTTAGGTTAGGTTAGGTTAGGTTAGGTTAGGTTAGGTTAGGTTAGGTTAGGTTAGGTTAGGTTAGGTTAGGTTAGGTTAGGTTAGGTTAGGTTAGGTTAGGTTAGGTTAGGTTAGGTTAGGTTAGGTTAGGTTAGGTTAGGTTAGGTTAGGTTAGGTTAGGTTAGGTTAGGTTAGGTTAGGTTAGGTTAGGTTAGGTTAGGTTAGGTTAGGTTAGGTTAGGTTAGGTTAGGTTAGGTTAGGTTAGGTTAGGTTAGGTTAGGTTAGGTTAGGTTAGGTTAGGTTAGGTTAGGTTAGGTTAGGTTAGGTTAGGTTAGGTTAGGTTAGGTTAGGTTAGGTTAGGTTAGGTTAGGTTAGGTTAGGTTAGGTTAGGTTAGGTTAGGTTAGGTTAGGTTAGGTTAGGTTAGGTTAGGTTAGGTTAGGTTAGGTTAGGTTAGGTTAGGTTAGGTTAGGTTAGGTTAGGTTAGGTTAGGTTAGGTTAGGTTAGGTTAGGTTAGGTTAGGTTAGGTTAGGTTAGGTTAGGTTAGGTTAGGTTAGGTTAGGTTAGGTTAGGTTAGGTTAGGTTAGGTTAGGTTAGGTTAGGTTAGGTTAGGTTAGGTTAGGTTAGGTTAGGTTAGGTTAGGTTAGGTTAGGTTAGGTTAGGTTAGGTTAGGTTAGGTTAGGTTAGGTTAGGTTAGGTTAGGTTAGGTTAGGTTAGGTTAGGTTAGGTTAGGTTAGGTTAGGTTAGGTTAGGTTAGGTTAGGTTAGGTTAGGTTAGGTTAGGTTAGGTTAGGTTAGGTTAGGTTAGGTTAGGTTAGGTTAGGTTAGGTTAGGTTAGGTTAGGTTAGGTTAGGTTAGGTTAGGTTAGGTTAGGTTAGGTTAGGTTAGGTTAGGTTAGGTTAGGTTAGGTTAGGTTAGGTTAGGTTAGGTTAGGTTAGGTTAGGTTAGGTTAGGTTAGGTTAGGTTAGGTTAGGTTAGGTTAGGTTAGGTTAGGTTAGGTTAGGTTAGGTTAGGTTAGGTTAGGTTAGGTTAGGTTAGGTTAGGTTAGGTTAGGTTAGGTTAGGTTAGGTTAGGTTAGGTTAGGTTAGGTTAGGTTAGGTTAGGTTAGGTTAGGTTAGGTTAGGTTAGGTTAGGTTAGGTTAGGTTAGGTTAGGTTAGGTTAGGTTAGGTTAGGTTAGGTTAGGTTAGGTTAGGTTAGGTTAGGTTAGGTTAGGTTAGGTTAGGTTAGGTTAGGTTAGGTTAGGTTAGGTTAGGTTAGGTTAGGTTAGGTTAGGTTAGGTTAGGTTAGGTTAGGTTAGGTTAGGTTAGGTTAGGTTAGGTTAGGTTAGGTTAGGTTAGGTTAGGTTAGGTTAGGTTAGGTTAGGTTAGGTTAGGTTAGGTTAGGTTAGGTTAGGTTAGGTTAGGTTAGGTTAGGTTAGGTTAGGTTAGGTTAGGTTAGGTTAGGTTAGGTTAGGTTAGGTTAGGTTAGGTTAGGTTAGGTTAGGTTAGGTTAGGTTAGGTTAGGTTAGGTTAGGTTAGGTTAGGTTAGGTTAGGTTAGGTTAGGTTAGGTTAGGTTAGGTTAGGTTAGGTTAGGTTAGGTTAGGTTAGGTTAGGTTAGGTTAGGTTAGGTTAGGTTAGGTTAGGTTAGGTTAGGTTAGGTTAGGTTAGGTTAGGTTAGGTTAGGTTAGGTTAGGTTAGGTTAGGTTAGGTTAGGTTAGGTTAGGTTAGGTTAGGTTAGGTTAGGTTAGGTTAGGTTAGGTTAGGTTAGGTTAGGTTAGGTTAGGTTAGGTTAGGTTAGGTTAGGTTAGGTTAGGTTAGGTTAGGTTAGGTTAGGTTAGGTTAGGTTAGGTTAGGTTAGGTTAGGTTAGGTTAGGTTAGGTTAGGTTAGGTTAGGTTAGGTTAGGTTAGGTTAGGTTAGGTTAGGTTAGGTTAGGTTAGGTTAGGTTAGGTTAGGTTAGGTTAGGTTAGGTTAGGTTAGGTTAGGTTAGGTTAGGTTAGGTTAGGTTAGGTTAGGTTAGGTTAGGTTAGGTTAGGTTAGGTTAGGTTAGGTTAGGTTAGGTTAGGTTAGGTTAGGTTAGGTTAGGTTAGGTTAGGTTAGGTTAGGTTAGGTTAGGTTAGGTTAGGTTAGGTTAGGTTAGGTTAGGTTAGGTTAGGTTAGGTTAGGTTAGGTTAGGTTAGGTTAGGTTAGGTTAGGTTAGGTTAGGTTAGGTTAGGTTAGGTTAGGTTAGGTTAGGTTAGGTTAGGTTAGGTTAGGTTAGGTTAGGTTAGGTTAGGTTAGGTTAGGTTAGGTTAGGTTAGGTTAGGTTAGGTTAGGTTAGGTTAGGTTAGGTTAGGTTAGGTTAGGTTAGGTTAGGTTAGGTTAGGTTAGGTTAGGTTAGGTTAGGTTAGGTTAGGTTAGGTTAGGTTAGGTTAGGTTAGGTTAGGTTAGGTTAGGTTAGGTTAGGTTAGGTTAGGTTAGGTTAGGTTAGGTTAGGTTAGGTTAGGTTAGGTTAGGTTAGGTTAGGTTAGGTTAGGTTAGGTTAGGTTAGGTTAGGTTAGGTTAGGTTAGGTTAGGTTAGGTTAGGTTAGGTTAGGTTAGGTTAGGTTAGGTTAGGTTAGGTTAGGTTAGGTTAGGTTAGGTTAGGTTAGGTTAGGTTAGGTTAGGTTAGGTTAGGTTAGGTTAGGTTAGGTTAGGTTAGGTTAGGTTAGGTTAGGTTAGGTTAGGTTAGGTTAGGTTAGGTTAGGTTAGGTTAGGTTAGGTTAGGTTAGGTTAGGTTAGGTTAGGTTAGGTTAGGTTAGGTTAGGTTAGGTTAGGTTAGGTTAGGTTAGGTTAGGTTAGGTTAGGTTAGGTTAGGTTAGGTTAGGTTAGGTTAGGTTAGGTTAGGTTAGGTTAGGTTAGGTTAGGTTAGGTTAGGTTAGGTTAGGTTAGGTTAGGTTAGGTTAGGTTAGGTTAGGTTAGGTTAGGTTAGGTTAGGTTAGGTTAGGTTAGGTTAGGTTAGGTTAGGTTAGGTTAGGTTAGGTTAGGTTAGGTTAGGTTAGGTTAGGTTAGGTTAGGTTAGGTTAGGTTAGGTTAGGTTAGGTTAGGTTAGGTTAGGTTAGGTTAGGTTAGGTTAGGTTAGGTTAGGTTAGGTTAGGTTAGGTTAGGTTAGGTTAGGTTAGGTTAGGTTAGGTTAGGTTAGGTTAGGTTAGGTTAGGTTAGGTTAGGTTAGGTTAGGTTAGGTTAGGTTAGGTTAGGTTAGGTTAGGTTAGGTTAGGTTAGGTTAGGTTAGGTTAGGTTAGGTTAGGTTAGGTTAGGTTAGGTTAGGTTAGGTTAGGTTAGGTTAGGTTAGGTTAGGTTAGGTTAGGTTAGGTTAGGTTAGGTTAGGTTAGGTTAGGTTAGGTTAGGTTAGGTTAGGTTAGGTTAGGTTAGGTTAGGTTAGGTTAGGTTAGGTTAGGTTAGGTTAGGTTAGGTTAGGTTAGGTTAGGTTAGGTTAGGTTAGGTTAGGTTAGGTTAGGTTAGGTTAGGTTAGGTTAGGTTAGGTTAGGTTAGGTTAGGTTAGGTTAGGTTAGGTTAGGTTAGGTTAGGTTAGGTTAGGTTAGGTTAGGTTAGGTTAGGTTAGGTTAGGTTAGGTTAGGTTAGGTTAGGTTAGGTTAGGTTAGGTTAGGTTAGGTTAGGTTAGGTTAGGTTAGGTTAGGTTAGGTTAGGTTAGGTTAGGTTAGGTTAGGTTAGGTTAGGTTAGGTTAGGTTAGGTTAGGTTAGGTTAGGTTAGGTTAGGTTAGGTTAGGTTAGGTTAGGTTAGGTTAGGTTAGGTTAGGTTAGGTTAGGTTAGGTTAGGTTAGGTTAGGTTAGGTTAGGTTAGGTTAGGTTAGGTTAGGTTAGGTTAGGTTAGGTTAGGTTAGGTTAGGTTAGGTTAGGTTAGGTTAGGTTAGGTTAGGTTAGGTTAGGTTAGGTTAGGTTAGGTTAGGTTAGGTTAGGTTAGGTTAGGTTAGGTTAGGTTAGGTTAGGTTAGGTTAGGTTAGGTTAGGTTAGGTTAGGTTAGGTTAGGTTAGGTTAGGTTAGGTTAGGTTAGGTTAGGTTAGGTTAGGTTAGGTTAGGTTAGGTTAGGTTAGGTTAGGTTAGGTTAGGTTAGGTTAGGTTAGGTTAGGTTAGGTTAGGTTAGGTTAGGTTAGGTTAGGTTAGGTTAGGTTAGGTTAGGTTAGGTTAGGTTAGGTTAGGTTAGGTTAGGTTAGGTTAGGTTAGGTTAGGTTAGGTTAGGTTAGGTTAGGTTAGGTTAGGTTAGGTTAGGTTAGGTTAGGTTAGGTTAGGTTAGGTTAGGTTAGGTTAGGTTAGGTTAGGTTAGGTTAGGTTAGGTTAGGTTAGGTTAGGTTAGGTTAGGTTAGGTTAGGTTAGGTTAGGTTAGGTTAGGTTAGGTTAGGTTAGGTTAGGTTAGGTTAGGTTAGGTTAGGTTAGGTTAGGTTAGGTTAGGTTAGGTTAGGTTAGGTTAGGTTAGGTTAGGTTAGGTTAGGTTAGGTTAGGTTAGGTTAGGTTAGGTTAGGTTAGGTTAGGTTAGGTTAGGTTAGGTTAGGTTAGGTTAGGTTAGGTTAGGTTAGGTTAGGTTAGGTTAGGTTAGGTTAGGTTAGGTTAGGTTAGGTTAGGTTAGGTTAGGTTAGGTTAGGTTAGGTTAGGTTAGGTTAGGTTAGGTTAGGTTAGGTTAGGTTAGGTTAGGTTAGGTTAGGTTAGGTTAGGTTAGGTTAGGTTAGGTTAGGTTAGGTTAGGTTAGGTTAGGTTAGGTTAGGTTAGGTTAGGTTAGGTTAGGTTAGGTTAGGTTAGGTTAGGTTAGGTTAGGTTAGGTTAGGTTAGGTTAGGTTAGGTTAGGTTAGGTTAGGTTAGGTTAGGTTAGGTTAGGTTAGGTTAGGTTAGGTTAGGTTAGGTTAGGTTAGGTTAGGTTAGGTTAGGTTAGGTTAGGTTAGGTTAGGTTAGGTTAGGTTAGGTTAGGTTAGGTTAGGTTAGGTTAGGTTAGGTTAGGTTAGGTTAGGTTAGGTTAGGTTAGGTTAGGTTAGGTTAGGTTAGGTTAGGTTAGGTTAGGTTAGGTTAGGTTAGGTTAGGTTAGGTTAGGTTAGGTTAGGTTAGGTTAGGTTAGGTTAGGTTAGGTTAGGTTAGGTTAGGTTAGGTTAGGTTAGGTTAGGTTAGGTTAGGTTAGGTTAGGTTAGGTTAGGTTAGGTTAGGTTAGGTTAGGTTAGGTTAGGTTAGGTTAGGTTAGGTTAGGTTAGGTTAGGTTAGGTTAGGTTAGGTTAGGTTAGGTTAGGTTAGGTTAGGTTAGGTTAGGTTAGGTTAGGTTAGGTTAGGTTAGGTTAGGTTAGGTTAGGTTAGGTTAGGTTAGGTTAGGTTAGGTTAGGTTAGGTTAGGTTAGGTTAGGTTAGGTTAGGTTAGGTTAGGTTAGGTTAGGTTAGGTTAGGTTAGGTTAGGTTAGGTTAGGTTAGGTTAGGTTAGGTTAGGTTAGGTTAGGTTAGGTTAGGTTAGGTTAGGTTAGGTTAGGTTAGGTTAGGTTAGGTTAGGTTAGGTTAGGTTAGGTTAGGTTAGGTTAGGTTAGGTTAGGTTAGGTTAGGTTAGGTTAGGTTAGGTTAGGTTAGGTTAGGTTAGGTTAGGTTAGGTTAGGTTAGGTTAGGTTAGGTTAGGTTAGGTTAGGTTAGGTTAGGTTAGGTTAGGTTAGGTTAGGTTAGGTTAGGTTAGGTTAGGTTAGGTTAGGTTAGGTTAGGTTAGGTTAGGTTAGGTTAGGTTAGGTTAGGTTAGGTTAGGTTAGGTTAGGTTAGGTTAGGTTAGGTTAGGTTAGGTTAGGTTAGGTTAGGTTAGGTTAGGTTAGGTTAGGTTAGGTTAGGTTAGGTTAGGTTAGGTTAGGTTAGGTTAGGTTAGGTTAGGTTAGGTTAGGTTAGGTTAGGTTAGGTTAGGTTAGGTTAGGTTAGGTTAGGTTAGGTTAGGTTAGGTTAGGTTAGGTTAGGTTAGGTTAGGTTAGGTTAGGTTAGGTTAGGTTAGGTTAGGTTAGGTTAGGTTAGGTTAGGTTAGGTTAGGTTAGGTTAGGTTAGGTTAGGTTAGGTTAGGTTAGGTTAGGTTAGGTTAGGTTAGGTTAGGTTAGGTTAGGTTAGGTTAGGTTAGGTTAGGTTAGGTTAGGTTAGGTTAGGTTAGGTTAGGTTAGGTTAGGTTAGGTTAGGTTAGGTTAGGTTAGGTTAGGTTAGGTTAGGTTAGGTTAGGTTAGGTTAGGTTAGGTTAGGTTAGGTTAGGTTAGGTTAGGTTAGGTTAGGTTAGGTTAGGTTAGGTTAGGTTAGGTTAGGTTAGGTTAGGTTAGGTTAGGTTAGGTTAGGTTAGGTTAGGTTAGGTTAGGTTAGGTTAGGTTAGGTTAGGTTAGGTTAGGTTAGGTTAGGTTAGGTTAGGTTAGGTTAGGTTAGGTTAGGTTAGGTTAGGTTAGGTTAGGTTAGGTTAGGTTAGGTTAGGTTAGGTTAGGTTAGGTTAGGTTAGGTTAGGTTAGGTTAGGTTAGGTTAGGTTAGGTTAGGTTAGGTTAGGTTAGGTTAGGTTAGGTTAGGTTAGGTTAGGTTAGGTTAGGTTAGGTTAGGTTAGGTTAGGTTAGGTTAGGTTAGGTTAGGTTAGGTTAGGTTAGGTTAGGTTAGGTTAGGTTAGGTTAGGTTAGGTTAGGTTAGGTTAGGTTAGGTTAGGTTAGGTTAGGTTAGGTTAGGTTAGGTTAGGTTAGGTTAGGTTAGGTTAGGTTAGGTTAGGTTAGGTTAGGTTAGGTTAGGTTAGGTTAGGTTAGGTTAGGTTAGGTTAGGTTAGGTTAGGTTAGGTTAGGTTAGGTTAGGTTAGGTTAGGTTAGGTTAGGTTAGGTTAGGTTAGGTTAGGTTAGGTTAGGTTAGGTTAGGTTAGGTTAGGTTAGGTTAGGTTAGGTTAGGTTAGGTTAGGTTAGGTTAGGTTAGGTTAGGTTAGGTTAGGTTAGGTTAGGTTAGGTTAGGTTAGGTTAGGTTAGGTTAGGTTAGGTTAGGTTAGGTTAGGTTAGGTTAGGTTAGGTTAGGTTAGGTTAGGTTAGGTTAGGTTAGGTTAGGTTAGGTTAGGTTAGGTTAGGTTAGGTTAGGTTAGGTTAGGTTAGGTTAGGTTAGGTTAGGTTAGGTTAGGTTAGGTTAGGTTAGGTTAGGTTAGGTTAGGTTAGGTTAGGTTAGGTTAGGTTAGGTTAGGTTAGGTTAGGTTAGGTTAGGTTAGGTTAGGTTAGGTTAGGTTAGGTTAGGTTAGGTTAGGTTAGGTTAGGTTAGGTTAGGTTAGGTTAGGTTAGGTTAGGTTAGGTTAGGTTAGGTTAGGTTAGGTTAGGTTAGGTTAGGTTAGGTTAGGTTAGGTTAGGTTAGGTTAGGTTAGGTTAGGTTAGGTTAGGTTAGGTTAGGTTAGGTTAGGTTAGGTTAGGTTAGGTTAGGTTAGGTTAGGTTAGGTTAGGTTAGGTTAGGTTAGGTTAGGTTAGGTTAGGTTAGGTTAGGTTAGGTTAGGTTAGGTTAGGTTAGGTTAGGTTAGGTTAGGTTAGGTTAGGTTAGGTTAGGTTAGGTTAGGTTAGGTTAGGTTAGGTTAGGTTAGGTTAGGTTAGGTTAGGTTAGGTTAGGTTAGGTTAGGTTAGGTTAGGTTAGGTTAGGTTAGGTTAGGTTAGGTTAGGTTAGGTTAGGTTAGGTTAGGTTAGGTTAGGTTAGGTTAGGTTAGGTTAGGTTAGGTTAGGTTAGGTTAGGTTAGGTTAGGTTAGGTTAGGTTAGGTTAGGTTAGGTTAGGTTAGGTTAGGTTAGGTTAGGTTAGGTTAGGTTAGGTTAGGTTAGGTTAGGTTAGGTTAGGTTAGGTTAGGTTAGGTTAGGTTAGGTTAGGTTAGGTTAGGTTAGGTTAGGTTAGGTTAGGTTAGGTTAGGTTAGGTTAGGTTAGGTTAGGTTAGGTTAGGTTAGGTTAGGTTAGGTTAGGTTAGGTTAGGTTAGGTTAGGTTAGGTTAGGTTAGGTTAGGTTAGGTTAGGTTAGGTTAGGTTAGGTTAGGTTAGGTTAGGTTAGGTTAGGTTAGGTTAGGTTAGGTTAGGTTAGGTTAGGTTAGGTTAGGTTAGGTTAGGTTAGGTTAGGTTAGGTTAGGTTAGGTTAGGTTAGGTTAGGTTAGGTTAGGTTAGGTTAGGTTAGGTTAGGTTAGGTTAGGTTAGGTTAGGTTAGGTTAGGTTAGGTTAGGTTAGGTTAGGTTAGGTTAGGTTAGGTTAGGTTAGGTTAGGTTAGGTTAGGTTAGGTTAGGTTAGGTTAGGTTAGGTTAGGTTAGGTTAGGTTAGGTTAGGTTAGGTTAGGTTAGGTTAGGTTAGGTTAGGTTAGGTTAGGTTAGGTTAGGTTAGGTTAGGTTAGGTTAGGTTAGGTTAGGTTAGGTTAGGTTAGGTTAGGTTAGGTTAGGTTAGGTTAGGTTAGGTTAGGTTAGGTTAGGTTAGGTTAGGTTAGGTTAGGTTAGGTTAGGTTAGGTTAGGTTAGGTTAGGTTAGGTTAGGTTAGGTTAGGTTAGGTTAGGTTAGGTTAGGTTAGGTTAGGTTAGGTTAGGTTAGGTTAGGTTAGGTTAGGTTAGGTTAGGTTAGGTTAGGTTAGGTTAGGTTAGGTTAGGTTAGGTTAGGTTAGGTTAGGTTAGGTTAGGTTAGGTTAGGTTAGGTTAGGTTAGGTTAGGTTAGGTTAGGTTAGGTTAGGTTAGGTTAGGTTAGGTTAGGTTAGGTTAGGTTAGGTTAGGTTAGGTTAGGTTAGGTTAGGTTAGGTTAGGTTAGGTTAGGTTAGGTTAGGTTAGGTTAGGTTAGGTTAGGTTAGGTTAGGTTAGGTTAGGTTAGGTTAGGTTAGGTTAGGTTAGGTTAGGTTAGGTTAGGTTAGGTTAGGTTAGGTTAGGTTAGGTTAGGTTAGGTTAGGTTAGGTTAGGTTAGGTTAGGTTAGGTTAGGTTAGGTTAGGTTAGGTTAGGTTAGGTTAGGTTAGGTTAGGTTAGGTTAGGTTAGGTTAGGTTAGGTTAGGTTAGGTTAGGTTAGGTTAGGTTAGGTTAGGTTAGGTTAGGTTAGGTTAGGTTAGGTTAGGTTAGGTTAGGTTAGGTTAGGTTAGGTTAGGTTAGGTTAGGTTAGGTTAGGTTAGGTTAGGTTAGGTTAGGTTAGGTTAGGTTAGGTTAGGTTAGGTTAGGTTAGGTTAGGTTAGGTTAGGTTAGGTTAGGTTAGGTTAGGTTAGGTTAGGTTAGGTTAGGTTAGGTTAGGTTAGGTTAGGTTAGGTTAGGTTAGGTTAGGTTAGGTTAGGTTAGGTTAGGTTAGGTTAGGTTAGGTTAGGTTAGGTTAGGTTAGGTTAGGTTAGGTTAGGTTAGGTTAGGTTAGGTTAGGTTAGGTTAGGTTAGGTTAGGTTAGGTTAGGTTAGGTTAGGTTAGGTTAGGTTAGGTTAGGTTAGGTTAGGTTAGGTTAGGTTAGGTTAGGTTAGGTTAGGTTAGGTTAGGTTAGGTTAGGTTAGGTTAGGTTAGGTTAGGTTAGGTTAGGTTAGGTTAGGTTAGGTTAGGTTAGGTTAGGTTAGGTTAGGTTAGGTTAGGTTAGGTTAGGTTAGGTTAGGTTAGGTTAGGTTAGGTTAGGTTAGGTTAGGTTAGGTTAGGTTAGGTTAGGTTAGGTTAGGTTAGGTTAGGTTAGGTTAGGTTAGGTTAGGTTAGGTTAGGTTAGGTTAGGTTAGGTTAGGTTAGGTTAGGTTAGGTTAGGTTAGGTTAGGTTAGGTTAGGTTAGGTTAGGTTAGGTTAGGTTAGGTTAGGTTAGGTTAGGTTAGGTTAGGTTAGGTTAGGTTAGGTTAGGTTAGGTTAGGTTAGGTTAGGTTAGGTTAGGTTAGGTTAGGTTAGGTTAGGTTAGGTTAGGTTAGGTTAGGTTAGGTTAGGTTAGGTTAGGTTAGGTTAGGTTAGGTTAGGTTAGGTTAGGTTAGGTTAGGTTAGGTTAGGTTAGGTTAGGTTAGGTTAGGTTAGGTTAGGTTAGGTTAGGTTAGGTTAGGTTAGGTTAGGTTAGGTTAGGTTAGGTTAGGTTAGGTTAGGTTAGGTTAGGTTAGGTTAGGTTAGGTTAGGTTAGGTTAGGTTAGGTTAGGTTAGGTTAGGTTAGGTTAGGTTAGGTTAGGTTAGGTTAGGTTAGGTTAGGTTAGGTTAGGTTAGGTTAGGTTAGGTTAGGTTAGGTTAGGTTAGGTTAGGTTAGGTTAGGTTAGGTTAGGTTAGGTTAGGTTAGGTTAGGTTAGGTTAGGTTAGGTTAGGTTAGGTTAGGTTAGGTTAGGTTAGGTTAGGTTAGGTTAGGTTAGGTTAGGTTAGGTTAGGTTAGGTTAGGTTAGGTTAGGTTAGGTTAGGTTAGGTTAGGTTAGGTTAGGTTAGGTTAGGTTAGGTTAGGTTAGGTTAGGTTAGGTTAGGTTAGGTTAGGTTAGGTTAGGTTAGGTTAGGTTAGGTTAGGTTAGGTTAGGTTAGGTTAGGTTAGGTTAGGTTAGGTTAGGTTAGGTTAGGTTAGGTTAGGTTAGGTTAGGTTAGGTTAGGTTAGGTTAGGTTAGGTTAGGTTAGGTTAGGTTAGGTTAGGTTAGGTTAGGTTAGGTTAGGTTAGGTTAGGTTAGGTTAGGTTAGGTTAGGTTAGGTTAGGTTAGGTTAGGTTAGGTTAGGTTAGGTTAGGTTAGGTTAGGTTAGGTTAGGTTAGGTTAGGTTAGGTTAGGTTAGGTTAGGTTAGGTTAGGTTAGGTTAGGTTAGGTTAGGTTAGGTTAGGTTAGGTTAGGTTAGGTTAGGTTAGGTTAGGTTAGGTTAGGTTAGGTTAGGTTAGGTTAGGTTAGGTTAGGTTAGGTTAGGTTAGGTTAGGTTAGGTTAGGTTAGGTTAGGTTAGGTTAGGTTAGGTTAGGTTAGGTTAGGTTAGGTTAGGTTAGGTTAGGTTAGGTTAGGTTAGGTTAGGTTAGGTTAGGTTAGGTTAGGTTAGGTTAGGTTAGGTTAGGTTAGGTTAGGTTAGGTTAGGTTAGGTTAGGTTAGGTTAGGTTAGGTTAGGTTAGGTTAGGTTAGGTTAGGTTAGGTTAGGTTAGGTTAGGTTAGGTTAGGTTAGGTTAGGTTAGGTTAGGTTAGGTTAGGTTAGGTTAGGTTAGGTTAGGTTAGGTTAGGTTAGGTTAGGTTAGGTTAGGTTAGGTTAGGTTAGGTTAGGTTAGGTTAGGTTAGGTTAGGTTAGGTTAGGTTAGGTTAGGTTAGGTTAGGTTAGGTTAGGTTAGGTTAGGTTAGGTTAGGTTAGGTTAGGTTAGGTTAGGTTAGGTTAGGTTAGGTTAGGTTAGGTTAGGTTAGGTTAGGTTAGGTTAGGTTAGGTTAGGTTAGGTTAGGTTAGGTTAGGTTAGGTTAGGTTAGGTTAGGTTAGGTTAGGTTAGGTTAGGTTAGGTTAGGTTAGGTTAGGTTAGGTTAGGTTAGGTTAGGTTAGGTTAGGTTAGGTTAGGTTAGGTTAGGTTAGGTTAGGTTAGGTTAGGTTAGGTTAGGTTAGGTTAGGTTAGGTTAGGTTAGGTTAGGTTAGGTTAGGTTAGGTTAGGTTAGGTTAGGTTAGGTTAGGTTAGGTTAGGTTAGGTTAGGTTAGGTTAGGTTAGGTTAGGTTAGGTTAGGTTAGGTTAGGTTAGGTTAGGTTAGGTTAGGTTAGGTTAGGTTAGGTTAGGTTAGGTTAGGTTAGGTTAGGTTAGGTTAGGTTAGGTTAGGTTAGGTTAGGTTAGGTTAGGTTAGGTTAGGTTAGGTTAGGTTAGGTTAGGTTAGGTTAGGTTAGGTTAGGTTAGGTTAGGTTAGGTTAGGTTAGGTTAGGTTAGGTTAGGTTAGGTTAGGTTAGGTTAGGTTAGGTTAGGTTAGGTTAGGTTAGGTTAGGTTAGGTTAGGTTAGGTTAGGTTAGGTTAGGTTAGGTTAGGTTAGGTTAGGTTAGGTTAGGTTAGGTTAGGTTAGGTTAGGTTAGGTTAGGTTAGGTTAGGTTAGGTTAGGTTAGGTTAGGTTAGGTTAGGTTAGGTTAGGTTAGGTTAGGTTAGGTTAGGTTAGGTTAGGTTAGGTTAGGTTAGGTTAGGTTAGGTTAGGTTAGGTTAGGTTAGGTTAGGTTAGGTTAGGTTAGGTTAGGTTAGGTTAGGTTAGGTTAGGTTAGGTTAGGTTAGGTTAGGTTAGGTTAGGTTAGGTTAGGTTAGGTTAGGTTAGGTTAGGTTAGGTTAGGTTAGGTTAGGTTAGGTTAGGTTAGGTTAGGTTAGGTTAGGTTAGGTTAGGTTAGGTTAGGTTAGGTTAGGTTAGGTTAGGTTAGGTTAGGTTAGGTTAGGTTAGGTTAGGTTAGGTTAGGTTAGGTTAGGTTAGGTTAGGTTAGGTTAGGTTAGGTTAGGTTAGGTTAGGTTAGGTTAGGTTAGGTTAGGTTAGGTTAGGTTAGGTTAGGTTAGGTTAGGTTAGGTTAGGTTAGGTTAGGTTAGGTTAGGTTAGGTTAGGTTAGGTTAGGTTAGGTTAGGTTAGGTTAGGTTAGGTTAGGTTAGGTTAGGTTAGGTTAGGTTAGGTTAGGTTAGGTTAGGTTAGGTTAGGTTAGGTTAGGTTAGGTTAGGTTAGGTTAGGTTAGGTTAGGTTAGGTTAGGTTAGGTTAGGTTAGGTTAGGTTAGGTTAGGTTAGGTTAGGTTAGGTTAGGTTAGGTTAGGTTAGGTTAGGTTAGGTTAGGTTAGGTTAGGTTAGGTTAGGTTAGGTTAGGTTAGGTTAGGTTAGGTTAGGTTAGGTTAGGTTAGGTTAGGTTAGGTTAGGTTAGGTTAGGTTAGGTTAGGTTAGGTTAGGTTAGGTTAGGTTAGGTTAGGTTAGGTTAGGTTAGGTTAGGTTAGGTTAGGTTAGGTTAGGTTAGGTTAGGTTAGGTTAGGTTAGGTTAGGTTAGGTTAGGTTAGGTTAGGTTAGGTTAGGTTAGGTTAGGTTAGGTTAGGTTAGGTTAGGTTAGGTTAGGTTAGGTTAGGTTAGGTTAGGTTAGGTTAGGTTAGGTTAGGTTAGGTTAGGTTAGGTTAGGTTAGGTTAGGTTAGGTTAGGTTAGGTTAGGTTAGGTTAGGTTAGGTTAGGTTAGGTTAGGTTAGGTTAGGTTAGGTTAGGTTAGGTTAGGTTAGGTTAGGTTAGGTTAGGTTAGGTTAGGTTAGGTTAGGTTAGGTTAGGTTAGGTTAGGTTAGGTTAGGTTAGGTTAGGTTAGGTTAGGTTAGGTTAGGTTAGGTTAGGTTAGGTTAGGTTAGGTTAGGTTAGGTTAGGTTAGGTTAGGTTAGGTTAGGTTAGGTTAGGTTAGGTTAGGTTAGGTTAGGTTAGGTTAGGTTAGGTTAGGTTAGGTTAGGTTAGGTTAGGTTAGGTTAGGTTAGGTTAGGTTAGGTTAGGTTAGGTTAGGTTAGGTTAGGTTAGGTTAGGTTAGGTTAGGTTAGGTTAGGTTAGGTTAGGTTAGGTTAGGTTAGGTTAGGTTAGGTTAGGTTAGGTTAGGTTAGGTTAGGTTAGGTTAGGTTAGGTTAGGTTAGGTTAGGTTAGGTTAGGTTAGGTTAGGTTAGGTTAGGTTAGGTTAGGTTAGGTTAGGTTAGGTTAGGTTAGGTTAGGTTAGGTTAGGTTAGGTTAGGTTAGGTTAGGTTAGGTTAGGTTAGGTTAGGTTAGGTTAGGTTAGGTTAGGTTAGGTTAGGTTAGGTTAGGTTAGGTTAGGTTAGGTTAGGTTAGGTTAGGTTATGGTTAGGTTAGGTTAGGTTAGGTTAGGTTAGGTTAGGTTAGGTTAGGTTAGGTTAGGTTAGGTTAGGTTAGGTTAGGTTAGGTTAGGTTAGGTTAGGTTAGGTTAGGTTAGGTTAGGTTAGGTTAGGTTAGGTTAGGTTAGGTTAGGTTAGGTTAGGTTAGGTTAGGTTAGGTTAGG